>NC_138758.1:39311623-39613292 GCF_965113315.1 Podarcis vaucheri | reverse complement strand
CAGCCAGACCCCTGGGGGTTTGCCAGTAGTTTCTCCATGACCATCTCTTTCAGTTCTAGAACCTAGTTCTTTAAGCAGTGTCAGAATGAAAGATTGAATCGTTTTATTTCGGTCACTGACCAGAGTGAAGCAGTGTCAGAAATGTGCTGGATTGGTATGGCTCCCCTTAATCACATGCACAGCCCAACAAGACAACATGAACCCACCGACAGCATACAATTCAATATGGCTAACTTAATCCAACAACACGCCCCCCTTCACACAAGCACAAACAAATCCCACTGCAGCCAGCCAACCAAAGACCATCAACCACACCCTAGGCCACCCCAACCTCTCTCACCACCAAGGAAACATAAGAAGAATAGAAAGAGAACCTACCCAAGTGACGCTGACACAAAACCTGTACACATACACTAAGTAAAAGAACAAAAGCTTTACCACCACCCCCTCTCTCCCGCCCACCCCTCTTTTCTTTCCAACCCTATACTGCATCTAACACTAATGTCTCACAACACATGTAACTGGTAGAAAACACAACCTGAAAAAAGAGACAGCGCATGTGCTTTTGTAAACAAGGAAAATCTTTTAATAAAAATTGTTTAAAAAAGAAAAAAGCACGGGCAAGATTTATTTCGCTCCAAATTTTTGGTCTAACACTAAAAGCAAACAGCCAGTCCAGAGCAGGCTGGATATTGACTGACATTCACCATCCAATCCCCACCACTCGCCACTGTAAACAGATACTGCTGTTGTGGTCGGTTGGTGCTCTGTACCTCCCCTTCCTGCTCTTACACTCACTATTATCCTGGGAGACGGTAACTCAGGTAACTGCTGCTTACCCACAGGCACCAGCGAGTGAACCTGAGCCAAGAGCAGCAAACACCAAGTGATCCCCAAAGGCCTGCAGGCACCAAGCCCAGGCTCTCTGTAGAGCCAGTCAAACACAGTACCGTTTGCTCCAGTTTTCATTTCTGGAGAAATGTATTGGCTCGTGTTTTTCTGAGCCAAAAGATACAGCCAGAATTCTGCAGCAGCGCACCCTCCCCTTTCCACCTCTCACTTGCAGGCAGGTTGCTTTACCAGACAGTGTGCATGCATGATTAGAGGACACACACACATGCAGCAAAGACTATAAATGCCTGCACTCAAGAGCTCTTCTACAAGAAGCAGTTTTGTGTGCACAGCTGAATGAAGTGGCAATGAGGCCGCAGCATGGACTGTACCACTGTGAGGGGAGGAAGGGAGATCACATTACAACAAAGCAAAAAGCAAAGCAAAGCATAACAAGACAAAAAAACCTAACTCCTTCGAGTAGAGAAGTAGCTTGAAGCAGGCAAGGCAAGAACCTTTGTCTCTGATGTGGGACTTCAATAACATGTATTTACAAAGAAAATCATGTAGTGGAACATTCAATAACGTGAACCTGCTTCTGAAGCCTGACATCAGGAGCTGAGACCCAGTTACGGAACTCAGTTCCAAGTGGTATCAAGGCAAAGCCCATCTCTAGTCTCTTTCAAATGGGTCTTACAAGATGTTTTTCTTTGCTGTGGCCTTTGGGGGTTAGTTTGATTGCAGTTTGAAATGGGCTATCTTGCCTTATATATTTTGGGGTGTGACTGGTTACAGTGGTGCCTCGCAAGACAAAAATAATCCGTTCCGCGAGTCTCTTCGTCTAGCGGTTTTTTCGTCTTGCGAAGCAACCCTATTAGGGGATTAGTGGATTAGCGCTATTAGCGGTTTAGCAGCTATTAAAGGCTTAGCGGCTAAAAGGCTATTAGCGGCATAGCGGCTTAGAAAAAGGGGGGGAGCGAAAAAAATCGCAAGACTCGCAAGACATTTTCGTCTTGCGAAGCAAGCCCATAGGGAAATTCGTCTTGTGAAGCGCATCGAAAAACCCTTTCGTCTAGCGGGTTTTCGTCTTGCGAGGCATTCGTCTTGCGGGGCACCACTGTATTTTATGTGTTTTCAATATTTCATTTCTGTGAATGTGATTATAAACCATACTGAGAGTCAGTCTTCTCTGAAAAGTGGTATAAAGTCTTAAATACATGCTTACCAGTGGAGCCTCATTCATTTGGGCTAATAGGGGGCACTGCCCCACTAACCTCAGTCCACCCTCAGCTAGCCCCCAACTACCTACCTTCTGGCTCACAACCAGTCAAGGAGGAGAACCTCCCTGCCGTATTCATCCTCCTTGGCCTCAGGGATGCCCTTGTGGAACTCAGCAGGCAGGAGGCTTGGAGCAGAACTACAAGTGGTTGGCCCTAGCTCCATCTATTTTTGGCTCTGGCTCCATCTACTGTTGAGCTCCCAGTCTTTCACTCTATCAGTCCCAATGGGCATCAGTCATCACTGATGTTTACATAAATACTTAACAGCTCAAGATTCCACCACCTCATTCTGCTGCCATGTGTTCATTCAGGTTATGCAGGATGAGAAGGTAGTTTTGGGTCATACCACTTCAGACAGAAGGGAAATGCATATGGAAAAGTAGGGTATAAGCTTAACTGTGAAAAGATGCAGTTCACCACCTCCACCATTTCACTATACCAAGCTCTCAGGCAGCTTCCAGGGGGGCTTGCTAAAGAGCCTTGGCTCCTTTCTCCCAGAATAGACCCTTCTTTCTACCTTCCACTCGGTGGAGCTTGACAGTGTCAAAAACAACAACCGCTGCCTATAGGAGGCTGCTTCACATAAGAGATGCCTCTGGCACAAAGGGAGGAATTTAACATTTGAGCCACAAAAAAATAAAACAATTGCCAGAGTCACCTTGGCTAAAAGAGGGAAGGGGAAAAGCAGATTCAGTATGACATAAAAGAGTTTAAATGAAAGGATTCGTGGATGCACACCTCTTAGATGCCTGCCAATGAAGCAGCATCAGGGCTGATCACTATCTTGCTTTTCATTAATTTGGTTTTTTTCAGCTTGCCATTGAAGTTATAGCAACAGGTAGTGGGCTTTGAAGCACTGCCCCTCTCCTTACTTGCACAGCTCTTTGTGAATATTAGCTCTAAAGCAGGAAGGTACAGGATCATCATACTGGAGCAAGCAACTGGTCAAGGCTGCGGAGGCAGTTTATGGGAGACAAATTCTTGCTGTGTGTGCCCATTTTGAGCATACCACATGTACCAAAGTTTGAGGTATGTTCAGCACTTTACAAATTCCACTTGCATCTAATTATAACCAAGGATCAGTCTTTAACACATAGGACCATAGGCAATCCAGGATTTTTGGGAGACTCACAGTGGGAAGACCTGGATTCAGATCATTGGCTAAAGCTCACTGGGTAATAGAGATCAGAGAATTCCGATGAAAACAGAAGCAGCAGCAGAAATTGTTAATGTTCACTTATTCATCCCATTTCAGGGATTGATATAAATCCAGCAAATATGATTGGCATTTGCTGTTGTCGCTGCTTTCAGTCTGCAAATGATACGTAACAGACTGCATTCCCGCCTCCACCACCATTTGCGTTGTTTCCTTTGCATTAAAATGAATGGGGTGGAATAACATAATGACAATATAATTTACATAACTATTTAAGCAAGTTACATAATTTTGCCACAGCAGACAGCGAGACAAATAACTATTTTTGATAGAAAATAAACTGCAGCAGAACAGAAACAGTGCGTCATGCAATGACTACAGGGCAGAATGGAAAACAATGCCTTCCTACATGCCAACTGGGCCATTCTCCATGTCTGTCTCTGAAACAGGTTAGGCTGAGAGGGAAAGAAAGTCAGTTGGGTGGATAAAATGGGGTTGGAAGAAACAATCATGAATACCACTCTGAGATCCTTAAGGGAAGGATAAAAATGTGAATAAAATAGAAGTGTCCCCCTAAGGAGGAAGAACACAGTCACCAAGATTTTGCAATTGTATAGCAGACACGATATCTAAAGGACAATCTGACAGCTCTGGCAGAATCCTCGAGTTTGGGCGGTCGCTGTTTCTAAAGCCACAAACACACAGCCTCTGACTAAAATGATGTTCCAAAGAAATAACTTCTAGCTCTTTAAAGAAAAAAGAAAAGCCTGAAGACCAATTGTTTTCTTCCACATTTTAAAGTTGAGTTTCTTCACACACAAACCCATCTGGCTTCACTTGGTAATCCCTGCTCTTTTTCCTGCAATGGACACAGTCACTGTCCAGTCTCCTGTTTCATCTCCCCAAATCCTTCTGCTCATTTATGCTATGAGTACATCAGCTATGTACTCATTTCCCAAGGAAAAACATTATATTCTGCATGAAGGCAACCCAATGCTCCACACCAAGAATCCTGTATACTGTACACACTTCAGGAAACTGAGGGTGTTCGGGTGATCTCTTATTTTGAATCACATACTGTATTATATCCTTGTGGTAGCTGCCAAGCACTTGAGAACTTCCAGATAAAGCTTCAGAAGCCAGAGGGGTGGATCCAGGAAGGTTTCTGGAGTTGGAGTGGAGATTCAGCATACTGCAGAGCTCTGTGTTATTAGCAAAACTAGAATTGTGCAAAACACGAGGAATGCAAAATCTGCATAATTAATACAGTTTGTAGATTTAAACTTTTCCCAGTAAGGAATCTAGATTGCCAGATTCCAGAATTTTTGAGTTGTTGGTTTCTCCCCCAGCTCAAGCCCTACCTATACAAAACACCTGAAACTGACTGACCTTAAGCCATTGAAGAGCTGTTTGGATTTATCCAGCAGATAACAGAAGTCTGTGACAGTTTTCCTCTCTCCCTGAGGGATGTCATCCTCCATGCCGCCTGTCGACATGGCTTCTTTCAGGGCAAACTCAGTCCTAGAAAGGGGATACAGGCAAAAATCTAGATTAGCCATGGGTGGCAGGAAGGTCAGAATGAAAATGCTGCAGGTTATGGCACATACAGTGTCATAAGAATGAAAAGGGGGAAACACACACACATGCAAACACACATCACCCTTCCCATGGAGGCCTACTAAAATCCACAAGGAGAGAGAGTCTCAGCAAGTGACTGTCATTTGCTGTTTCTTTGCTCCATTCATTACTGAATTGCATACATCAAGGGAGCCTATTAAAGTTGTGGGTTATTGTTGTTTAAAAAAGATCCCTATGCCTGTTCAATTAAGTCTCTCTAGCTTTGTCCGCTGGTAGAGCTGTAGGTTTACCCCACAGCAGGAATTTAAGAACAGCCCTCCTAGATCAGGCCAATGACCCATCTAGTCCAGCATCCTGTTCTTGAGGTGGCCAACCTGAAGCCTGTAGGAAACCTTGAGCACAACAGTACTCTCCCCTCCTGCAGTTTCCAGCAACTTATGAGTAAGTGTAGATGTGTGGGTGTAACACCCCCCACACACACATATAAAAGTTTTTCATGGTACAATAAGATAATGGCTACAAAAACTAGAAAAAGAACAGGTAGAATATGGAGTCCTCTCCTAGAGGCAATTCTCAGCCCCCACCACCTACAGAGGGTAGCAGTCCCTCCCAGATCTCACCTGGGATCCTTCTTTTCTCCTCCCAGCCTCTCACGCTGGGAGACCAACATTACCCTGTCTCCAACCCAGAGCCCTCCATCAACCATCTACCACCCCCATGAGCACACAATCCCCGAAACTTAACAAAGGTCCAAACATAGGGCTCCAAAAGGAAAAAGGAAACAGAAGAAAAAAAGGAAAGAGGGAGAAAAAAGACAAAAGAAAAAGAAATATTAGAGATAGATTAAGAGGGCTTCTGATTTTTTGTCTGCTGGTTACATGTCCATGTTAAAATCCCTCCACTATGTGATCCCTCCAATATGTGAGTACATATTGGAATAGTATTCCGTATTTCCTCATTCTATATACTTTAATTCAAGCCCATTTCCTTATGTTCAAATTCTGTTTCCTGTTGTATTTATGATAGAATCCCAATCTCCTCCTCTAGGACCTCCCATTTTCGTTTTTCCAAGTCTTTTTCTAGAGGGAGTACTGTGAATTTAATAGTATCATTCTCTGATTTTACCCCAAATCGTATGCAGAGTACTTTGCTAGAAATGAAGAGAGACCAGGACTGAAGTTTTCCCAAAGCCTTTTCCCCCACTCTCAGCTCCATCAATGCCATATCCAGTTAATTTTCCATCACTGCATTTATTACTCCTCTCCTTCTTCTCAAAACCCTTGAATGGAGGGCATTTTCACTTCACCATCCAGCAACTGGTAAGTTACATGAGCAAGGGGGAGAACGGGGAGGAAGAGAGGAAAAATCGAATTTGCTTGATGCAGCTTCTAAACACCAGCTTGCCATACTGCAAGTGGCTTCCCAAACACTTGATAGCTGAGGCAAAAAAAGATTAAAAGGCACCCAAGAACATGCACACATCACTTTCTACCTCTCAGCTGTGCAATCAATTGCTAGCATATCTGTTCTTTACAACAGCTCCATCCTGCAGTATGTCACACAGTGCTAATGAATACTAAAAGGGGAAATTAAGAAAAGTAAAGTCAAGACCACAAGATACCTTCAATTAGGGCTGTTAAACTTGCAGCCCTGCAGGTGTTACTGAACTCAAACTCCCAGCAGCCCAAGCCACCAAAGCCAATGGTCCAGATTACAGGGGTAGGCAGCCTAAGGCCGGTGGGCCGGATGCGGCCCAATCACCTTCTCAATCCGGCCCACGGACGGTCCGGGAATCAGCATGTTTTTACATGAGGAGAATGAGTCCCTTTATTTAAAATGCATCTCTGGGTTATTTGTGGGGCCCACCTGGTGTTTTTACTTGAGTAGAATGTGTGCTTTTATTTAAAATGCATCTCTGGGTTATTTGTGGGGCATAGGAATTCGTTCATTTCTCCCCGCCCCTAAATATAGTCCGGCTCACCACATGGTCTGAGGGATGGTGGACCGGTCCACGGCCGAAAAAGGTTGCTGACCCCTGGTCCAAAATGATGAGAGTTGCCGTCTGACTGTGCTTGGAAGACTACATACAGGTTCCCCACCCCTGCCTTTGATTGACAGGTTTTTCCTCATCAGCAGACCTCCTCTGCCAGCCTTACCCTGTCTGGATCCAGCCATACTTTTCAACATGTGCCAATAACTAGCAGGAGAAGTCACCAACAGGTAAAATGGAAAGCAGGTGAATTAAAGGATCAAGGGTGCTGGTTACACGAATGCAACTGCTGCAAAGATTTGCTTCAGACGTGAAAGGGTGTCGGCCAGTCATCTCTTGCAGGTTTTTGCTTAATTATGCTCCAGGAGCCCCCAAATAATTACTGCTTGAAATAATGAGGTTTGCTAATGAGGTGTTGAAAAGCTCTGGTTTCAGTGTAAAAGTGATTGCTGATTTCTTCGTGCCAAAAGCTGTGCTTAACACACACACACACAGGTTATGAACAGAATAATGATTTGTTCATTAAAAACCCCCCAAACCAAATCATTTATATTTTCCAACTCATCTCCCACCCTTAGTATTTCACCTCTTGAAAAATATTCAAATTCACACTACTAACTGGAGTTCCATGCCCACTTTACTGACAAACATGGCGCTGCTCGACCACCCCCACAAAAAAACCCCTACCCTGTCACACTGAATATATTCTAATGTGTGGTGATGGGCTTCTTCAGGCCATGCAGTCTACCAAGTGCTGATTTAGATGGGAAATAATTCCATGACCAAGGGGACTGATGGGAGGCTTGGCAAGAGCGACTGGGAGACACAGTTAATGCTGATTATTTTAATGTGGGGCAAGATTTATTTTGAATGGGATGTGCATGCATAAGCAAAGGGATATAGGTGTGACCTGTGAAAAACACAGGGAAGTCATTTTGGGCCTCAATGATAGTTGAGAGCAAGAAATGGTGGCAGGTACTATTTTTTTAAAGAGCAAAGCAAAATGAAAAGAGAAGGCTTTTTAACCCTGTGAGGAGGTTATGTGGAAACAGTGCCTTGGCCACTCATAGTGAGGATCACAGACAAAGCAGGTTTGAAAACAGGTTTCCCATGTCACTTTCCCAACCTGTAGTCACTGTTACTATATATCTATCACCCACCTTTTCCTTCAGGGAGCTGAAAGCAATGTACAGTGGTACCTCGCAAGACGAATGCCTCGCAAGACGGAAAACTCGCAAGACGAAAGGGTTTTTTGTTTTTTGAGCTGCTTCGCAAGACGATTTTCCCTATGGGCTTGCTTCGCAAGACGGAAATGTCTTGCAAGTTTGTTTCCTTTTTCTTAACACCGTTAATACAGTTGTGACTTGACTTCGAGGAGCAACTCATAGCACGCGGTGTGGCAGCCTTTTTTGAGGTTTTTGAAGACTTTGGTGATTTTTGAAGCTTTTCCAAAACTTTTCCGACACCGTGCTTCGCAAGACGAAAAAAATCGCAAGACAACAAAACTCGCGGAACGAATTAGTTTCGTCTTGCGAGGCACCACTGTACGTGCTTATCATCCTCCTCATTTAAGCCGCACAACAACCCTGTGAAGTAGGTTAGGCTAAAAGCCTGTGAATGGCCTAGGGTCACTCAATCAGCTTCACGGCCAAGTGGGGCTTTGAACCCTTGTCTCCCAGGTTCCAGTCCATGAGTAGGCAAACTAAGGCCCAAGGACCAGATCCAGCCCAATCGCCTTCTCAATCCGGCCTGCGGACAGTCTGGGAATAAGTGTGTTCTTACATGATTAGAATGTGCCCTTTTATTTAAAATGCATCTCTGAGTTATTTGTGGGGCATAGGAATTCGTTCATCCCCCCCCAAAAAATATATATATTCCAGCCCCCCACAATCTCTGAGGGACAGTGGACCGGCCCCCTGCTGAAAAAGTTTGCTCACCCCTGTTCTAGTCTGACACACTAACCACTGAATCTCAGTGTGTCTCTACATAGGGTTGTGCTAGAGGCAAGCTATGACTCTTGTGGTGGCAGGAGTTAGGCAGGCATTTGCATAGCAAATAAACAATAATAGGGGCAGGAAAAGTGTTATGGTTTATTTATACACGTTTGCCTCCCTCCCCCTCCCTCCAAAGTGTGTGGAGTTGGACATTTTCCCAGGTAAGTGCAGAAGTGTTAATCGGGAGGCGGGTTTAATTTCTCTTGTGTAATGGGAACAGTATTTCTCCACAGTCCTCAAACATATGACACACTATACACCTGCCACTCATCTTCTCACTTGAGGTAACATCAGAATACAACATCACATCTTCTATGTTTAAGTCAGCAGCTGCTGTATTATTCAAAGCAGCAGGGCAAATCGCCTAAAAGTCATCAGGTCACATCACAGTGGTAGAACATCTGATTTGCATCCAGAAGGGACCAGGTTCAATCCCCAATGGCACATCTTTGCTGGGCTGCGAGAGATCTCCTGCCTGAAACCCAAGAGCTGCTACCAGTCAGAGTAGGCAACACTGAGCTAGATGAACAAACAGCCCAACTCTGTATGAGGCAGCTTCCTATATTCTTAACAATGAGGACTAGAATGCTGCTGGAGACAGTATGTTTCTGTTTATTAGTGCTTGGAAATGGAAGGAGGGAGGAGTGTTATTGCAGTCAAGTCCTGCTTTCAGGCTTCTTGTTGGGGCATCTGGCTTCTCACTGTGAGAACAGGATGCTGGCCTAGATGGGCCACTGGATTGATCCAGCGGGGCTCTTCTGATGCTCATCTGCTCAGTCATCACCAGAAACACAGTCCTCACTTTTGAGACTGAAAATCAGCCCATTAGGTGGAGTGGGGGTGGAGGTGGGAAGGGGGGGGGGAGGAGAGAAGTTCCTTCCTTCCTTCCTTCCTTCCTTCCTTCCTTCCTTCCTTGAAATTATCTCTGGAAAATGTTAATACCACTGTATTCGCATTAAAAAGAGCAGAACATGTTGCTGTAGTTCTATCCCCAGAACCTTTACATGACGTGTACAAAAAAAAGAGAGTAAAAGACTAGGTGGAAAACACCAAGATTGAATTTACTTAAATAGGCAAGTAAACAAGATGGTGTGAACAAGCCAATGGAAGCAGAAACAGATGGAGAAATGGCAAGGCAGACCCAACAGAGAGGGGGGTGGGAATGAGAAAACTGAGAAAATGCCAGTTTCCCTGCCTCTGACAGAAAAGCAAACTGGGAAGGGTGGGGAGAGAGGGAGGGGAGAGAGAGAGAGAGAGAGAGAGAGAGAGAGAGAGAGAGAGAAGGACAGAGAAACAGATATACAAAGCAGGCTAAAAATATCCAGACGCAGAACGAAAATGGGGCAACTGGAAAGAAAAGGCAGCGGAGGGGGAATGGAAGAGGATGAAACCCCAAAAGGAACAGTGGAACTATTCTGCAGAGAGGTTGTTTCTCAAGGCGTTTTAACAAGTGACACACCCAGGGTTGCATATGTGTGTGACTCTTAAAAAACATGCTTAGCACAAATTTTGTATAAAATTGAATTCTGCAATCAGTACACACACACACCCAGAGAGAGAGAGTTTCATTACTATCATTCTGTCTAACAACACTTCAGGCAAGCTTGCTCTGGATCAGGGTAGTCCAGTGTGCTTTTTGGGTGGCCCTCGGAATCATCTGATACCCCCCTGCCCTTACATTGGGTAAGCTGGGGTTTGGGAAGGAGGTGTGAGTGCTCTGACAGGTTCCTAGATTTTGCCTACGTCTTTCACAAAGCCTAGTTAGCCAGAGCCTTGTGGCTCATCGCCAAAGCTTAGAGCCTCACTAAGCCAGCTTTGGAAAGGCAGTGTGAGGGCAGGGCGGGGCGTCAAATTTTGGCCTTGCTCCGCCATCCCCACACAAAAAGGCAGGGTGCAGCCTACGGGTTCTGTGTCGAAGTACTCTTGCAACCCACTTGGTATGAAAACTCTTCATTTTCCTGATAAGGAAGGGCAAGAAAGTGGAGACAGACATCTTCAAATCTAGCAAGTTCCAGGAAGATTAGTCCTCCAAACTTAAGCAAAAACAAGGACACAATAGAAGGCTTGTGGCAGGAGAGAGAGGTCAGAGAGCCAAATGCGTTCCCCATGCAAACTCAAGAGAGCATTTGTAGGGAAACCTCCAACCTGGTGCCTTCTGGGTGTTTTGGATCTCAGCTCCCATAAACCTCATCCAGTATGACCATGCTGGGTAAGGTTCGTAGAGGCCACCAGGTTGGGTGAAGCCTGCTGTAGAGAGCGGTGGCTGGAGGAGGGGGCTAGCACTAGGGATGCTGGATAACTTTAGCAGACACAGAAGTAAAAATTGCTGGTGTTCACTTAGCCACCCCATGTCCAGAAGAGAAAACAATGCAGTGAAGATAGAATCATGATTCACAATGAGCTTAACAAATTGGAAAACTGGACCAAAACCAACAACCTTTTCCTAAGACATTATGTTGAAGACACCAACTTAACAACTACAGATTCTGCTGTCATCAGGAGATATGCCAAGGACCAGGGAAGAACACAGTGCAATAGGGTAATAAGGGACAAGGAAGGGCCATACTTACAAATACTGGCCACCTCATAGGCACAAAGTAATTGAGAGGGGGGAACAGCATCCTTTTCACAAACCTCCCTATTAGTTTGGCACAGATATTCCCTTCCTGGTTACCCCCCACAGACCCTAATACAATGCCTCATTTCTCTACCACCTGCAACGCGTTCCTTCTGGGGATCTCAGGTTATTCACAGATTAGCAGCTGCCTTCCCAGCTACCTGCCTGCCTAATCACAGCTAAATAAGCACTTTGTGTTCTAACAAGTATTGTGTTTTTGCAGGCCACAGTTGGTTCCCCTTTACCTCAGAGGGGTAATGCTTCTGAGGAAGATGAAACGGTCAAAATCTCCACTAACAATTTGGGGAAATGAACAGAACAAAGAATCAGAGGCAAAGAAGGCTCACCCAGCTTCTGGCTTCATGCAATAAATCTAGTGCTAGAATATCCTCACAACAGAGTCCAGACCAACTGCCAGATGATGCTTGAAGAGATCAATAATTCAGCTCAGAGCACAAACTTGAATAAAATATGGAAGGGGGCTAGATAAACCCTGCCCACTTTAGGCTTGGTCACTGCACTCATTCTAAATCACCTGCAGCGCCTTCACCTGCTCCATGGTAGTGGGTGGTGTGCACATCTTGCACTGGAACCAGAATCCTGTTCAGGCTTTCCTCTCCACCAGCACCTCCTTCAGCCCCTGAACCACAGGCCTGGCCACCACTCCTGCCAACAGACAACACCATGCTGAGAGCAGTGGGAAAGGTGTGTGGCACCAAGGCAAGCTAAGGGCCGCAGCTGCCCCCCCCCCCCTGTGTATCAAACGTGGTGCTATAGAACTTGCAATGCATGTTTTAGACTAGAGTTTATTCAAAATGGGAGATTCAGGTGGTTCACCTGCGTATCTTAAGTCACTCCTACTGGACATAATACTCTGAATTCTTACAGCTAAAAAGGGACTTGAACCCAACTGTCCCCAAATCAAAGTTTCTAGCATCTGGTTGCCTCTACCTCCACCAGCCCCAAATCATTGAGGGTGGGCTGCAAAATTATGTGTCTGCCTGTTTCGGCATATTTTTAGGACCTGCCTTATTTCTGTGACAGTAAGGTGTTTAAAATGCTTTTAAATATTTTGTTTTAAATTGTGGTTAAATATTTAACTGTTGTAACCCGCCCTGGGACTATGGGGAAAAGAGCTGATATGATAAGAATGATAATGAGAATAGGTGGGGAGCGTTATCCTTCAGTCATCTGAATAAGGCACTCCTAGTTGAATTGTTTAAAATGGTGAATGACCAGGAGCTGCTTCCTCTCTCCTTCTGGCAGAGCTCTGTGAACCTGCCCCATGGAGCAAGCAATTTGCATTCTCTCCCCACTCGTCTCTCTCTGCTCCAATCACAAGGGCCATCATAAATGATGTCAGAGGTTTTTGCCCAATCCCAGTTCTCTTGCCATCCAGCAAGCCTAGTACAAGTTCCTTTACAGGGCTTGTTGGGAAATGGGGTCCAAACATGGAAAAGAAAGAAACACAGTACTGTAATGCCCATCAAACATTTTATTGGCAGGTCTTTCAAACATTTTGTTGGCGGGACCGAAGGGACCTGGGCCCCTAGGAGCTGGTGCCTATAATTCAGCTTCATCTGCCTCATTCTCTACCTGTGACCTTGGTTCTTACCTACCTACCTACCAGCCAACCAACTCATCTCCTCTTCTCTTAAGTTTCATATGATTTCTTTCTCAATTTTGCATCCTGCCCTTCCAGTTCTTTTCCTTGCTGTTCCTTCTAATAGGCTAAGACTCCCACCAAGAGCTACATCTCTCTCATACTCAAAACCCA
This sequence comes from Podarcis vaucheri, assembly GCF_965113315.1. Taxonomy (NCBI): domain Eukaryota; kingdom Metazoa; phylum Chordata; class Lepidosauria; order Squamata; family Lacertidae; genus Podarcis; species Podarcis vaucheri. Next base: position 39,600,069 of record NC_138758.1, on the reverse strand, counting down.
TCTCAAGGGAGGTGCACAAAAATCACACAGCAGGGCAAGTTGTTCCACAATCTCAAGGGGCCACTACGGAAAGGTCTCCTCCTTGGGAGGGACAGGTAAACAGCTTCATGTGTTAAAGGAACACTGAGCAGGACACTCAATATTACCTCAAGAGACAGGTGAGCTTACAAAGGCTTTGTCCCATTTGAAAAGCTGGGCGTGGCTTACAGATCCATGCAGTTTACTACTGAGGAACGGTCCATGCTGAAAGCACATGGCAAATGGCATGGAACCATTAACGTTCAGCCCAGAGAGCTTGGCAGGCAGAGGCTACAAAGACCCTAGTCAGACAAATGATGGCAGGAAGCATGTGGCTGGACGCTCAAAAAAATAAAAATTATCAAAAAAAACAAAAAAAAAAACAGCAGTGACAGTATCAAAAGAAACCCTGGTCATGCAAGGAAATGTGTGTGGGGGGGGAGAGAGAGAGAGAGAGAGAACAAAGCCATATTCTTCCCCATTCCTGCCCACCTCTACCGAGCAGCATTACAAGGAAAACACGTCAAGCCACCAAATTTAGTTCAGAACAAGCGCTGGCAAAGGAGGTGGTAGCCATTTAAAGGGAAATGGGGTGTGCATAAAACACCACATTTCAAAAAAAAAAAAAAAGCATCAAAAAGTAGCCAGGAGAAAAGCAGAAACTGCAGATGAGGAATCTGGGGGATGAAAGCTGGGCAGGTTATGTGATGGGTGCGAATATATACCAGCTGAGCTCTTGGAAAATATACTGCTCATTGTGCCAATACATTTTCATCAAATTATTTATTACATGAAATTTACATACTGCTTGACAAAAAAAATGCAAAGCGGTTAACAAGGAGAATAAAAAATAAAATCATTTTAAAAACAATTAAAACCAGCTATTTAAACATTCAAGGAGTAATTAAAATCAAAGATAAACGAAAAACAGGTTAAAGCACATCAACATTCTATATATCCAGATAGGTTTCCCTAGACAAAAATGTTTTCAGAAGGTGCCAAAAACAGTAATAGTGAAGGTGCCTTTCTGATGCAAATAGGCAAGGATTTCTAAATCTTTTAGTGCCATACTAAAAGATCCATTTATTACAGATGCATACTAAAAGATCCATTTATTACAGGCATTATGTTGTACCCGTAATAGTGCCAGTTCCGCAGATTGTGGTGATCGAATTGACATATATAGGGTAAGGTGATCTCAAATCTGATTCTGTAGCAAATCGACAACCAGCGCAGGTCTCTGAGCAGAGGTGTTACATGCTGACAAGTTATCATTCCTGTTGGTAATTATGCCACAGCATTTTCCATTAACTGCAGTTTGCAGATCAAGTGCAAGGGAAGCCCCACACAGAGCACACTGCCATAATCCAATACATGGGTGAGGTATAGATCTCAAATGCCTTGGCTCCCAAACAAATCAGCTCCCGAACGATCGAAACCTGGAAGTGAGTGTTCCGGTTTTTGAACAATTTTCAGAAGCTGAACGTCCAGCATGGCTTCCACAGCTTCCACTTGGCTGCAGGACACTCCTGTAGCCAATTGGAAGCCACACCTTGGTTTTCAAACAGTTCCGGGAGTCAAATGGACTCCTGGAACGCATTCTGTTCAAGAACCAAGGTACAACTGTATTCTAGGTGTGGTTTGACCAAGGCAGAATGATGTACAGTGGTACCTCAGGTTAAGTACTTAATACGTTCCAGAGGTCCGTTCTTAACATGAAACTGCTCTTAACCTGAAGCACCACTTTAGCTAATGGGGCCTCCTGCTGCTGCTGCGCCGCCGGAGCACGATTTCTGTTCTCATCCTGAAGCAAAGTTCTTAACCTGAGGTACCATTTCTGGGTTAGCAGAATCTGTAACATGAAGCGTATGTAACCTGAAGCGTATGTAACCTGAGGTACCACTGTAGTCTAGAATAACATCAGTCTTTTTTTTTGCATGTACATCACATTGTTGATTCATGTTAAGCCTGCAGTCTACTAAGACCCTTAGATGTACTGCTGGCAAGCCAGATGCTCCTCCCCATCTTATATTTGTGCAGTTGGTTCTTCCTGCTTAAGAGGAGAACCTTACATTTGTCCCTATTGAATTTCATTCTGTTAGTTTGGGACCAGTTAAGGTAATACTGAATTCTGATTTGGGTCTAGTTAAGGTATTCTGCAGCATTAGCCACCCGTCCCAGTTTGAGGTCATCTGAAAATCTGAGGAGCATCCCCTCAATACCTTCATCCAAGTTGTTTATAAAATCTGTTCCTGTACCTTTCCTGGTATCCAGTGCTTAAAAACAAAAATAAGAAAAAAAGGTGCTGGTACTCACCGTGAAGTTGTTACACTAAGTGTTACACTTTTAACATTTGAAGAAGCTAAAAGTTTCGGTACTGCATTCCCTTGAGTACTCCCAGAAAAAAAGCTGACTAGTTAGTAGCTACCTGGGACTTCTTTCCTCCCCGTTTTGAATATGGGGATGGTGACATCATTTGCCCACATCCAGTCTTAGAGAACTCTTGGGGAACAGGTAAGGTCCTTTAAGATTATAAACAGAAGCTATGAGATTACATCCACAAGCTCCTTTAGTGCTGTTGGAATTCATTTAAATTAGCTAGGTGTTCCCTTACCACCTCTTTTCCTTGCTTGGGCTGCAGCTCTTTCTTGTATTGTTTATTCTGTTATTACCAGATTGGGCACTGCTTTCCTTCTGGGTGAAGACTGAGGCAAAGTACCAGTAGGTGTTGTGCAGTTCCACCTTCTGTCACCCAATAGCATTTCTCCATCTTTCCACACAGAGGACCTACTACTTGCTTGCTCTTCCTCCTGCTTTGAACATAGCCAAAGAAACTTAGTTATTTTTAATCTGTCTTGCAAGCCTCAGTTCATTCTGAGTTTGGGCCTGCCTGACCTCCCAGCAGCTGTTGACTACTTCTGTATATTCTTCCTTTGTGATTTCTTCTTTCTTCCATTTCTTATACACACCCTTCTTACATTTCAGCTCATTCGTCAGCTCCTTATTTAGCCACACCTGGTTCTTTAGGTGCCTTCCACTTTTATTTCTTTTTGGAATTGGCTGCCTTTATGCCTTCAGTATTGCACCTTTAAGAAACTCCCATGTATCTTGGATTCCCTTCTCTTTGAGTATTTCTGACCATCGGACTTTACCTAGTAGTTCCTTAAGCTTTTTGAAATCAGCCTTCTTAAAGTCCAGTGTGCATGTCTGACTACACTCAACTTTCCCTTGGCGTATAATGAAATCAATGAGGACATAGAATCATGGAATGACAGAATTGTAGAGTTGGAAAGGACCCTAAGGACATCTAGTCCAACTCCTCGGAATGTAGGAACCTCAACATTCAGTCTCCCATTCAGTTTGAAACCATACTGGATCCTGCTTAGCTTTATGAATGTGCTAGCAGTTTTATTGCGGCACCACTGCCAACTGAAAACTTCCCCCCAAGTTTCCCCATACTTTCACTTCATTGATCAGTTTCTCCCCTTTAGTGAGGACCAGGCCCAAGAAGGATGACTCCCTTGTTGTTTATTTCACCTTCTCGGTAATGAAATTGTTAGTGAGGCAGTGGAAGAATATGTTGGACTCTACATTCCTGGAAGAGTTTGAGTTCCAACAGATTTGGGGGGGGGGGAGTGAAGTCTGCCATACTACTATAGCTCTTCTTTTTGAATGTTAAGTAATCTGCTATACAAAAGCATCATTCAAGTCTGGCTGATGGTCTGGCTTGGAGGCCTATAGCAATCACCCACACTAAGGACTGCTGTCTCCCTCTCCTACAATTTTTACCCATAATCTCTCAACTTGCTTTCCATGCTCCAAGTCATGGATCTCTTCACAAATGCACACATCTTCCCTATTCTTCCCTTCCTGTTTGATCTATTTCTTATAAGCAGGTTGTACCCCTCAATTTCTACATTCCAGTCGTGAGTCTCATCCCACCAGGTTTCAGTAATTAGGCCTATTGGGGTCATATTTGCCAGCCTGTATTAAGAGTTCAAGTTCTTCTTGCTTGTTTGCCATACTCTGTGCATTCGTGTAGAGAATACTGAAGCCATTGGTCATTCCTCTGAGGACTGCTGCTGGCTAGCCCTGTATTTCTCTCCCTCTCCCTCTTTGCCTCCCTCGGGGCTCACTATGGCCCACCTACAAAGGAGTGAGGGAGGCATCCATTATGCTTGGAAGGTCGAAGTCATTGCAAGGGTGGGAGGAAGAGAAGTGGCACTGTAGAGTATAGAGTCTGGGGGTTTTCAGTCAACTTGGAGCCACCTTGAGAAGGACAAGAGCTGTCAGACCCACCCACACAGTTTTGAGGGTGGTGATGAGGACCTCAAAAAAGGGGGGGATGAAGTCCAAACCAGACAGGGGACAAAAAGGATTCTGTTTTTCTAGGGGCAGGTGGCAAACCCACCTCTACTACACCCAAGGCAAAAAGAAACTCAACAATGCATATGTGCAAAAGCTCTCTCTCTCCCTATCTCTCTACAGGCTATAAAGCTGTCAAAAAGAAAGTCAGAGTGCAGCACACTACAGTAGGACATTTCTGGCCCACCCAAGTCTTGCTGCTTCTCTCTTTAGCGCAAATGGTTATGTCAAAGCAGCTTCCCTTTTTCTTTTTTTTAAAAAACTACTCAGCTTGGGGAGGGAGGAGAGTGGTATTCAATATGCCACTTACTAGACTTGGCGCATTTTAAATGCCAGTTTAATTAGACGCCAAATTATTTCCCCCGAGTTATCAGCCAAGCTCTGGACAGCGATAAACTTCTCATGACCCAGGGAACTGATCGATGTGACCCAGTGAAGCTCCTTAAGCTAAAATTAGAAGAAAGAGGGGGGAAAGATTGGGGCGGGCGGTCCTTTATTTTATTTCAGGCTCCAGCAGTTTCAATTACTTTTGCTTCCGGCTCTGTCCCTTAATAACCTGCCAGCATCTCTGCAAGACAGAACAGAGTGGGAAAGGACAGCAAAGAGTTTGGTAATACTGATGGACAATGCGTATGATAAAGAATACACAAATATTGGTTGTGTTTTGCTTTATACACCATAATGGTGGGAGTGGTAGGCAACCTCCAACCTCTGGGCATGGCAGATATCCTAATTTGTCCCTACCCCCAAAACACAGCAGCCTGCCCTACACCTGATGTTATATGTGGGGCAAGCAAATTTGCATCTGCAAAGTATTAACATATGGAGCAGGTGCATGCTGGCTTAAAAGGTTCCAAGAATAGCCCTTCTTATCTAGTTTGGGAAAAGGCATCAGCCAGCAGGGCTGGGAAAGAGTCTTTCTCTGCCTGAGAGCTTGGGAAAGTCACTGCCACTTAGGATTAGATAGTACTGGGCCTCATCAGCCTTCCCCAGTGTAGTACCTGTCAGATGTTTGGGACTAGAACACCCATCAGCCTCAGCCAGTGAGACTAATGATCAGAGATAACTAGACTTGTAGTCTAACAACATGTAAGGTAAAGGTAAAGTAGGACACAGGATAGGTAACAGCAAAGGGCCTAGGTTCTACAGATGAATGGACTTATTTCCTGCTGTGGACCGTCACTGTCTTTCAAGTGGCTGTGGTGCCAGCTACTCATCTCCCTCATAGACGTGATCTAGCAGTCAGATCTGCTTTTTGCACGTACGTTGTTTAGCACTGGAGATGGAGGAGGGAGAAATCTAGTGATAGATTATGCTGCAGATTGAAGCAGTTTAGCTAGGCAGTCAGGTAGAACTGCAAGAATGGAAAGGGGAGAGAGAGGGACCTGGATGGTACATTAGGCTTAAGAGAACCAGGCCTCTACCACAACTCAAAAGAAATTCCAAGTAGAATATAGGGAATTTGTTCCTCCATCCTAGGAAAATCTATTCTAAGGAGACACCCACAAGAGATGGTGGAATCTCCTTCCTTGGAAGTTTTTAAGCAGAGGTTGGATCAAAGGTGTACCTAGGCTCCCTTGTACCCTCGGAAAGGAGATGTATCGGCACCTTTGAAGCTGGAAGAGACAATGTACCAGAACCTTTGTAAAAAAAAAATTTGCCACCTGTCGCACTTACCCAGTGATTTCCTCTGTGGCCATCAAGGTTGGGTCTGCTCTCCTCCATCTCTATTGGTCCATCTCTCTGTTCCTGCCTCTCTCTCTCCCTCCTTCCCCTCACTGCTTTCTCTTTGGTCTCTCCCCCCCCCCCCGTTTTTCCTCCTCCTGCAACTCTCCCCACTTCTAACTGGAGAGGGGACCCTGCAGGGTTGCTGCAACGGCCCATGCCAGTGACCAAATTTCTCCGCCAAGGCACTCAGAGGAGCCTGCGTGCCTCACCCAGTTTCCCACAGCTATGGAAGAGCAGCACAAGAGGAATGCATGGACAGACCTTCTAGCCACTCTGAGCCAGAGTGGAGAGGCATGATTTTTGCACACACACACACACACACACCCCGCTGGGCCTGCACCCTTGACGGACCAACCCTGGGTTGGATGGCCATTTGTCATGTATGATCTAGTTGAGGTAGATCATTGCAGGGGGTTGGACTAGATGAGGAACCTTGGGGTTCCTTCCAACTCTGCAGTTCTATGATTCTATGACTCAGAGAAAGACAACTCTTAATCACATAAACAGTACTAGTCTCGGGCCTTTGCCTCAAGCAACATACTACCTTGTATACAGGTCTCTAGCCTTTCTAGAGCGCAACCTGCTGTTCCTTGGGAGTACCTGATCCTATCTACTTCCTATCTGTGGTTTCAGCTGTTAGTCTCATGGACACACCTCTTTCCACTACTGAGTTTAACTGGACACCTGGCTATACATCTGCCTCTGGCCATCCACTTGAAGAGTGCCACCTCCCTTGCTTTGGCTAGGAGCTATTCTAGCGATATCTGCCACTCCATCCAGCTTTGAATTCATGGGGGCTCTCTGCTATAGGCAAAAATTTTAGAGATGGGAAGGCCGGGGGGGTGTGGACTGGTAAAAAAACTAGTTTTAAAAAAATATGGGGGGCAGGTTTTTTTCCAACGGCTTCGGGGGGAAATGGGAAAAAACCCAGTGTCCGCCCCCCCCATGTTTCTGGTTTTTTTCCAGGCCTTCCCATATCCAACATAGCAATATGGGGAGCTGCCTTATATCAAGTCAGACCATCTAGCTCCATTTTGTCTATGCAGAATGGCAGCAGCCCTCCAGGATTTCAGATATTGTTTTCTCTCTGAACCTGGGACCTTCTGCATGCAAGGCAGATTGTCTCCCCGTGAGCTACCTCCGGTGCCAGCAAGTCAGCTGAGGGCTTAAGGAAAGTGTGTCAACTTCTTTATATTTTTGGCTATAGTCATTTTGCTGCATGAGGCGGTTCACAGTTTTCTGCCGAGCTCTGAAGTTCCTTTGTGGCACGAAGCAATGCAGATCTGCAGGGGATGCACATTTAATGTTTATATAAGCCAGCCGTTTTTTCAAACTGTGTTCCAGGGAATCTTATCAGCTCCTCAGTAAGAGGATCAGTAACACCAAACAAACTTCCCTAAAGACAGCTTGCCTGCTCCTACAGATCTTCCTCACCTGCTGGGGCGCATGAAGCATGCCCTAGATTGCACTCCATACATGCAGGGCAGGAGCAATTCCCAAGAAGTGAAAGTATGCCCTAAACCAGAAGCAGGGAACCCCAACCCTGCCTAACGACCTAATCCAGCACACTGAACCTTCCAGAGTGGCCTTCCACAGGCCCCTAGCCCAATTTAGCTGTGGTGGTGACAGCAGAAAACTTGGAGAAAATGTGACAATGGACCTTCATTGGGGATGGAGGGAATCCACAGTTACTAAACAGGCAGGAATATGCAAATTAGACATGTTATATCAGGGTGGGAGGGCAACTGGCAAGGCCTTGACAAGTTTGTGATGGAGGCATTGGGCAGGAAGCTGACCCATGAGAGAGATCCAGTGATTTATGGGCGGCGAGGGGAGGGAGGGGGAAGGGTTTCCCTGCTGTCTCCTAGAACCAGAATGGGCTTGAAGAGGGAAGTGCTGAGATGACCTCCATGCAAGAGAAGTCTCAGGTTGCATGTGAACACCACCAGATGAGGGACATAAGCCTGGGGGAGAGGCTTATGTTTCCACTGCTCCATCAGGCACAAAACTGGAAAAGTTAATGTCAGCTACAAAGATGCTTGGGGACGCGGGTGGCGCTGTGGGTAAAACCTCAGAGCCTAGGACTTGCCGATCGTATGGTCGGTGGTTTGAATTCCCGCAGCGGGGTGAGCTCCCGTCGTTCGGTCCCAGCTCCTGCCCACCTAGCAGTTCAAAAGCACCCTTAAGTGCAAGTAGATAAATAGGTACCGCTTTATAGCGGGAAGGTAAATGGCATTTCCGTGTGCTGCGCTGGTGCAGGCTCGCCAGAGCAGCTTAGTCACACTGGCCACGTGACCCAGAAGTGTCTTCGGACAGCGCTGGCCCCCGGCCTCTTAAGCGAGATGGGCGCGCAACCCCAGAGTCCGTCACGACTGGCCCGTACGGGCAGGGGTACCTTTACAAAGATGCTAGAAGCATGTGTGCATGTGCACCTTAGGAGCTGGGCAGTACCGCCCTCAGGCCAAAAAAGAAGCTCCACCCCTGCTGTAGAGATACTACAGAATCCTCCCCAAAATACAGGATCCCCACAGCAGATGTGAAAATAGTCCTCTAAAGATTTGTGCTTGTGCAACAGAATGTCTCCCACTGTGCCTCCCACTCTTTTCGAACCTGCTCCATAGGGTTAGGTCCAGACACAAAACAGATATGGGAGAGAAATATAGGTGAAGAAGAGGGGAGGAGTTCTGTTGCATAAACATGTTTCTTTGTGCTAACAGATCTAGTTACTTCACGCTACACTTAATACCACCCAGAGAGTCTGAATGCCACCACTATGAGCAAATATCAATAAAATATGAAGTGTGGCCATCCTAAAGCTTCAACCAAAGAGCAGCACAATGCCAGATTGTGAAAAGAAGATACATGCAAGGCATCAGAAATCAGAGAACCATAAGGGGGTGTAAATGAAATGCCTTGTTATTTTTAGCATTTAATAGCAGCTGATGGCTGGTGGTTAGAGGCAAACAACAGAGCCCAATTAAGACAGCAAGAACAAGACTAGGCCTCACCAGAGCCCCAGTCAGCCTTTGCGCATATATTCCAAGAAATAAGTAGCTATTAATTCTATTCATTTTAGAAGGCTATTCCTTCCACTTGTCATTTGCTTTGACAGTCTTTTTCTTTCTTTCTTTCTTTCTTTCTTTCTTTCTTTCTTTCTTTCTTTCTTTTCTTTCTCTCCCCCCTCTCTTCTGTGTACCCCAAACACCTGTAGAGACCTTACAATTTTATATACAATACCGCTCATACAGTGAGTTCCTCCCTTTCAAGACTTCTATTTCTAAATACTAAAACACAATAAATGCAACTTATTTTGAAAAGGGCAGATCTGCAGCAACAGAATTAGCCATTTTTATTCCTTTAAGTCGGGGATAACTGGCTCACCACTCTGCAGCATTATACCACAAATAAGGCACATACCCTTTCAGAGCAATGCACAGAGGTGCAAACAACAAGTTGCAAGGGGTTGCACAAGTGTGTAAGGTTGCAGTTTTGGAGAGGAGCTGGGGTAAGAAAGAGACATAGTTTTTACCTCCCATAATCATTTCTCCATGTCAGGTGCACCTGCCCAAACTCATGCAGGATTCCAGATGCATATACTTCATAGGACACACAGTTCAATTCAGGTACTGCTACAATCCCAGCAATGAAATCATTGGTGGAAATAGGTGCGTGAGTGTCTATTATTTTTTTAAAAAACAAATAAATGGGGGGCGTGGCTAGCTGGAAAGGTAAATGGGGGCATGTCTGTGTCTCCAATCCCCCCAGGACAAAATCTAAGCAGAGTGGATCCTATTGACATCTAAACAAAAACTTTTATACAGCCCTAGCAAGGTGATGATACAAGGAGTACAGGGACCTAAAAGCAAATCTGCAAGGTTAGATTTTCAGGAAGAAATAGATGGAGCTCTGTCTGAGGCTTCAGAGGAGGCCTCAGACACTGACATGACCAAAGGCAATATGAGGACTCCAAAAGGCAGGAGAGTATCTGCCACAGTAGGGGAGGACAGAGATTCAGATGAGTACATAAATTTAAAAAAGGCACTGGCCTTAGACTGGGGAGCAGCCCTAGCTCTGCTTGAGTAGAAATTTGATGTGCTATCTAACCAGCTACCAGATATTTCTAAAACAGCAAATGATGCACACAATCTTGCTCTAACCAATCAGTCTGAGATCCAGCTCTTACAAATGATGACTGAAGATTTAGCTATGAAGCTGGAAGAACAATTGGACAAGGATTTGAGGGGGGAAATAGTCTACCAAGCTACTAGAGAACCAGGAAGTGGGGGGCATGGTTCAATTCATTACTGATTAGATACTCTCTCTGAATAGAAACATACCACTGTCCCCCAATGACACAGAAAGAGCTCATCAGGTTCCAGGAGGCAGAAGCAGAACTGGGGAAGCCCTGAGAGATGTGGTAATTTGCTTTGAACACTATAGGCTCAAAGACTCAATTTACAAAGCACTACAGAATGTTAAAAACTTAAAGTACAGTGAAGCTACCATTGAAATATTCCAGGACATCAGCCCGGCCACACATGGATGGTAGGGTGCTCTCTGGCCTTAAACATCAACATTAAAAGAAGTGGGCATAGCATATCACTGGGGCTTCCCTTTTAAGTTGATAGTCCAGCACAAAGGCAGAACCTGGGTTGTGAGTGATAACAACCAAGCTGACAACATGCTCAACGAGCTCTAGCTCCAAGCAGCAGATGACCCTCCCCAGCGCCTCTCCCCATCTCAAGCACCACAACAACCATATGACCTGAAGGGTGCTGCTTCCCTAACATACAGCAATCTATTAGATGAGGGGTCAGCAACCTAAGGTCCATGGGCCATACGTGGCCCACAGGGGTTGTTTAACTGGCCCACGAGCCGCCCCCAAACCAAGCCACCCGCTCGGTGAGTACCTGCACGCAGCGCTAAACTGGCGCAGCACGGTGTGGGGACTCGCTTCTGTGGCACCGGAAATCGCGTCTGCGCAGACGCCAGAAATTACATCTGGATGCAGATGTAATTGTGGGCGCGCCCACTCACACATGCGTGCAATCCAGCCCACAGAGGGATCACCACTGGAGTGAACCAGCCCAGGTGAGGTAAATCTTGTTGACCCCTATATTAGATCATGAAGTAGGGGGTGATAGAGGCCTTATAACTGTGTGAAAATCAGATTTAGGCCATCCAGTCGAATATCACAAATGGAAAGGTATTTGGACCCCCCACCCCCCAATATCTCTGCTCCTTGCAGGAAGACTTGCTCAAGGACATCCTCCATTGGCACTGGACACCAATCAGGCTGGCACAAATTAATTCCTCCCTTTCATATTGGAAGGGCTGTGGAAATCTTGGGGCATTTTTTCTTAGCTGGTGGGAATGCCCACATGTTAAAAAAACTTTTGGAATAGAGTATTGTCACTTATATCTGAAATTACAAGCCAACCCCTTTCTCCAAATCCTGCCTTAGCCCTACTATCTTTGGACACTGAATTCAACTCCACCCTGCACCACAGAGAACTAGTAGGCTTCTTACTGACCACAGCATGACCAACAATAGATCAACGTTAGAAGAACAAGACTGAAATATAAAATAAAAAAGTAATATGTTTGAATGCTGAATGCGAACGTTTATGTCTAGAGTCAATGGATAAAACAAACACTATTAGATGTACTGCTAGATGGTGCTTAATGGTTCCTGTATTTATATTTATATCCGTATAAAAACCAATAAAGTTTTGTTAATAAATAAATAAACAAACCAGGCAAAGCAATGAGATCAACCAGTATTAAACTGCAGTGCAGATATGAGCTAAGAAATATATGAAGCTTCATTGGATCTTTTTAAAGAAAGAAACTGTCCCCCATAAACCTAACTGAACCTCAATACATTTCACCTACGACAAAATGACCAAAGGGAAGGTCTCTCTGCATTTACTGAAACTGCCAGCATTTCAATCCTGACATGCCGAGAAAGACAGTTGGGAAGAAGGATATAATTACAGGCCCCATTCCTTTTATTCCATATGCATGTTACACTAGCTGGTTTCTCTCTCCCTCACCCATAAATTGCTCCAGCATATAGCAACATGATTTGGACTCAACATTACTATACAGGAGAGGCTAATCCTATCAAGGGTCCTTGACAGAGCTCTTAAGACCCCCACAGTGTTTAAATGGCAAGGGGGAACGAGAACAGGTCAAGGGAGATTTACAGTTATACTGCAGCTTGCCTTCGGAGCAAGAACCAGTGAAAGGTGCAGACATGTCTACCTGGGATTTGGTTTGCATCTGTAACCCACAGAGCAATTGATGAAAGAGGTGAAGGGCAATCAAGTAGAAAATCAAGTGTAGAATGCTTCAGCCAGATGTTAAAAGAGGAATCCTAAATAAGTATTCCGGAGACTTCCAAGGGCTATATGGAAAAGTCTGAGGCATTGCATTTAGCTCCTAGGACTTGAAATTCCCACCACCAACATAGATGTTACTGCTGCTGCAGCTATTTCAAATGCTTTTCTTTGAATATTCCATGGCATCCTCAGTGGCAAATACTTATCTACTCACACCAGAAGTGCACAACTTAAGAAACTATGCCCAAATGACACCATATGTATTTGTTCCCTAGAAGATGCACTCTCTCCTCACTTGGGCAGCTAGATCAGTGTTTCCCAACCACTGTTCCGCGGCACACTAGTGTGCCGCGAGATGTTGCCTGGTGTGCCGTGGGAAAAATTAAAAAATTCGAAAGATTTTTTTTTAAAGTCAAATTTTCGATTGGGGCGCCGTCACTAGATGACCCCTGGGGTTCCCTCCCTCCCTCCCGCTCTGCGCCTCCCTCCTCCTCCTCCTCCTCCTCCGGGGAGGCCCTTCCTGGCTCTCGGCCAAGGCTTGGCGGCTGCCACTCACTCACTCGCTCGCCCACCCGTCCCTCCATCCCTGCACCCGGCCTCTCCCCCTCCGTCCCCGGCGCGGGGGCTGCCGGGATCCATAGTCCCCTCGCCCTTGGGCTCCGCGCCCACGCGGGGTGCGCAAACTACGTTTCCCAGCGTGGCCTGGCGGGCCGGGCGTTTTGTTTGAAGCGCTCTTCTCCCGGCCATGGAATGAGCGCAGCGGCGGCCGGGCGGGCAGGGGCTCTTCCGCACAGACCCCGCGCAGCCTGCCTGCGCCCCCGCGGAGATCGGGTGGCAGGATGGAGCCCGGGGATCCCCGCGGAGGCGGAGCGGCGGAGGCGGAGGCTGCCCCCCAGGTAGGGCTGCGTCGGGGATTTTTTATTTTTATTTTTTGCAATGCTGCATCCGCGCCGGAGGGGACGCATCGGACCGCGGGGAGACCCCTTGGCGGGCGTGCAAGGCAATGCATGCGTGCAGGCGTTGCATGGAGTGCAGTGCAATGCAATGGCAACGCGGCGCCCTGCATGCATGCATGCAACTTCCACCGGCGCTCCGGACTTGGCAGGTGAGGGGGGTCCCCAGTGGGCGGCAGAGGGAGCCGGGAGGGCGAAGGGGAGCTGGGGGGGAGCAGCGCTGCTCCCCGAGCCGAGCCCGGGGGAAAACTTCGGCGTCGTTGCGCCGGGTGTTGGAAGCGGAGGCTGGCGGGGGCCCCTCACCTGCAAAACCTGGTCGCCTCTCATATATTTCGTGCATTGCATTCATCGCCCGCTTTCTCCTCCAAGGAGCTCCCGGGGGCGCGCGTGGTTCTCCCCGTGTTATCCTCGCAACAACAGCCCTGCGAGGTGGGTCAGGCGAGTGGCCCAAGGGAGCACCCAGGGATTGTCCTGGCCAGGTGGGGTGATTTGAACCCTGCTCTCTGCCCGGTCTTCGTCCTCATTTAGCCCCCACATGTGCATGACTGTGCATGACTGAGGTTTTCCCCCCTTGTCTTGGTTATGGTGTGAGTCTGTGCTGTTAATTAATGGGGTTCTGCCTTCGGAGAAGATGAGCCAGCCCTCAAGGAGGTGATTATGTAATTTGCTAGCAATTCATGTCCCTCCCGGCGTGACGCTGCACGCTGACGTCATGGGGCTGTAATGGTGGTGTGCCTCGAGATTTTTTTCATGAAACAAGTGTGCCTTTGCCCAAAAAAGGTTGGGAAACACTGAGCTAGATAGTCTGCAGCTCTTGCCCGTTCCTGGTGGCAGGAGCAACTGTTGAATGCTCTGCGATGTAAAAAGAAAAAAAGGAGTCCACTGTCTTCAGAGGTTACTGATGTTGTTGTAACTGTTTCAACTGCCCCTTCTGATTTAGCAACTGTAAGGGGCCTCAAATTTGGTCACTCAAAGAATAAACATACAGCCCATTTCATCTTCTTACCACATCACCATCCTGCAGCAAGTTCAATCCACTGATAGAACAGCAACAGACAGCTCCACACTGGCACAGCATTTTTCTTTTTCCTACTTAGCTCCTTGGCGAAGCGAAGATGTTGCTACCACCACGACAGTGTCATGGAGACTCTCTGTTGTTATAATTACAAAGAACCAACATCCTAATAATTATTTTCCTCTAATCACCCACATGGAAAATTGTATGTGTACAGGAGAATGTATTTTTAAAATTAGCTACTCTCTCACAACAACCAAGGTTGGGCGGCACTAGCATAGAGACAAGAAGAGGAACTCCATTCTGAGATCCAGACAGAGTTTCAGGGCACCTCCAGACTCACATTGGTAGCTTGACCGAAGTGAGATGATGGTCCTCCTCCTCAGAGGCCCAACCTGAACAGGAATGCATGCATTCAGGTCCACGAAGAAGCATTTTTGTGAACCAGCTGAGACTCATGATGCAGTGAGGTAATCGTGTGGTTGCAATGACAATAAAAGGGAAGGGGTTTATCAATGCGAAAACAACCACCTCTAGCAAGGAACCACAGCTCTACATTAATGCACATGCTTTGCTTGAATATCTGGTTACTCCCTTTGCTCCTTCTGCACTATTAATCTGTAGCAGAGCATACCACTTTAAACAGTCATGGTTTCCCCCAAAGAATCCTGGGAAGTGTAATTTGTTAAGGATGTGGAGAGTTGTTAGGAGACCTCTCTTCCCCTCACAGTTACAATTCTCAGAGGTTAAATGACCAATTCCTTTTCCAAAGAAACTTTGGGAATTGTAGCTCTGTGAAGAGAAGAGGGGCCTCCTAACAACTCTTGGCATCCTTTACAAACTACACTTCCCAGGCTTAAAGTGGTATGATGGTGCTTTAAATTGGATTGTGCAGGTGGAGCCTCAGTCTCTTCCACTCCTAAACCAAAGAAAGGAGACAGCAGCGGTAGTGGCAACAGAACTGCTGCAGCTCACTTTTAAGCCCACCTCACAACTCAACTCCCAACCCACTAGCTGAAGGAGAACAGCAACAAATCAGAGAAAGACAATGCCACCTCTTCTCCCACTTATGTTTGAGGTGCTGCTGCCTCCATCAGTTAATCCTGCATTTGTCCAACCACCACCCTCAGTGCTTCCTCTTTCAGCACAGTTCACAACCTCTTGTCCAGTCCACATACAAAAGCCAAAGGCTACCAACATCACTATGGCAGTCTTGACGCCAACTTAATCAGTTCTTCTTTCTTTTGTTTTCTTTTAAACTGAAGTTGCCATTGATTCAATCACTGAGTGATCAGCTTCCCAATTACCCAGACAGGCAGCTGGAAGTCAATTCAACTTCCCATAAAAAGAAATGAGAGGTGGACATCTCTCCTGTCCTGTGCCAAGGGCTTATTTCAAGTAAAAAGACAGAGGCCAAAGGTAGAGCTCTGTTTGCACATGCACAAATGCACGTGTGAAGGGTGGAAAAGTGTGGGGGGGGGAGACCCAGGGAGTAGTAAAGCCACCAGACTTTGCCTAAAGTGAAATTTCAGGACAAAAATCATGGCAATAATAAATAAAATAAATAGCAACCAGTAGGGCTGGGCCATATATTGTCAATTTGAAGTCCGTTTGTGATATCAGTTTCACAATTTTTGACCTGGCAATATATCGCAAATCATGGAGGCGGGTGTGTGCAATGCAAAAATCACAATGTGGAAAACACTGTGAAGCCATCCAATGCATCTCTCGATTCCTGCAGCCCCTGTTAACTCAGCCAGCTCAACTGTCCCCTGCTTCCTGCAGGGGGCAGTGAATCACAAGAGCAGGTGTAGGCAAAACTCACCATGCAAGAAAAACTTTGAAGCCAGCCAATGCTTCCACATAGCTCCATCCTTATTTCAGACATTGTGATGCATCAGTATATCATAATATTTAGCTGGAGATATATCACAATGTTGCAAACCAGACATTGCCCAGCCCTAGCAAGCAGTAACCCCCAGTTAGGCACAAGAACATCTGGAAACAGTCAGTGGCTTTAATGATTATCAGCACTTTTTAAAAAGATATTGTTTTAACAGTGCACACTGCTTTTATGTTTTATGATATGGCAATATATAAATATTTGTATAAATAAATAGTAATGGAAACCAATAATTATGCTTGTACTCAAGACTGACTGGCCAGGACTGTAGAAACCCCAGCAGTTGAGGCTCACTGTGCCAGATTGTCTCCAAGTTGCAGAATAGAGGAAGGCAGCCAACTCCTTTTGCTGCACATGAGGTGGCAAGATGCCAGTTTCACTCAGAGCAGAGCCAAGTCCTGCCCCCTTGCATTGAGCAGTCAGGAAATGCATCCCTAGGAAGAGCCAAGTTCCTGGAGAGCATTGGAGTGACAGGGCTAATTCTTGCTTCTTCAGAAGGCAGTCCTCTGGGAGGAACAAACTCACTCAAGCTAGACACACAATTAAAACTAGCTCTGGACAGTCTGTCCAACCATGGTTAAGAGAGAGATCAATCAGGGTTTCATCTGTACCAGACCAGAGCATAACAAGGCCCATGCAAATATCATTTCAGAGGCTCCAAGATCTACTCTGCTAAAAAAGCTCTCCAAATAGTTTTGGGTATATCCCTCTCTCCCAACCCTCATCCATACAGGTGAGAGAGTTACTCTGTTCTTTGGAGGAAAGGCAGTATATAATACAAATACATACAGGTTTGATACCAATATAACTAATCCTACCACTATGCAAATTAAATGAGCTTTCATGGTTTGCACAAGAAAACTGTATACATATGGCTGTACATCTCAGAATCTATATTGGGGATCAAATATCTGACCTAGATGCAAGGAGGTTTGTAGTCATGTTGGCAAATCCATGCATTCCCCCTCACCCACTCACACATGCTGCAAAGCAATACACCACCACCTCTAATCTGTCAATGGCTGCATTTGCACATAACAGTGAGCCAAGAAGACTGGTGTAATAAACCATACTGTGCACAGGTCTCCATGCTAATGTACTCAGTCCAACTGATCCTGCTTCACTCTTCTCTTGGAGGAAAGGCGTTAGCTTAGTGCTGCACCCAAACCCAGACCAGTGGTTACTTTCTCTCTAGTAGGTTATGACTGCTAGCAAGACTGAAAACTACGGTTTACCAATAGCTAATAGACAGGGGCTAGTTAAGGAGGAACCAACTACAACACCAGGTTGGGACACAATGAAATTATCAGTGCATTTACTCACTTCTGACAAAAGCAGAGTCAGTCAGGAGTGACTGGGCACTTGGTATATTAAGCCAAGCTACATGGCTTACTATAACACGCAATAGTGGCTAAGACAGTTGAAAGATAACACTTCCCTTGCAACCTATTCCATGTCTTCTGTGCAAATCTATGATAACTGTTTTCTCTCATTTATGTTTTCATGGCTAAGTGCTTAGAGGCAGTGTTCCCTTGACTACCAGATGGTAGATATGACCAGGGGAAAGCTATAATCTTATCACCCTGCTCATGAGCTTCATAAAGTCACCTGGATGGTTGATTCCAGACTGCAACATTGGCAGTCTGATCCACTATAGTCTGATCCACTAGGATTGCTTTTTTTTTTTTTTTTGGTCACCATCCTGAAAGAACAACATGGGCAACATGGGACTTTTTGGAGTGAACACCACCACCACCCATCATAAATTATAGACACATACAATACCTGCTGTTCCACCAAGGTATTTGTTGTCCTATCCTACTCTACATCTCAGGAAAGCAGAATACAGTCATACCTCGGAAGTCAAACAGAATTTGTCCCGGAAGCCCGTTCAACTTCTGAAACATTCCACTTTCAAATTGTGGCTTCTGATTGGCTGAAGGAAGCTCCTGCAGTCAATCAGAAGCTGCAGAAGCCCTGCCAGATGTTCGGCTTCCAAAAGAATGTTCAAAAACTGAAAAACTCACTTCTGGTTTTCGATCATTCGGGAGCCGGAACATTTGACTCCCAAGGCGTTTGGGAGCCAAGGTACAACTGCACTGTGGTCTGCTGCTACAGTAGAAGTCGAAATGGACTCCCTCACTGGGCATAAACTTCAAGGTAGCATTTATTTTGGCAGCAAGTTCACATACTTTAGATACAAAGATGTCCACTCAACCTTGTTTGCTTGTTTTTGCCCATGCATAGTCGCCTCTGGCTGTTCAAATGAACGGTGCTCAACACAAAGGGGGCAGAATGTAGGTTAAGGAGAAATGAAATGTTTTAAGGCAGAGAGGGAAAGCCTGTGACCTTGCAGGTGCTGCTGAACTCCAAATCCCACCAGTCTTCAGCTAACAGGTCAAGATCAGAGATTATGTATGCTGCTGTCCATCAACATCAGGAGGGCCACAGGTTCCTCATTCCTATCCTTAGAACAGGCATCCCCAAACTTGGCCCTCCAGCTGTTTTGGGACTACAACTCCCATCATCAATAGCTAACAGGACCAGTGGTCAGAGGTGATGGGAGTTGTAGTCCCAAAACAACTGGAGGGTCGAGTTTGGGGATGCCTGCCTTAGAACAAGGCAAGGCAGAGGGGTCTGTTTGTTTTCTGGTTTCCCAGACAAGCAGCAATAAATGACCCTAGTTCTGAGACAGGGAACCCTTTTCAACCCACATTCCCTTGAAGGCACCCCTCTGGGTGGTGGGCAAGGCTAGAAGCATAAAGTGGGTGGAACAATGAACAGTGATTTCACCTTTGCACAGTAGGTTTCTTTCTACACACCCCCAGCAGTCGCCCAGTGTATGGCTCTGCTTCCTTGTGGACCACATCAGTGAGGCCAAGAGGTGGGTCTTGTCCTCTGGACAGCCCAAAACCTCCATACACAGTGCCCAAGCTTAAGTTCTGGAGAGGTCATGTTGGTGCTGTTAACACTGCAGAAACAATGCAGGAGGCAACTGCTACAAGTTACCAGTTTCTGCAGTCACAGCTGGCGCTGTGATTCTCCAGTGGTTTGACCACCCCCAGAGGCACACTCCATTGTCTCTCAAAACATATACCGTAGATGCCAACAATATCACACACCCCTCTACATTGTCCAGGCAAGGAAGCAGCATTATCAGAGTTCAGGGACACATTCTAGTCATGCAAGGTAGGTAACAGACTGGGGAGGGGTATGGACTGGGGAGAAGGGAGCAGGTTTTGCTTAGAAAGAGTCCAGAGGGCCAAACAGCAAGGTGGTCCAAGGCATTCCAGCACCTGAGGCAAACTTCCCACTGCCAGATTCCCCCCCCCCCAGCAGTGGGGCTTTGCTATTGGCTCCTCCCTTCAAGAGAAGTTACTACAAAGCTGCACCACACTGTTGGGCAAGAGAACCGTTCTCCTCCCACCCATCAGGAAAGCTGGGTGGCAGAACAACTCCCCTCTTGTTCACTTGGGAGGAGGGGAAGTGTTCTGCAGAGCTTTGCCACCAGCCCCTTAGAGGCCAGGGAGACCAGTAGCAGTCTTCTCTCTCTTCTCCCTCTGACCATCACTGTCCCATCACCAATCCCTGAGCTCTTAGCCTTCTTCCCTTGGGGTTCCCCAGCTGGTTCCTCCCACCATTCTTTTGCATCTAATCCATCTGTGACACTAGTAGACAGAATGTGAAGAGGCGTAAGGAGACTTGAAGTTTCAAAAGGTTGATGCCAAGAGTTTTCTGCCAGAGACCAGAGTCCCCAAGACTTGCAAGATGAACTCCTCAATCTCTCAAAGAGCCATCAGTTGTCATTGTTTGTGATAGTTCTACAAATGGACTTCCTTAAGACAGGTGCATGGGAGACACCCACCATTTCAGTGAGTGCTGGATCAAAGGCACCAATACCTCTTGATTCAGACTGCTAATTATATAAAGTCAAATCAAGTATCTTTATTGCGGTCCATAGACCCACAAAACAGTTTCAAAACAAGATACAGTTAAAACAACCAACCAGCAGGCGAAAGAGACCGAGGTAGTCATTTTGTTATGTCTAGAGCATGATAGTCTTTGATTCTTGCGACCTCCGAAAGAAACTTTTCCATGGTCAGTGTAATATCATTTGACCTATCCTCCAGAAGGTATTTAATATGGGACACTTCAGATTTTTCTGGCAGATTTGCTAGTAAGGGTTTGATCAATTGATCCTTTGCTTGCTCATCTAAAGGTGAAAACCTGGGGTGGGTGGAGCTCTGGAGTGAGACCTCACTCATTAGATAGTGTTGATGGTTGAAATCCTAATTCCAAGGCGAGCTGCCAGAGATTAAGGGCAAGACTAGGAACAGCTAGAAGCCTGATGAAAGTTTGCATCTCTGGGAAGTGGAAAAGATATTGAACTCTTTTTTTAGGTTTAAGAAAACCATGATGTTGCAGATCATCTAGGTAACGATGTACGTATGTTTCTGCCCCGGTGCCACTAAACCATGGGAAGGCAAACTAGGGCCCAGGGCTGGATCTGACCCAATCACCTTATAAATCTGGCCCGCAGAGATGGTCTGGGAATCAGCGTGTTTTTACATGAGTAGAATGTGTGCTTTTATCTAAAATGCATCTCTGGGTTATTTATGGGGCATAAGATTTGTTCACCCCCCCAAAAAAAATATAGTCCAGCCCCCCCCCCAAGGTCTGAGGGACAGTGGACCAGCCCCTGCTGAAAAGGTTTGCTGACCCCTGCAATAAACCTCGGTAAATCTCCTTGGAGATGAAGAGAGGCCAAAGGTTAAGTCTTGGAAGTGGAGCCGTTAGGTCTCATACATGAAGCACCAATGTCTCCTGCTTATGGGAATATGAAGATACGTGGGGAGACCATTGGTATCTATATATCTCACCAAAACTTATGACATACAAGAATTGACTTTAAAGTCTCCATTCTGAATTTGTGTTTGGTGAAGGAATGGTTGGCAGGTTTGAGATAGAGAATTGTACATGTTTCCCTGTTATTACTTTTTTGGAGCAGTTAACACCACTGAGAATGGGACTCTGACCTCTCTGTTTTGAGGAAACTGGCTCTATGATGTGGATCTCCAGAAGAGGCATAATGTCAATTGCATTCCTTTGATGTATAACTGGATTGAGAGACAGGGGAACTGACACTCCCCCCCCCCATTCTTTGAATTCCAAAGCACAGCATGGTACTGATGTCAAGGGTTCCAGCAATTAGAAGGTGTTAAGAATTGGACATGGGGGCAGGAAGGAAGAATAAAACTGACCACCCAACACATTTTCCACAGAAGGCAGAGTAGAGTCAGGCGGAGATAGGCTGTTGGGAGTGCAAATAATGTCAAAGCTTGGGTGCCCCCTCCCATTGCTGCTGCTGCCATATGGGATTGAAATCACTTGCAAGAGCAGGTGGACTTGGAGGAATCAAAGGATTTAGCCTGCTTACAGCTTTTCTTACTCCAGACCAACGGGACCTAGCCCAAAGCTGGCTGTTCTCCTCCCCAGAAAGGAGATTCAAGTGGGCTGGCAAAGGAGGAATGAAGCACTCTGTCCCTCCACCAGCAGCTGATTTCACTTGCCTACATAGAATTCCTGGTCACTTTTGATCACCAGTGAATGGTTCAAAAAACAAGACTGCTCTAGTTCTGCAGAATGCTGCCTTACACCCTTACAGTGAGTCAAGACTTTGGTCCATCTAGCTCAGTACTGTCTGCACTGACTAGTAGCGGCTCTCAAAGATTTCAGAGAGGGTTCTTTCCCAGTCGTACGGAGAGATGCTGGTAATTGAACCTGGGACCTTTTGGATGCAAAGCAGCTGCCCTACCACTATTACCCTGATAAGACGGTTCCAAAGCTGCACTCTTGCTGCTGAAAAAAGCCACAGCAGGTTTTACTCCAGAAAGAGATGGAAGCAGCACATACCTTTTTAAAAATTGGAAATTCATAAGGAAGAAAATGTGCTCACAGATAGGATTGGCCCACTAGCTCCTCGTCTGGATGCTTCCACCTCTTTTCCTTCCAGATTTTAGTTTATTGGAATAAGAACACACAAACACACACCACACTTCAATTCCTCGTTGCCAAAACAAGGCTCCTTTTTGCTTGGCTGCTGCCAAGAGCAGATCCCACCCTTTGTAGTTCTGGCACAGCTGATAGAAGGAGCTGGAACCAAATGCCAGCATAACTTGATATTTCAGTTCAAATGTCAGTTACTTTGCAACAACTTACCCAAGGCAAGCAGAGGGACAGTGGGGGATAAAGAAAGAAGAGTTATGTCACTTCCAAAAATGTTTTCTCTTGCCACTACTCTGCCCTGCAAGCAGATGCAACATATCCAATCCAGAGCATTTCCAATCATTCATGCCACAGTCAGAAATGTGAAGATCCAAGCATTACACAATCAGGTTTATCTTGGGTCACAAAATGCACTCTAGGTCTCCAACAGTGACGGTTTCTGCCTGTATGATAGCTAAGAGCTAAGAGCATCTCTCATGGATTTGGCCTGCTAAAATCAGCAGTAAGATGGCACTGGAAGTCAGCAGCTGGAAGCCCCAGGGTCAAATGCAGCCCCCTTAAGTATCTTGAGCTGTCTCATCCCAAATGCAGCTTAAGGATAGTCTGGTGCCTTATGCTCCACCTCAACCATTGAGATCCGCTTATGCAGAACTTCAGGTGGTTCCCTATGCCACTGACATTTGGTTGACCTTCACTAGGGGCCAAGCCCAGCTGCCAGGCACCTGGGAACTGGGCAGCAGAAGCCTGCTTTCCTTTGCCAATGCACAATCTGCACTTTGCACTTTAAGGCTCCCAGTTGCACATAAGAATCTGTTGCTCCCCCTGCCTCATACCTGATGTCACATAAAATATGGGGCAAGCGGGCGTGTTTTGGGTAAGGAAATTACAGGCAATATTTGAACCCCTGGTGGGCACAGGGTTCCCCACCCCTCTTCTAAAGGGAAACAGGAAAGAGGAGAGCACTCAATAGTAATATGCTGGGGAAACAAGATGAGAAGTCCTAAAGGTACAAAAAGACGACAGTGAAGAAGAAAAATCAAAAGATGCACAGGTTTCAATCTTGCACATTCTTTAGAGAAACTCTAAATACCCTTGCCATAATGTTCCTGTTTGCCTACTAATAAATGAGAATATGAGCATTTGTCCTCTCTTTCTCTCTCTCTTGGCTTTGCAGGTTAACTTTCCCAGTCTAGAGAGTGGAAAGCTACAAGTATGCCAATGAAGAACAAATGCTGTTCCTTCCAGGAGTCAAAACATGTAATTTTCCTGAGAATGTGGAAGCTCAGAGTGTATATGTATTTGAGTCCCCTCACACCAACAATATTCTTTTCCTTGCTGACTCCAAGGCAAAGATGGTGAGCTGCTCTATTATTGGATGCCACTTTATTTTCCAGGACAATAGTACAGTATATTTCACTCGCTGAATGTTTGCCCAGAGTGAGTACTTGGGCTCTGTTAAGAAAAAGGGGGGTGCCAAATAGCAAAGAAGGTTTCACTGTTTCAGATAACACGAACTCAGGTCTGGTCGAGGCATTACATGCCACACACCCCAAAAGCGACGTATCACTGAAGTGTGGAATTTCTCAAAGTTTTGAAGAAATACACCACCACTAACCCTCTCTCTGTGAAAGCACGGGGAATGGTTGTTGTTGTTGTTTTTAAAACCCCAGGTTGATTTAAGCTGTAGGGCTGCCAGTTTAAATAAGAGTTTGCAGCTTAGTGATAGATCATCTGCTTGTCATGCAAAAGGAAATAGGTTCAATCCTGACATATCCAGTTAGAGCTTGGAGAGATCCCAGTTTTAAATCTTTTGAGAGCCATTGCCAGACAGTGTAGACTGCTGAGCTAGATAGACCAAAGATCTGACTGTGTAAGGCAGCTTCCAGCATTCCTGTTTAATTCAGCCTCTGTATTCAGAACCATGAGTAGTAGAATCTTGATTTATTTTTAAATGAAATGCAGCAACAGAGCACATGATTTGCACACAGAAGATCATAGATTCAATCCCTGGTATCTCAGGGTATGGCTAGGAGAGAACCCCATCTGACACCCTGGAGAGCTAATGACACTTAATGTAGACAATACAGAACTAGATGGACTTGTGGTTTGACACATTATACAGTGGTATCTCGGGTTAAGTACTTAATTTGTTGAAGAGGTCCGTTCTTAACCTGAAACTGTTCTTAACCTGAAGCACCACTTTAGCTAATGGGGCCTCCTGCTGCTGCCGCGCCCCCAGAGCACGATTTCTGTTCTTAACCCGAGGTTCTGTTCTTAACCTGAGGTACCCGAGCAAAGTTCTTAACCCGAGGTACTATTTCTGGGTTAGAGGAGTCTGTAACCTGAAGCGTATGTAACCCGAGGTACCACTGTAAAGGCAGCTTCCTTTGTTGTCATGTGTCAGATAAATTGGTTCTACAGGGCCAGATATAACGAGCTGGCTACCCTTCTCACAATGGATGAAGACTATCATGTGTGAAGACTATCTGGGACAGTTCTAGGGTAGAGAGAGCCCAGGCAAAGTACCCAGTGGTGGACCCTTCCTGCCTGAGCCACAGGTCAGCAACATCTGGAGGGCCAAAGGTTCCCCACACCTTAGACTGAATTCTAATCTACACTCAGCAGAACAAGTAAAAATATATATTTCTTAATCTTTTTTAAAAAATTCAAGAGTATTTTAAAATAACTAGATTTAATTTTTGCAAAACATGTTAAAAGTATATACTTGCAACATCTAAAAACTGAATCACATATGACTCTAAGGTCCAACAAATTCCTTCATTGACTCACTGACAATTTAATTTCCCTAAAGGTGGAAGTACCAACAAGGGGTTCATCTATCTTGGACCTGGTCCTCACTAACATAGAGGAACTGATTGATGAAGTGGAAGTACTTGGAAACTTGGGAGGAAGTGATCATGTCCTCGTGGGTTTCATGATACAGAGGCAAGGAAAAACTGAGTGTACTCAGACATGCACTCTGGACTTTAGGGAGGTCAATTTCAAAAGGCTTAAGGAGCCACTGAGTGAAATCCCATGGTCAGAAATACTCAATGAATAGGGAATCCAAGATGGATGGGATTTTCTTACGGATGAAATATTGAGGGCCCAAATGCAGACAATTCCAACAAAAAAGAAAAGTGGGAGACATCTAAAGAAACCAGTGTGGCTGCATAAGGAGCTTAAAGATGAGCTGAGATTTAAGAAGGGCATGTATAAGAAATGAAAGAAAGTAGAAATCACAACGGAAGAATATACAGAAGTAGTCAACAGCTGCTGGGAGGTCAGGCAGGCCCAAACTCAGAATGAACTGAGGCTTGCAAGACAGATTAAAAATAACTAAGTTTCCTTGACTATGTTCAAAGCAAGAGGAAGAACAAGCAAGTAGTAGGTCCTCTGTGTGGAAAGATGGAGAAATGCTATTGGGTGACAGAGAGAAGGCGGAACTGCTCAATACCTACTTTACCTCTGTCTTCACCCAAAAGGAAAGCAGTGCCCAATCTGATGATAACAGAATAAACAATACGAGAAAGAGCTGCAGCCCAAACAAGGAAAAGAGGTGGTAAGGGAACACCCAGCTACTTTCAAAGAATTCAAATCTCTAGGACCTGATTATCTGCACCCAAGGGTACTAAAGGAGCTTGCAGATGTAATATCAGAGCCTCTGTTTATAATCTTTGAGAATTTTTGGAGAACAGGGAAGGTTCCTGTAGACTGGAGGCAAGCAAATATTGTCCCCATCTTCAAAAAGGAGAGAAAAGAAGACTCAGGAAACTACCAACCATGAGATTGACATTGATATCAGGAAAGGTCCTAGAATAGATAATTCAAGAGTTGGTCTGTGAGCTCTTAGAAAAGGATGCTGTGATTACAAAAACCCAGCATGGGTTTCTCAAAAACAAGTCATGCCACACAAATCTCATTTCTTTTTTTGATGGGAGTTACAAGCTTGGTGGATCAGGGGAATTCTGTGGACACAGTGTATCTTGACTTTATTAAGGCTTTTGACAAAGAGTCCCATATATTCTTGCAAGGAAGCTGGTAAAATGAGGGTTAGACGAGATAACTGTTAGGTGGTTTTGTAGCTGGTTGTCTGACCAAACCCAATGAGTGCTCCCTAATGGTTCCTCGTCATCCTGGAAAAAAGTGTCAAGTGGGGTGTCACAGCCTACCTAGTGGCAGTGAAGGCAGCAAAGAAGGCATATATTGCTGCCTCCATTGCATCCTCATTATGTCATCTGGCAGAGTTTTTCCAGGTTGTACAGGGCCTTTTGTCTGGAGCACAATCTAGTCCTGTTGTGTTGGATTAGTTTTAGTTGGTAAGGCTTCAGGAGGTAGACAAGGTGCCTTCTCTGCAGTGGTTCCCCGTCTGTGGAATGCTCTCCCAAGCGAAGTTCGCCTGGCGCCTTCATTATACACCTTTAGGCGCCATTGTTGTTCAACATCTTTATAAATGACTTGGAATTGAGGTGGTGCTCATCAAACGACAACAAACTGGGAGGGGTAGTGCCCCGGAAGACAGAATCAAAATTCAAAATGGTTTTAACAGATTGGAGAACGAGGCCCAAAGTAACAAAATAAATTTGATTAGAGACAAATGTAAGGTTCTGTACTTAGGCAGGAAGAACCAGATGCACAAATATTCAATGGGGGACACCTGGCTTACACTGTTCGAAATTAACTAGTCGCCAGTCATTTTTTGTGACTCAAGAGAGCCATCTAGCAACCAAATTAAGATTTGCAGTCACCTTGTTTGCCAGTGAAATAAATCTCCCCTGCAGGTGAGCAACTAAGCTTTTCCATGCTACTCCCCTGAAGATTTTTGATGTGCTAAAGAGACTCCAATGTGGCACTGTTTGCATAAGTAAACAAACAACATGCAAGGCTCTCTTGGGGGTAGGGAGCAGGAGGGGAGATTAAAATCCTAAACAGGAGACAAAGCAAACTGCCATACAGCCCACCCACCCCCACTGCTCCCTCTGTCTCTTTTTGCTTTTGTTCCACTGTTAATGAGGCACCAGGTTTCAGCTTACTTTATTTGACAACAAGTTTACTTTGTTTGTTTGTTTGTAGACATTTCATTCTTGTTTACATAATGAGGTGCTGGAAGGCTCCTTGGGAGAGGTTTGGGACCTCCTTTCTTCCCCCAATATTTAGTAGAAATATTATGGCATTTTAAAACTTAAAACATTTAAACCCACTTGGTAAGTCTGGCATCTCGTTGTCCCATTGGCTGGGACAAGAAAACACTCTTGAGAGGACATGGGCACCCATCAAGGGAGAGGGGGAGGAAGGTGCTTACATTAATCTTTTAATGTTTTAAAAGATTCTCAGATTCTGGATATTAAAAGGAAGGCCTTCAAAATGCACTAATGTTTACACAGTTAGTTTGCCACAGTAAATGTGGCATCCCAGGTACCCAGAACCTTTCATGTAACAGAACTTTGAAGGCTCGGGTATACAGGCAGTCCTGCAAAAAAAGAAGTTTTTTTAAAAAGTTATCTTGTGAATGGAGACTACTGCTCAAAAATAATGAACCCCAATCTCATTTGCTTGGATCTATTTCAGGAAGATCTATTTCAGTGTAGAAATGGTTAGGATTGTGCTGTTAGGCCTGTTCTTCTAAGAAGTTTGGTTATAACAGACATATTTAACTGTGACTGCAGTACTTGCTGAAGCTGCGACACATATTGAGCGCTCTCTCTCTCTCTCACACACACACACATAAGTATTTATAAATGCTTACGGTTAGCCACTATTGCTGAGGCTGAGCCCCATTTATTTCTGTGGTGTCAAATTAAGAACTGCTATTAAAAATGTGTTATTAACAACCTGTCACTGATATAAATTGTGTATTGGTTTATGTGCTTCAAAAAAATAAATAGAAAGTGGTGCTGCAATGGGGGGGGGGACTAGCCATTCTGCTTTTACCCCTGTAACCCAGGTTCCAGGAGCCATTTGGCTCCTAGCTTTTCTATCTCAGTTTCTAACACTTCTGGCTTACTAGTACTACATGTGAATCAGATCTAGGAGTCTTAATGGACCACAAGCTTAAGTCAACAGTGTAATGCAGCAGCAAAAAATACTAATGCTATTCTAGACTGCATCAACAAAAGTATAGTGTCCAGATCAAGTGATAGTACCTCTCTATTCTGCTTTGGTCAGCCCAACCAGATGATCAAGGGTCTGGAAACAAAGCCTTATGATGAATGGTTGAAAGAATTGGTAAGTTTAGCCTGAATAAAAGGAGACGGAGGGGAGATATGATAACCATCTTCAAATATCTTAAGGGTTGTCACATGGAAGAGGGAACAAGCTTGTTTTATTCAGCTCCAGAGGGTAGGACATGAATCAATGGCTTCAAGTTACAAGTTACAAGAAAAAAGATTCCGATTAAACATCAGGAAGAACTTTCTGACAGTAAAAGCTGACTGACAATGGAACAGACACCCTCGGGAGATGGTGGGCTCTCCTTCCTTAGAGGTTTTTAAGCAGAGGTTGTATGGCCATCTGTCAGGAATGCTTTAGTTGAGATTCCTGCAATGCAAGGGGTTGGACTAGATGACCCTTGGGGTCCCTTCCAACTCTACAATTCTATAACTATTGCTCTACCATTGAGATTTTCCACACCACCAACATCCTATAATGCACTGCAGGTGAGCTACATGGCCAGAGGTTTAGGATTATGATCTTAGGCTGTACAAAAGCTCAATTAATTGCACATCAGGCAATATACAAATTTCAGAATGGGAAACCTGACCAGGTACAGAAAAACAGAGCCCAGTGTCTTAGGAAAACTCCAGAACACAGACCTGCCTGCATTCCCATGTAATTCACTGGGCAATCTGTTTTTTCACAACAGAATTCACAAGATGGCCTCTTGGAGTTCTGCTTGGGCCACATGTAAATGGGCCCAAACCTCAAAACTATAAATTGCACCTGCAAAACTACAGGAGGTTCAGCTCAGTTCTTGGGGCACCAGCACAGCACAGCTCCCAATAGTCATAATCTTAACAATTTTGCCCAAAGAGAATTTTCAACCTGACAGTGCTGGAAAACTGCTAGTAACATTACACAGCAAACACTTGAAAGAAAATAAGATGCAGAAACCCGAGCCACTTGTAGAATCAATAATGCCATCAAGCAGAGGTGGGTAAAGGAGCCAGAGAAGGAGAGTGGCAGCTAGGAATCCATGCAAAACATCTGCTTAATAATGAAACCTTCAAAAAGCATCTACTGCATTTTCCCCCACCCCATTGCTGCCTCCTCCTCCAGAGGAGTCAGTGTGTGCTCTCTCTCTCTCTCTCTCTCTCTCTCACACACACACACACACACACACAAACTCACCTGCAAACCCTTCGGGATTCCCTTTGCTTTCTACACCTTTGTGGATACACAGAGAGAGCATCCTGCTCAAATGGCGGTGGGGTGGGAGGGAACACAAACCTGCTACCTAAAGCTCTTCAGCTATGGCAGAGCACTCCAGGAATGCAAGGCAAGGTCTCTTGACAAATAGCAGAGACTAGGGGGGAGGGGGGTTGCAAACTTCTCAAGCCTTTCCACAGCATACACTGCCCAACAGACTTTCCTACCACAGTTCACAACAGCATGCATCACACACAATTTTTTCAGGTAATATTTTTCAGCCATTGCCCACAGTTGCCTCTCTTCTTCTTCTTTTGCAAAGCAATCCAGACACCAACAAAAAGGGCAAGTCTGTGAGTGCAGCCAGCCAGCAGACCAGCGTTCAGCAGAGAACTCACATAGGAAGTGTTGATTCACATGCATGCATGCATGCAAGGAGCTGATGTCATTTCAGTAACTGGGGTGGAAGGTATGTTTTTCCAGCAGTAGGTAAGGGGGGGAGGGAGGGAGACTCCAGAACACTCAAGAGTCTTACATGCCAGAGGCTGTTTACAACAGGTATTTTAAAGGGGGGGGGCAGATAAAACCTGTGGAATAAGCCCATTGCTACACACCAGGGAGTGATGCTTCGGTACAGAAATTAAAACCCTAGACTGAAGAATGGGAAGCCAACAGGAAGTGCAGCCAATATGACTGCAGTGTACATTTCCAGACAAGGCTCTTCTAAGTCAAAGAGAGATGCAGAAATGAGTGTACATAAACACTGAGAAACACACTCCCTTGTGTGTTTTCTTTTTTTTGGGGGGGGGGAAGCATACATCCAAGAAGATGGATTGTTCCCTCTTAAGAGATTCCTCCTCAAGATTTGAGGGGTGAGGCAATTAATTACCTTCCTGTAACTAGCACTAAGTAAAATCTCTCTCTGCAGTTACAACCCCGTTTAGAATTAAGAGCCAGTCAAGGGGTGCAGTTCCATCTTTATCTTCTCCAGGGCAACGGCAACAGGAAAATAAACAGAATCTGTTCACCTATCAGTTCAATTTTTCAAACCAATCCCAAACATCTTTTCTGTGCCCCTCCCCCCCAACCACACACACACACACACACACACACAAACAAACAAACAAACAAACACAGACACACACACACAAAGGCACTACTACAGTAACAGGGAAAGCAAGATCAATAGAGGCTACTGAATCTGTCAGCACTAAATTGGGGAAGGGTCTGGAGGATAGATACCCATCCTCTTACCTGCTTTTGCGTCTGCGATGGGGCTTCTCTGCCAGGCCTGTGGTTCTGGAGCGGGGGCAGGGAGAGAGAGAAGGCAGTGACAGAGGGCTGCGGGGACAAACAAGGACAGGACGACAACCCCACTCCACCCAAGACGAGCACACATCAACAGCCACCTCCATAATCACAGCTTACATACTTGCCTGCGTTTGACAGAACATTACATTCAAAGACATCTTAAGCATTGGAGAGCAATGGGGATCAATGGGTGCAAAGCAAAAGGCTTCTCTCCTTAGGAGATCATACGACTCCCACATGAGACAGGTGTCACCCTTATTTGGAGTCTTTTTTCCCCTATACACACAGAAGCAAAGAACAGATCACTTACACCTTTCCTAGCCCACAAGAACATTGCCCCTATTTTGTAGTGACTTTGCTCCAGGTGGCACTGGGTAACAGCCATGCCACCCCCTCTTGAGGACTCCAAGCTCTTTACCCGTCAGTGCCCATACCTATTCATAGGTCACTTCACCTTGCACCCAGTGCAACAATATCCCTCCACTCAATATATGTCACACACCTTTAACCCAAAGATGAGCTGTTCCTTGGCCAATGAGACTGACACCTAAAGCAGTATCCTCCACAGCTCAGCACCCATCCTACACCTATTCAAGGTCAACGACAGCCCACCAACCATACCTATGACCCAAATCTATCTCTTGACCATCACCTTACCAACACCACCAGCATCCACATGAAGCCTGTATCTTCAATGGTCCCATCCCAAGCCTCCTGTTCCCACAACATCCTACAAAGCAAACTGTCTATATCCTCTGCACCCCAAATTCAGGATAATTCATTGCATAAATTCCACCTGTCACATACAGTGCACCTACAAGCAACACCCAAACATTAAACTCTCAATCCAAATCCCTCACAGTACAGTTATTCCAACACCTCAAACACCTCTGCCCCCAACTTCCAACCCCACTCACCCATATCCAGAGTTCTCATACCACAAATCTCTGAAGTAACCTTACATTGCCCCACTCCCCCACACCTTTCTACCCCAATCCCCTAACTCTTCCCAGCACCCTCATGCTTCTCTAATTCCCAACATTACACAACCCAAACAAACCTCCAAGGCAGCCTCAACCCCTTAAAAATGTACTTCCCTTTCAACTCAGCCTCTACTCACCCTTTAGACCCCAAACCCATAAAACAACTCTATCCCTTCTGGTGCCTTCTCCCCTTCCTACCCCTGGCTCCTCAACCCCCAATTCTCTCTAGGCTCCAACCCATCACTTCTCTACCAACATCCCTTCATACCCCAAACCCTTCCTAATTCTGCAGACAGACTCCAAATGTGAGGGCCATATTCTCTCATAAGCCACCCTTTTGGGGCAATGTTCCTGTTATGCCTGGGGCCATAGGAAAAAGTGGAATGCAATCATCAACCTACCACACTCTTTTACTTCTAACTCGCACACAACCCCCCTCAAAGGAACCTCACCACCCCAAGTCATGCTCCCCCAAGTCATGCACATTTTTCCAGACACCCCACAACTCAGCCCCTCAAGGTGAAGGCCTCTCTTATTGCCCCTATCCTTCACTCCTCTACCCCTGTTCATGCCTAAGCCAAGTCCCTCCATACTTCAGCATATAAACCCTCAGCACAGCCCGCAAACCAACTCAACCCCTAATTCACACATCCCAAGACAACCCTCAATCCATCCAATAGCCCTTCGCCCCTCATGCATCTCGTACCCCAAAACTCCTCACTATACCCCTTTTCCCCCAACCCCCCACATCTCAGCCTTCAGTTGCAATTCACTCTATAGACCCCAAGCTTCCTTTCAGTAACCCTGGACCCCTCCCCATGCCCCCATGTTAGCATACAATCCCCTAACATAGTCCACAGCCGATGATAATGTTCCACTCCTTACTCTCACGTATCTAACCCCATCCCACTAGGCAACACCCCTCAAATCAGATGACCCTCCCATACCCCCAAAGCCCTCCCCATACCCACAATACCCCTCCCCATGCCCGCTCTCTCCTCCAGCCTCCTCATGCCCAACTCCGGCGCCCCAATCCCTGCCCAGACGACTCCCAGTCCATCCATGCTCACCCTTCTCATGCCCCGGACCCTTCGCCATCTCCCTTTCTCAGCCCCCCAACTTCCACACGCCCTGCGCCCCACAAGCTCCCAGCAGACCCTCAAGGCATCGGGAAGCCCTCCCCCCCCCGCACATCCTTTCCCCTCCTCAGCCCCACCACGTCCACACGACCGAGACGCCCCCAATGCACCAGAAATCCCACTGCCCCTCACCATCGCCCCCATCTTACACACGCCAAAAAAAAAACCTCGCTGGAAGGGACGCTTCCCACAACCAACCCCACACCCGCTCCACCTTCGGCCCCTCCCACGCGTCGCTTACCTGGAGGCCGGGCCGGTGCGGGGCTGGCGAGCCGCCCCTCTCACCATCCGCGCTCCCGAGCGAGGATGGAGCTGCGGCAGCGGCGGCGGCGGCGGCGGAGCCTCCTCGCTCCCTCCCTCGCTCGCTCGCTCTCGGCTGGAAGGGAGCGATTCCTCCACCTCAGCCTAACCTGGGCACGGCCTCGCTCGGCCCGCCCCCGCCGCGCCACTCCGGCGCCCTCATTGGCCTGGCGGCCCAGGAGGAAGCGTCCGATTGGCTGGGCTCGCCGCCGCTCTCGCCTCTGAGTCTCCAGGCACTCGCCTTCAGAAGGGAGAAGCGGGAGGGGGGACGGGGGGGTGAGGGGTGTCACAGAGCGCCATCTTGAGGGCAAAGCGAGGCGTTGCTCTGAAAGGAGAGGCAGGTTTAACGTATCCTGCTAATCTGTTTTAACGGGTGTGTTTTTTCTTTCAATTTTGATATCTAACTTTTGATATTTTAAAAAGTTGTTGTAACCCGCCCTGGGACAAGCTGGTGAAGGGCGGGTAATAAATGAATATGATGGAGGTGGTGGTGGTGATCATTCCTGCGAACAGCAGGGAGGAATGGCTGAGTGGGATGGGTGTGGGATTTTCCATATACAGTATAATCTGATATCTTTATAATCATGATATGCTAATATAGTGAACTCAGTTATCCCAAGTGTAAGTCCATTTGCAGCCGAAACGTAAACCACCATGCACAAGAACAGGCATGAGGGGGGACCCTCAAATTTTGCAGAAGTATAAAAAAATTATCTGGGGGTTGGGGGGGGCGAGAAACCCCAAAACAGCACAAAGAGGTGTGAGTATGCTCGGTGGCAGATAATGTTGAGGCATGCACACTTTGGTGGGGGGAAGAAAACCAAGGGGAAGTTGAATGGAGTACCCTGGACCCCTTAGCCAACCCAGAATGAAACCACTGGAAGAAGTAAGAAGCCAAGTTACTGACCGGCTACAGTATCACCAATTACATGATATGTTAAATTAGATAAGAAAAAATGTTTTTTGGACCAAAGCTCCTCAATCTGAAAAAGAGCTATTGATGAACATGGAAAAAATATTGTCCAAAATGTATAAACTAATGTTGTTGTTGTTTAGTTATGTCCGACTCTTCGTGACCCCATGGACCAGAGCACGCCAGGCACTCCTGTCTTCCATTGCCTCCCGCAGTTTGGTCAGACTCATGTTTGTAGCTTCGAGAACACTGTCCAGTCATCTCGTCCTCCGTCATCCCCTTGTCCTTGTGCCCTCCATCTTACCCAACATCAGGATCTTTTCCAGGGAGTCTTCTCTTCTCATGAGGTGGCCAAAGTATTGGAGCCTCAGCTTCAGGATCTGTCCTTCCAGTGAGCACTCAGGGCTGATTTCCTTCAGAATGGATAGGTTTGATCTTCTTGCAGTCCATGGGACTCTCAAGAGTCTCCTCCAGCACCATAATTCAAAAGCATCAATTCTTCGGCGATCAGCCTTCTTTATGGTCCAGCTCTCACTTCCATTCATCATTACTGGGAAAGCCATAGCTTAACAACTATTATAGTAATGGGAAACAAAAGATGAGCTGGTTAAAGTGTTGAATACCCACTGGGCAGTGGATATAGGATATAATATAGACTTAAACCTCTGGGAGAAACTTTGGAAGAATGATCTGAAATTTACTGCATGCCACACACTGAAAAAGAATTATATGAAAATTATCCATAGATGGTATTTAGCTCAGATTGGCTAAGGTGTATTATGTGGAATCGGACTTATGTTGGAAATGCAAAGAAGTAGAAGGAACTTTCTCCCAGGTGTGGTGGACATGCAAAAAAGTTAAAGTATATTGGGAAATGATATATAATGAGATGAAAAAAATGTTTAAAACAACTCCCCCCCAAAAAAAAAAACCCCAGAGGCATTTCTGTTAGGAATTGTTCAGACAGCTGTTCCCAGGAGTCAGAAGAACTTAATTCATGTTTGCTACAACAGCGGCTCAGAATTTGTTAGCCCAAAATTGGAAAGTGAGATTGGTCCCTAGTAAGGAAGATTGGCAACTTAAGATAATAGAATATGCAGAATTAGCAGATGTAACAAGTAGAACCAGAGAACAAGAAGAACAGGTATTTAAAGAGTATAAAAATTTTGTCGAGTATATTGAAAATAATTGTGCACAGTTAAAAACGCTGGCAGTATTAAAGTAATTCGACAGTATAAATATTTTGAACTGATGTAAGATAGAAAAATTAAATTAGAAGGATATATTTAAATGTGCAGGAATGGTGGATAAGTTAAATGAACCTTGGAAGGTGTGGGAAGTCAATGAACTCATGGTATAATAAAATATGTTTAATTTAAAATGTAAAATTTGAAAAATTAATAAACATTATTATAAATAAATAAATTCATAATGCATCTCCATGTCCAGAAGATTGTCCCAAACATTAAGAAAGGAGGGAAACAGAGAAAGAAAAAAACTAGGAACAGAGGAATGTAGAAAAAAATCCTTATATTGAGTCAGTCAAGCCATTGGCTCGTTTAGCTTAGTTTAGTGGTTAAAAGGTAAAGGACCCATGACAGTTAAGTCCAGTCGCGAACGACTCTGGGGTTGCGGTGCTCATCTCGCTTTATTGGCTGAGGGAGCCGACGTTTGTCTGCAGACAGTTTTTCCGGGTCATGTAGCCAGCATGACAAAGCCGCTTCTGGCAAAACCAGAGCAGTGCCCGGAAACACCGTTTCCCTTCATTTTGATGTGCTTTCGAACTGCTAGGTTGACAGGAGCTGGGACTGAGCAATAGGAGCTCACCCCATCGCGGGGATTCCGATTGGCAAGCCCAAGAGGCTCAGTGGTTTTGACCACAGCGCCACCCGGGTCCCTAGTTTAGTGGTTAGACACAGCCATTCTCAAACTTGGATTTGTATGTTGTTGAACTACAGCTCCCACCATTCCCAGCCAGTATGGCCAGGGATGATGGGAGTTGTAATTCAAGAACATACAGGGACCCAAGGTTGAGAAAGTCTGAGTTAAAGGATTGGACTAGGAGCTTGGAGATGAAATCCCCACCTGGCCAATATGAAGCTCACTGGGTACCCACTGGCCAGTCATCAACTCTTAGCCAAACCTACATCACAGGGTTGTTGTGAGCATATTTTACAGAGTGGAAGAGCTATGTATACACCTGGAGCTTCTTGAAGGAAAGGTGAGCTATAAATAAATAAGTAAACAATACATGTCCCTTACCCTGACTGGCAGCAGCTGTCCAGGGTTTCAGACAGGTTTATCTCCTAACCCTAACTGCAGATGCCAGGCATGATAATGATTCATTCAATTTCTTACCCTTGCTTCACCAAAAGGTCCCAGAGCAAGTTACAGCAATTGAAAAATACAATAATTAAAACTGTTTAAAACAAATCAGTCACCAGAATTTTACCTGGAATCTTCTGCATGCAAAGCTGATGCTGTATAGTCAAGCTGCAGCCCTTCCTCTAAAGTAGCCGTTTGTCCTGCTGTACAGAGGGTAGTCCTCTATTTGAAAGACTGGCAAGGAACAGTTCTCTATTTTCCAGGCTGCCCAGTGCAAGTCCAGTTTAAAGGATCATAAGAAAGGAATGCAGCATTGGTCTTTGTTTTAAATTTTTTGGGTCCACGCACATAGCAGACACACCACAGAAAACCAATCATTCACCCTTCAAATTTAAGAAAAATTAATTGAGGAGAATTACACATTATTTTAGCACACAGAACAATCCCAAAAGCCATCTTGGCTTTTCAAATTATGGTACTCTAAATATTTCCTATGAAGAAGGAGATATATTGGAGAAACCTTTCCCAGTACAGTAGTTATTTTCACTTAAGAATCCTTCAAATCCTGTCTTAAAGGCATATTTGTGTATGAACAGGGTGGGCTTGTGAACTGGATTCAAGAACTAAAGTATTTACAATCACAAAAGAATGGCCAGGCTGCCCAGGCATAGCTGTCAAAGTTTCCCATTTTTTAAGGGAAATTCCCTTATTCCGAATAGGATTCCTCGCAAGAAAACGGAAAAGTTGACAGCTATGTGCCCAGGTAATGCAATCAGCAAAACATTATCAGGTATCCTGGCAGCCAGGAGAGAAGTCGCACTCAAATTTCTGTTGCAGACTGCCTCCTGTGGTGTATGTCCCCTGGGGAGTTGGGCAGCAAAAGCCACCCCCCCCCCCATTTTCCTACAACACCTTGGTTACCCATTGACAGTGAGCACTAGCAGTGTTGCATTAATGCAGCCTAGAGATGCAGCCTCAGTGCAACATCTTGTGTGCATCCATGCCACAGTGTTGTCCACATCATAATGATCTTGCATTTCTATGTTGTAAACAGCCCTGAGAGCCTTTGATGAAGTGTGGAATATAAAGCTAACGAATAAAATTATAAATAAATGACTTATGATGTTATCCACAAGGATTGGGCTGTGAGAAAGCTCATGTAGTCTTCCTGTTAGAATCCTCAATGCTAAGCAAATTTGCTCAAGCAGAGGTGGAATTTATTTATTATTAAATTTCTTGACCGCCTGCCATCCAAGGATCACAGGGCATTTTACAATATAAAAACACAAAAATACATAATGTTACAGATTTGGGGGTATCAGGCTGTTCTTATGTTCTTAAGGTCATATTCCAGCCAGGCCAAATAACTCAATGAGGCTGGTAAGAGGTCCAGCCTGGTGAGAGCTGTGCTTTGAATAGGGTGTGTGGTCTGAGAGGCCTGAGGAGCAGAGAGAGAGGCCCAGAGGGCCACATTTCCCCACTCCATGCCTGAGGTCCCGTCCCCCCCCCCACATACCCATGTAAAGAGTAATGTTCAGGAGAACTCAATTCCAATGAAACAACACACACAGCATCAGACTCCACATTGCCATTTTAGATGTTCCTGCTAAGTATATCATAACCGATGCATGACAAATTCCCAAGGAGACAATGATCCCAAGATGCATGTCAACAGTTGCTAGTTGAAAAATGCTAAAT
This sequence comes from Podarcis vaucheri, assembly GCF_965113315.1. Classification (NCBI taxonomy): domain Eukaryota; kingdom Metazoa; phylum Chordata; class Lepidosauria; order Squamata; family Lacertidae; genus Podarcis; species Podarcis vaucheri. Next base: position 39,561,703 of record NC_138758.1, on the reverse strand, counting down.
CTTGGTTTCTGAAGATAATATTCATGACTGCATTGTATCATTGTGTTTTTTATGAGACCATCTCCAGAAGAGTAGCAGTACTGTAAAAGGTAAAGGTAAAGGGACCCCTGACCATTAGGTCCAGTCGGGGCCGACTCTGGGGTTGCGGCGCTCATCTCGCTTTTTTGGCCAAGGGAGCCGGCATACAGCTTCCAGGTCATGTGGCCAGCATGACTAAGCCGCTTCTGCCGAACCAGAGCAGCACACGGAAATGCTGTTTACCTTCCCGCCGGAGCGGTACCTATTTATCTACTTGCACTTTGACGTGCTTTCGAACTGCTAGGTTGGCAGGAGCAGGGACCAAGCAATGGGAGCTCACCAAATAACAGGGCCTTCTAGTACCTTGGAGCTCAGGATGAAGAACCTACCTGCCGATGAGGTAAGGTGAAGCAGAAGAGGAAAAGGTGGAGTCCTGCTTGCCGCACCACTTCTGCCACTGCCAGAATGCCCCCCTCTTGCGGGTGAGACCAAGGCGTTCTGGTGCGCATCATTGTCACTTGTCATACCCCCCCTGCCACCATGGGGCAAAGAAGATGAACAGCAACACCTTGAGGAGCACCCTAGTTCTCCCTGAGCTGAGTGAGAGGGGGAGATGGCCTTCCAGTGGCATTGGAAGTGGTGGGGGCAGCAGTGGGGGGCAGGGAGCAGCATATTCCCGTTTCACCAAAAGGCGAAATGGGATGGGCCGCCCCTGTCAGGATGGAAACGCCTGTGAAGAAGTGTGGTCAGCGTGGTTGGAGTTGTAGTCCAAAACATCTGGATGCAGCCCTACACATATCTTTTCAGAAGCTCCATTGAGTTCAATGGGCCTCACTCCCTGAAAATATGATATCAAAGCCCACTTTTTTAAGGTGCCACAACACTATTTGGTAGCAGTCCAAGTACCTGCTTGCCTGGGAGTAAACTCCATTCATCTCACTGGGACTTAGATAAAGGTAAAGGGACCCCTGACCATTAGGTCCAGTCGTGGCTGACTCTGGGGTTGCAGCGCTCATCTTGCTTTACTGGCCGAGGGAGCTTCCGGGTCACGTGGCCAGCATGACTAAGCCGCTTCTGGCGAACCAGAGCAGTGCACGGAAACGCCATTTACCTTCCCGCTGGAGCGGTACCTATTTATCTACTTGCACTTTGACGTACTTTCGAACTGCTAGGTTGGCAGGAGCTGGAACCGAGCAACAGGAGCTCACCCCGTCGAGGGGATTCGAACCGCCGAAAGGTTGGCAAATCCTAGGCTCTGTTGTTTAACCCACAGTGCCACCAGGATTGCACTAGTTTCTCTTTCTCTTTTTTGTGAGTAGTCTTGAGCATTTTCGTGCAATTGTTGGTATATAAATAATGTAAAGAAAACAATTAATCCTTGGTTGCATCCATTAATTGTGGAGATTACTCTTATCTGGTAAAAGACAGCAGTATGCTCTCTTTTTAAATAATGATTTATAATAATAAAAAATGTAAAAAAGCCCACATCACCAGATAGCAAATGTAACAAACCAACCACAACCATCAAAACCAACAATTTTTATTAATATGCCTCCGTTATCAGGAGGTTTTCATTTCATTTCATTTGCAATTAGTTGATTGAATTGCGCTGCTTTCTAATTGCTAAATAATTCGATTACTATATTGATCATCCCTTTAATGCTCTTTATATAAATGCTTAACATAAGCCCCAGGAGAGGGGAGCAGGCGAACAGAATTCACAAACTGCAGCTGAGCCACTCATCTGGTTACATAGGCTAAACCATTACGAGAGGGGGAGACGAGAATAAGACCTTTTACTCTCCTCCCAGTCCCCCCCGCGCACTATGCGTTCATTGGTTGAGTCCGCCTTACCGGCTTCCTGACCCTTGCAGGCTTCCGTTCTTTCTTTTCGCTTTGGTAGCCTGGGATCGTAGTGGACGCCATGGTGAGTGTGGGGCTGTGGGGGCCGTTTTAATCCGCTTGCATCAGTCCCTAGAATGAGGTTTTGGGCAACGGGGATGGATGGGACGGGACGAGGGAAAGCTGGAAGATTTAGGCGGCACGAAGAGCTCGGGTTTGGGTGGCTTTTAAGCGGAAGAAAAATGGCCGTTTGTCTTGGGTGGTTTTGTTGGGATTATTGCATTGTAGGGGGTTGGACTAGATGACCCTTGGATGCTTTTCCAATTTGTGATCCTACGAAATGGGGAGCTACGTCGGGGGCGGTATTGCGATACGGAGGTCCGGTTTGAGTAGGCGCGCCGAGTCAGGCTTAAGGGAAGAAAGAGCCCCGATGTGGGGAGGAAAATAATAGTTTACAGGGTATCGGACTGCGCAGCTTGTTTTCTTGATTGTCTGGGTGAAATGTCAGTGGATTATTATTTTATTGTTGGAAGCTGGAGAGCTCCTGGTTGGGTACGTGAAGTCTTTTCTCACGTTACATCGTGGCACATCTGGGTTTGTTGTGACAAGCATCCTTGTTAATGGTTCCCCAATAAACTTAACCCGCCTTTGCACGTGCACGTGATCCTTCTGATGTCTGTAGCATCAATTCAAAGCGTGTGTGGCCCAACACTGAGCGGTGGAACAGAGGTGCTGCTTGCAGGTGGTCTCAGGTTCAGTTACCCAACCTTTCCAGCTTTTCCAGGTCTCTGGTGTCTACCTGGTGTCTGTATAGACCCCTAACAAAAGAGATTCCATCACTTTCCAAGGATGTTACAAAGTTCTGCCACATCTGTGGGCTGATTTTTCACTCTGGCTGAGATGTAAGAGCAGGATGTGTTGTGTTATAGGTAGCCTAGAGTATATCTATGTTCTGCAGTTATTATTTTTAATGTTAATGCCTTTCGGTTTTTTGCACATCTCTTATCCAAACCTTGTTCCTCACTGAGTGTTACTAATGCATGTTAAGAGAATATTGTTTCAAATCTTATCTGGTGTCTTTAAGTGGGTGCTGTGCCAGTTATCCTAAGCTAGGCCTTCTAATGCAGATGTAGCCACTGTGATGCCCTGAAGATATTCTGGGGCAACTCCTGTAATGCCAGGCCATTGGGCATGTTTGGTAGGGTTGGTGGTAGTGAAACATTGGGAGGGCACCACAATGTGTAACTGGGAGCACAGAATGCTTCCTTTGGAAATGCATGTATTCCCCACCCCATATACAGGGGGGACCACAGAATTCATGTCCTGTATGCCTGAGACAGCAGAATGAGCTGCCTTGAAAGCCCCTCACTGATTTGGATGCCAGGGATCAGTAATACTAATGTGTAGTTTGGCCCCATATGCAGTACAGTGGTACCTCGGGTTAAGTACTTAATTTGTTCTGGAGGTCTGTTCTTAACCTGAAACTGTTCTTAACCTGAAGCACCACTTTAGCTAATGGGGCCTGCCGCTGCACGATTTCTGTTCTGATCCTGAAGCAAAGTTCTTAACCCAAGGTAATATTTCTGGGTTAGTGGAGTCTGTAACCTGAAGCGTATGTAACCCGAGGTACCACTGTACTGTATACTTTTAAAGCCACTTTAAACAGTCATGCCTTTCCCCAAAGAACCCTGGAAGCTGTAGTATGTTAAGTGTTCTTAGCGCTGTTAGGCCTGTTTCCTCTTGGAGCTACAATTCCCAAAGTGGTTTAACAGTCCCTCTTGCCCTGGGGAGCAGTGAGAGTTTTAACTCTGTGATGGGAATAGGCATTTTCTTACAACTCCATGGAAATAGCACCACTGATCTCAGATCATTCCCAACAACTTGAGGGTTAAAAAAAATAAAAAAATTGAAAGGGCTTTTAATATATTTTTTTTATTGTGGTATGCAGGTTAACTTTGGTCCTCAAGAAGATTTTATACAGTGGTATTTCAAGGACAAAACAGAGAGCGGCCTTAATTGACTGGGTTTTATCCAGCTGCATTCTACTTACAGTATACCATTGAAATGAATGGACCTTAGTTAATCACATCCTGATCTGAGTAGAACTGGGTACAACCCAGTGAATTCCTTTGTCTTGCTCTGATTCCATGTTCAATCTTGTTCCTAGGCCAAAATCAAAGCCCGTGACCTACGAGGGAAGAAAAAGGAAGAGCTGCTGAAGCAGCTAGATGACCTCAAGGTGGAACTCTCTCAGCTGCGGGTCGCCAAGGTGACCGGTGGAGCAGCCTCCAAACTTTCAAAGATGTGAGTTCACCACCACAGCTGTGCTACAAGCCCTGACATTTTGGGGACCTGAGTGCCTGATATTTGTAGGCAGAGCCTTTCACTGTTGGAAGCTTGCAGCCCTCCCTTTGTCGTTTTTACGCAGAGATTAAATTTGCTGCCTCCCCCCACCCCAAACTGCCAAGCTTTTAATGTTTCTATGCATAACTGGCAGCCTCTCAGAGCAGCAGGGAGAGTGCCTGTTTCAGACTGGTACAAATTGATGGGTCACATCCATACAATACATATAAATCACTCTTACACCGCTCCAAAGAATCCTGGGAACTGCAGTTCATTAAGGCTCTTTCAACAACTCTCAGAATCCATAACAGACTACTGTTCCCAGGATTATTGAGGGAAAGGGAAGCGACCATTAAAGTGGCATTATATGCACGATGTATCTGCATCTATGGAGACAGACCTCTGCTTAGTGAGTAACTCTGACTGCTAAATTTATCTTCTGTATTCAGGAGCAGTACACCTTTGATTACCAGACATTGAGGGCAAACACTCACCTTGCTTTTGATTTCTCTCTATGGAGATGGGTTGGTCACTGCTGAATAAAGGAGATTGCTAAATGGATCATTGGATTCACTCATTTCTTAAGCTGAATAGGGCGGGTTGGGCCACCCAAGTAACTGACACCACAGCTCATTAGTATAGCACTACTTTGTTCACTTGAAGCCATTTTACCCACTTACATTTTTAGCTGACAAGGCTAACACGGGCTTATAGAAGTTCCTGCCCTAGGCTTACAGTCTAAAAGACACAACACAAAAGAAAAATGGATGAGTTTGGAAAGAGGAAAAATAAGCAGATACACTCTTCTGACTGTGTGTTATCCTTCAGCAGTAATGAATTTTAAGTGTCCAGTATGTTGGAAAAACTAATGAATTCAAGTGCCGGCTTTTGGCTGCGCTTTGCACTGAACCGTAAGTCTCTCTTTCTGCCCCTTGCAGCCGGGTGGTTCGCAAATCCATTGCCAGAGTGCTGACAGTCATTAACCAGACCCAGAAGGAAAACCTCAGGAAGTTCTACAAAGTGAGTCTGGAGTTTCATTTAAAGTTTATTTTTCTGTGGCCCACCCTTTTTCTTTGCTTTTGGTGGATCAAGAGGGGGGTTGGCAGCATGTTCATAATGGGTTGCATCAAATGTTGGTAATACTCAAAAGAGCAAACCCATTGAAATGAGTGCACACGTCTTATGTTAGGCCCATTAATTCCAGTGGTTCTGTTATGAGTAGACCTTGGTTGGATGCAACCTATTAACTCTGGGAGGAGCCTTAAGTGGAAGGCAAGTTGGATAATCTCAATATTGGGGGGACGGGGACGTCTTTCCAAAGTGCCAGAGATTGCAAGGCTAACACCCAGCACTGCTCGAAACTCCATGGATGCAGTGTGAATCTGTACTTGCTAAAGCAGCCTCCTGCTGGATAACTTTGGCTGGGCCATGTGGTCTAAGCAGTTGTCTAGTAGGTACACAATGCACTGAGGGTGTCGTACTTCTGAGCAATGGTCTGGGCCTCTGGGTAACCTTTCTATGGGCCGATGGCCAGTGATGTAGCTCTTCTGGAAATCTTTCATCAAAACACATTTTGGGTGGTGCGGAGATACGATTTTTGTAAGCAAAATTTTAAAAACTAGACAAGCGTCATTAATTTTACTGTGTATGAGTATCTGAAGATTTTCAGGCCACAGCTCTTCAGATTATGCATGGAGAGCATCTACTCTGCCTGCATAAGGTCCCAGGTTCAATCCCCTGCATCTCCAGGTATGGTTGGTAATGTTCCCATTTGAAACCCTGGACATCCACTCAGTGTAAACAATGCTGAGCTAGAGGTATCATTGGACTGACTGAGTATAAGGCAACTCTCTCTGTGCCAGTTTGAGTTGACCAGGCATGAAGAACTTTTGGCTCTCCAGGTGCTGCTGAACTACAACTCCCGTCATTCCCAATGAGCACAGCCCAGTGGTCAGGTACGATGAGGGTTGTAGTTAAGCAACATTTGGAGGACCCAAGGTTCTCCATCCCTGGATTAGACATGCACTGTTCTTCAGCAGTTGGTATTGAGAGGCTTAGTGCCTCTGATCCTGGAGAGAGCATATAGCCATTACAATGGCTAGTCCTTTTGTAGTGTTTGTATTTGCCATAGGCAGCCAGGCAAGTAGCCTTCACCAAGCCTTACTGACACAAAAGTGGTCACATTTTTGTGTACCCAGAATTTCAAACTGCAGCTGCCTCTGTTTTTGTTCATGAGGTCTCCTGTGTCTCTTCTAAAAGTCCATTCTGAGCCTAGCTTCTCTGTTCTGCAAACAGGGCAAGAAATACAAGCCTCTAGACTTGCGGCCGAAGAAGACACGTGCCATGCGGCGCAGGCTAAACAAACACGAAGAAGGTCTGAAGACCAAAAAGCAGCAACGAAAAGAACGCCTGTACCCGCCTCGGAAATATGCTGTGAAGGCATGAGCCCTAACTGCAGCATTTTGATCCTCTGGCCAGCATTTTCCTATTAAAAGTGTTTTGGCTGTAATTGCATCTCGTTGACGTGGTTTCTTGCAGCTCTGGGAGGGTAACACAGGGTTTTTTGAAAGATGGTCAGATTTCAAAGATATGCTTTTGATGATAATACCATTCATGTAGAAAATCTTGACAGTGCGGGGGGGACGGGACACTTGGGAGCAGTGCTTCCTGCATTGTATGAAGTTACATCAAAAAATGATCAGAGTGCTATTTCTTCCCTTTCTCACGAGCCAAGGCTTGTCTGTTATAAGATCTAACTTGTGTGGAATTTCCACACAAGCAGCAAAGGACCTGCTTTGCATTCAGTAGGACCCAGGTTCAAACCCCAGCTTTTCTTGGTGAGGCTGGGAAACACTGTCTGCCTGAAACCTTGCGGAGACCCTGCCAATCAAAAAATAAGGTCACATCCTCTCCATACATTTAAAGCACGTGGCTTTCCCTAAAAACCCTCAGAACTGTAGTTTGCCCTTTCATGGAGCTACAATTCCCAGCACCCTTAGCAGACTACCATTCCCAATTTTAAGGCAAGCCATGTGTTTTCACTGCAGTGTGGATGTCTCTACAGCCACAGCAGGCACTTCAACCATCCAACAGTTTGACGTTGCCCCCAAAGGCACAACAAGGATGTGATCTAAGTCTAGGTAGACCAGTAACAGTGCTTAAGGATAACGTTTAATGAGTACCTAACAAGTCATGAATGAGACAAAGGGAGTAGAGAGAATTAAATATTCAAATCGACAATTGGTTTTCGGTCCTAGAGAACTACAGCAAGCCCACAGTAATTGAAGACATGACAATATTAAGTAGATGCATGGTTTAGAAGACAATATCAAGGCAATTTATATAGAGATGCTTAGAAGAATTTAAGCTTAATAGTATCTCCAGTGCAAAAAGCCTGATTTTTTACATGGGCGGTGAGGGAAGTAGGTTGGGAGGTGGGTATGCTCCCCCCCCTTTTTTTTTACCAAAACTCCCAAGGAAAAGAAAATGTTCAGGAAAAAGAATGAGATTCATGGACTGTTTCCTATCTCACCATCCAAACCCAAGAGAAGGGATAGTCCATTGAACCTAATGGCTAGTAAAGGGGTCTCAACTGAAACATTTAACACCCAAACTTGACACTTGAGCTGCAAACCCACCCACCCTGATGGGAAGAGAGACATAGGCTGTGGTGTGATGTCTCTTGTCCATTTACACCACTAGGTTTTTCTATTAACAAATTTATCTGTTGCCACAGGGAGGGTAAGTACTTTCCTGTGGAAGCAAATAATGCATATGAGGCAACCTTAGAGTGAGTCGCCCTATAGGCCCATATACCCTGGGGATGGACCAAGTATCTAAACAGCAGCTCTCATCGGCTGTGGCCATGGGCCATGCTGTCCTGGGCTGATTTTATAGTCCACAACATTTGGAGGTACCATGTTTACTGCTTGATCTGGGTCGCTTGGCATTGTCTCCTCTCCTCTGGTTGATGGTTGCTTGTGGAGGATCTTCCTCAGCTCCTTGAAACATTGTCACTGGAACCTGAATTGCTGGCACATGAATTTGTAGTTCATTTCCTTTATGTTATGAACTGCTGTGTGACTCCAGTCCTGTTTTATCAAACTTTTATCTTAAATTTCCAAAGGATTTGGTAAGGAACTCTACTTTTAAGTCAGGAGACTTGTCCTCCAGCTGTTGAGATACCCACCTAATGTGCATGGTCTGTAACATCTGGAGGCCAGAGGTTCCTTGTCACAACCTCTACCCTATTTACTATTCACCACAACAACTCACAACTGCACAGATATTTCTCATTTATAACCTCTATATTCCAACGTTCCTTTCAGGAACTTAACGTGACATACAGAAGTTTTCCCTTCATTTTACTTTCAGAACAACCCTGTGAGGTGGTTAAATTATATTAAATTTATTTGCTGCAATTACATCCCACCTTTTTCTCCAAGGAGCATACATGGTTCTCCCCTTCCTCATTTTATCCCCACAACAACCGTGTGAGGTAGGTCAGACCGGGAGCCCAAGTGACTGGCCCAAGGTCGTTGAGTGAGTTTCATGGCCGAGTGGGGATTTGAACCCTGGTCTCCCAGGTGGTAGTCCAGTACTCTTATCCACTGCAACAAACTTAACTTGAAACCCAAGAGTCCTTGCATCGTAAGTATCTACGCTTGTGGATGTTTTAAAAAAGGATGCCATTGAGTAGTGTTAAAAAGAGTTAAGAGCAAAAAGGGTGCCTGGTAGAGAGAAGACAACAGTGAGCCTGAGTGGGCGCAGGCACATGGCTGCATGCACACACACATAGTGATGTCAAATTCTCGAGAATAATGTTTTGGAGAATATTCTCGATTAATGAGAATATTAGAGAATTTTCATTTAAAATAGAGCATTCATTTTAATGCACTGAAAATGATATGATTTTAATGCATTGAAAATGATATAATTACGGTAGTTAATATACAGTACATGTTTATTCATGGGGAAACTTGTTCAGATGGCAACCAAAAACTATACAGGTACTTTTATTCAATGGGGCATTCTTTGATTTTTTTGCACCAAACTTGAAATTGAAAATTCAGCGTGAATGACTCAAGTTAATCACTAAGCCTGCTGTTTTGGTGACTAAAACACAGCTTGATAAACAAAACTATATGCATACATATAAGAAGGAAGCCATTAAATATATTATCATTATATGATAATATATTTCAGTATGTCAATCTCTGGTAAATGGCACGTTGTACCCCTGCAAAATCCATGTTACAGTACTGGCACTAAATAAAAATATAGAAATGTCAACTGTTTAAATCAAGGCCACCTCACATGCTGTTACACATAATTGTATAGGCCTAGGTACTTTAAGTGTATAATGCATTAAAGCTACTTTATGTTAAAAATATCATACTGTATGGCCAAGGGTATAGAATTGCTAAGAATAAGGTCACACCAAAATAGAAAAAAGGCTATTACATATACAGTGGTACCTTTGGTTACGCACTTAATTCATTCCAGAGGTCTGTTCTTAACCTGAAACTGTTATTAACCTGAAGCACCACTTTAGCTAATGGGTCCTCCTGCTGCTGCCTCGTGATTTCTGTTCTCATTCTGAAACAAAGTTCTTAACCCGAGGTATTTTTGGGTTACCAGAGACTGTAACCTGAAGCATATGTAACCCAAGGTACCACTGTACAGTGGTACCTCGGGTTACAGATGCTTCAGGTTACAGACTCTGCTAACCCAGAAATAGTACCTCGGATTAAGAACTTTGCTTCAGGATGAGAACAGAAATCGTGCAGCGGTGGTGCGGCGGCAGCAGGAGGCCCCATTAGGTTAAGAACAGTTTCAGGTTAAGAACGGACCTCCAGAATGAATTACCGGTAAGTTCTTAGCCCGAGGTACCACTGTAGTTGAAATACATACGAATTCAAATGTTCATCAAATTAAATGAATAGCATTTTTAAAACTTTAAAGAAAAAATTTTCTGTAGCTCACATTTCAGAACTGCCAATGGTGAATGACACAATGCCCAGTAATATAACTGGATAAAAAAAAAAAAACATTATTCATTACTTACACTGGCAATATAACAGTTTGACTCATTATTTACTAAATTTTTAAATGTGACTTGTAAAACTGGTTCTTACATTAGAATTTACAGTTTGTGGAGAATATTCTCTGGAGAATTTCCTATCAGAGAATATTCTCACCTCATCTCACTACGCCCACCCACACACCCTCTGTATTCATTGCTGCAGGTGCAGCTCTTTCCTGCTCCACCCTGAGCAAACTTTAGTTGGGTCACATCAACTTTTTGGCAGTGCCGCACATGGCAGCATGGGGTCAAAAGCGGGTGGGAGTGTGGCAGGAGGTAGCTGCTGGGCAGGTTAGGTCTGAGCATCCTGTTTATTCAGTTGCAACTGGGTTCCTACAGGTAGGCAGCAAAGAACCCAGGACAAAGAGATATTTTAACCTTGATGCTTTAGGTCAGTGGCTTCCAACCTTTTCGAGTCCATGGCTCCCTTGACCAACCACATTCTTTCTCTGGCTCCCCTGAGGGAGCTGCTTACACTGGGGTTCCATTATAGCGCTTAAGTGGAGTGTTCCTGTGTTCTTCTGCCCTGCTACATTCCGCCCCGCTCCTTTTCGGCACCATTTTTGGAATGCATGTAAGTAGTAGCTCATGTGCCGGCTCAATGAATGCCATTGCTCTTTAGGGCAAAGCTGACACACTACATGAGAGCTCCAGCCTGCCTTTTCCAAAATTAGTGTGCACATGGGGGTGGAAAGGGAAAACAAGATTAAGATCAGAAGCAGAAAAGCAAAATAATATTAAGATCAAGCTGCTTTGCTATTTTCTTGCATTTCTCGAGCCCTTTGTGCAAAACTAAGGAACTATTAGTTACTGAAGCTGGGGAGGATTTTTGTTTGTGTGTGTGGGGGGGAAGATTTAAAGAAGATAAATAGTGGTGCGAACACGTTGCCCCATTTCTTCTAATGCTGTTTTATTTCAGGTGTCATTTATGGCCTTATGAAAAAATGGAAGCAATTAACCATTCAAAAAAGATAGCTTCTCGAAGCTACCAGCATGAGTTTGACCAAACTGCGGGAGGCACTGGAAGACAGAAGTGCCTGGCGTGCTCTGGTCCAGGTGGTCATGAAGAGTTGGACACGACTGAACAACAACAACAAAATACCTTTGTATTTTGGGCAAATTAATCTAGACATTTCCTGATTCTGTACTAAACAACAACAATTAACATTTGTTATAGGCCTATGCAACTGATGGCAGAGATGTCTAATTTATTTATTTATTTATTTATTTATTTGAATGGGTGGTGGGAGAGAGAGATGCAGGAAGATAATGGGCTGCAATTAGTGAAAGGATCCTGTGTCTCCCCTGACTGTTCAGGGTGCCATGACACTTTGGTTAACAACCAATGCCTTAGCTTTTGGGGCAGTATGTAACGTCACAAACTGCCAAATTACACAGAAAGGAAGGAGGGATTTAGGTACAGTGGTCAGGGGTGCAGAGGTGCAAAGACTGTGGTGCTGGGTGCAGATATAGTTACATTTGATACAGTTACACAGGTATGGCAACTTTGGGTGATTCAGACAAAAGGCTTGCAATCAGAGTGGTACCATAGGTGTCGGAAGCAAGGCATTCAGATGCAGTGAGATCTCCTGTTGACATTTACCGGTAGGCTTTGCCTTTCTCCATAAGGGAAATAAATTACAAGTCAAAGCAAGTTCCTTTGGGACAAACAGGTTGCTGACAATTTCAGAGCTTTCAAGGTTAAAAAGGAATGTAGCCTCAGGGTGGAACAATAGAAGGGCCTTTGCCCCAGAAAAGAGTTTGCAACAGTTTTGTCTTTGTACCCCAATAAGGTTATTCTGATTCAAAGTCATTTGTCCTTGTTACATTATTTGTGACATTCATAAAGGTTACAATTTGTTTATATATTTGTTTCAGTTTCATGCAAGTATCATGTCAGAAAATAGTTTAAGAGTTGACAGGGTTTTCATTACAACCACAGGGTCATAGGAAAACAATTTCAGCTCAGAGGATTCAAGTACAGTGGTACCTTGGTTCCCAAACTTAATCTGTTCCAAAACCAAAGTGTTCTAAAACCAAGGCGTGCTTTCCCATAGAAAGTAATGCAAAATGGATTAATCTGTTCCAGGCATTTAAAAACAACCCCTGAACAGTGGGGGAGGAAGGGGGCGGTGGGGGTGGTGCGCCCTGGGTATCATCCCTGAAGGGGTGTGTGATATCGCCGTGCCCCCCCGGGACACGCCACTTGCCACAGGCGGCGCCCCCCTGGAATACTCTCCACTCTCCACGTCCCCATGGGCGGCTAGCCCAGCCCCGGGTGCACAGCACGTGCGCTGCTCCAAGTGCCAGAGCAGCTAGCTCTGCCTCTGCTCTTAAAACAGCAATTTAACAAAAAAAATTCTATCTAATGAGATCATTGATCCATAAAATGAAAGCAATAATCAATGTACTGTACTATAAAATAAAAGACAGTATTGTAGATGATAAAAATTAAAATTATTTTTTTTTTCCTTATGTGCACTGATGATAGTCAATGTTTGGATGGAGGGCTTTTATCCATTTCTCCAGTCACACAATCAATCAATCAGTAGCTGAACTGGGTTCCACACAGTCACAAAAACAAGTTACAAGCCACAGTCACAAGTCAGTCCCATAAAATGAAGAACAAGTCACAGTCAAAAAACTGAAAAAGCCACACAAACAAAAATGCAAAAAATAGCAAAAACAAAAGCTCCCAATATCACCTCTGTGTTGTGTGGGTGCTCAGGACTCAGCAGCCGACAGACTCAACAGGGAGCAGTGGGGGACTCAATTTACAAATGGAACACACTCAACAGTAAGCGGAACATGTTCCGCTTCCAAGGCAAACCTACTTCTGGGTTTGCAGTGCTCTATTTCCAAGTTGTTCATAAACTAAGCTGTTCTAAAACCAAAGTACCACTGCAAAAAGGTGGTTTCTGGTAGGTTTTACTGTATTATAAAAAACAATGAAAACCTGGTATAAATAGGACTTCTTTGTAAATTGGAGACTTCCTCTTTCAACTGACTCCCTGCTGTGCAGACTGACAGGCAAATTTAGCTTGTTAGCGCAGTTTTGGGTGCATTTATCTGAAGGCACCATTAGGTGAATGTGTTTGTGTGGGACACACTTATTTACATGCACCCCTATGCATGTGTGTTCTCTGTGTGTATGTTTTTCTTTTTTTTACAACAATACATGCATGCAAGCTCCCATTAGGGTTGCCACCTTTGGCTGGGCAAAATAAATAGCAAGATGGGGGGGGGGATAAAAATTACTTTACCTGGTACAGAATGAAATGACTATAAAGCAATCCATTACAATGGGTTGTTTCCAATGCTGGTCATAATCATAGAGTAGACTCAATGAAATTTATGGATTTAAGTTAGCAATGCACATTAATTTCAATGACTCACATCCTCTCCCCTTGTTGAATTTCTGTCTGCCCGAAGAAAACCCAGCCAAAAAGAAATAAAGAAAGAGGTGGAGATAGCAACAAATTCTGTTTCACTTCCTAACAGAGCTTTGCCTCCAACATCCCTTTCCATATAACTGCTAAGGTCAATTCACACACACACACCCCACACATCTTAGTCAGACAAGTTCATTCGACCACTAGGGTTACATCTTTTCTTGTCACATATTTGAGACATTTTAAAAAAGAATTGGAAAGGACCCTGAGGGTCATCTAGTCCAACCCCCTGCAATATTAACTGTAATAAATGAAAATCTGCCCTTATTCCCTTATGGGGGACACAAGAGCCCTTTCAGAGTCCTTTGCACGTTCTCCATCGGTCGGAGAAAATAACAGAGGCCAACCAGAGAATATTGAGAAGCAAAGCAGCTAGTAAGCCTGATCTTTATTGAACTGTTGCAACAGGGTGCCCCCTTCACACGCAGGAGAAAAAAGAGGACCCCGAACAAAGGAGTGCCCGCCCTTATATAGACATTTTAAATTGCCTGCCCTGGAGTCCAAAACCACCCCCAGAAACATCATACCTACATCACAGAAAGGGGTGTAGCTCAAGAGAAATCTGAATATGTTGTTTACCTCCTGTCATTGTTTATCTCCTGTCTGGCAGGTTACCTGTTAATGCTTATGGTATTTGTTTGGATGGACGCGGGTGGCGCTGTGGGTAAAAGCCTCAGCGCCTAGGGCTTGCCGATCGAAAGGTCGGCGGTTCGAATCCCCGCGGCGGGGTGCGCTCCCATTGTTAGGTCCCAGCGCCTGCCAACCTAGCAGTTTGAAAGCACCCCCGGGTGCAAGTAGATAAATAGGTACCGCTTACCAGCGGGAAGGTAAACGGCGTTCCGTGTGCTGCGCTGGCTCGCCAGATGCAGCTTTGTCACGCTGGCCACGTGACCCGGAAGTGTCTCCGGACAGCGCTGGTTCGGGCAGGGGTACTTTTACCTTTACCTTTATTTGTTTGGATACCCTGGGGAGTCTGGCCAGTCTTTTGTAATGATAAATACTTACCGTATTTTTTGCACCATAACACTCACTTTTTTCCTCCTAAAAAGTAAGGGGAAATGTCTGTGCGTGTTATGGAGGGAATGCCTACAGGTGGCATGCCTACGGATTTTCCTCCTCTAAAAACTATGTGCGTGTTATGGTTGGGTGCGTGTTATAGAGCGAAAAATACGGTAATTCCTGAGCCTAGTCAAGTTGTTGTTCAGTCGTGTCCTACTCTTCGTGACCCCATGGACCAGAGCACAACAGGCACTCCTGTCTTCCACTGCCTCCCGCAGTTTGGTCAAACTCATGCTGGTACCTTCGAGAACACTGTCCAACCATCTCATCCTCTGTCGTCCCCTTCTCCTTGTGCCCTCCATCTTTCCCAACATCGGGGTCTTTTCCAGGGAGCCTTCTCTTCTCATGAGGTGGCCAAAGTATTGGCACCTCAGCTTCAGGATCTGTCCTTCCAGTGAGCACTCAGGGCTGATTTCCTTCAGAATGGAGAGCCAGGTCACAGGCTCACCCTATTCATACACAGACATAACCTTAAGACAGGATTTGTGAATGAAAAGACAATGGGGAGACTTTTCCATTTTCCTTTGACCTTGCAGAAAAAAAACATTTGGTCAGTTTGGGAGTCAAAATGATTTCTGGGCTGTTTCCCTGTGCTGCTTCAGACATGTGGTTTATATATTTATGTATGTGTTTGCTTGGTACATTTATGAACATTTATTATATATATATAAGACCTTAATTTATTTATTTCATAACTAAAGCATCATTTAAAGTACTCTTATACCACTTTAGTAGTCATGGAGTCCCCCCCCCCACAAAGAATCCTAGTTTGTTTGGAGACCCCCAATTCCTCTCCCAAATATATAGTCCCTGGAGTCCTCTGTGAAGAAGGATTAATTGCTATACCACTGTTCTTCCTCAGGTAGCAAAATGTCTTGGGCCAACCTAGTTCTGCCTCTTTATACAGACAGGAATGGCTTCCTGTTCCTTCCAGCTAAATGAAACTAGGCTGCCCTTCTGAGCTAAAGTGGTTTGCCAGTTCCTCCTTCTTGTTCCTCCTGGGGACAGTGCCTTAAACTGCTTTTCAAAGTATTTTTTCCTTGTTTGCTGATTAAACTTGTTAACGGAAAAATCTGAGGGCTCCCTTGGACAAAAAGTAAAGACACCAACCAGGATAACTTGGAGCAAAACAGCAGCCTGTAGGCTTGGCCTTTATTGAACTGTTGCAACAGGGTGTTCTCCTCACTCGCAGGAGAGAGGAAGGACCCAGAAAGATGGTGTGCAAGACCTTATAAAAGCTTTTGAAATTCCCCTCCTCTAGGTCAAGCCCACCCCCAGAAACATCATGCATACATTACAGAAAGGAGGGGTTGACATCATGCATACATTACAGAAGGGGTTGACATCATGCATACATTACAGAAAGCAGGGGTTGAGGGAGGAGTTGTGGTGGTAACCTGAGTGTCCTGTCACCCAGCTGGTTCCTCCTTTCCCCCTCCCCATGAGTACTTTCCAGGTGACAAAGGGGAGTTTGCAGTTTCCTGCCCCCAGAGGGAAGATCTGATCATTGTCCTTTGTTTCAGTCTGTGGTGAATCCACTGTTCTTTGTGATTTTGATTGTCTTCTGTCTGGGATTATCAGGGTTGACATAGCAACTGGGCAGGGCTCCTGTGGATGTGCTGGGATGGTGAAGGGATTATGGCTGACCAGAAACCAAGCCACCCCCCTTTGATAGTCCTTGTCACATGGAGTAAAAAAATGGAACAGTGCAAATCCGATGTATGGTTGATTTTCTATGAATTTATAACAGAAATGTGGCGTATGTAGTGTGTGAGTGTGAGTGTGTGTGAAGTTTGTACAAACAGAATGATTGGGGTGGGGGGGTTCCTGCTACAAACTGAAGGTGGGGGGAAAGTCTGAATCACCATGTATTTCTGTTCAAGCTGCTGTTGTGGGTCACATTCCCAACTCCTACCTAGGTATCAGATCCTTTTAAGAGTGGGCAGCCCTGTTTTACTTATTTACACTTTTGCCCACCTCTTTCTCCAAGGAGCTCAAGTTGGTAAACATGATTCCTTTTCCTCCCCAGCAATCCTGTGAAGGAGGTTAGTCTGAGTGTGAGTGCCTGGCCCAGGGCCACTCAGTGAATTTCACAGCCACGCAGGGATTTGAACCTGTATCTGAAGCACCTTGGAAGCTGCTGTGAGTGCTTTTCTTGTCAATAAAGAGTTAACTATCAGAGGTGTGCCTTCCTTGGCTGGGGAGTCCAGGACACAAGGTCCCATGTTCAATCCCCTGCATCTGTAGGTAGGGCTGGGAACACGCCCCCCCCAATGATTGAAACCACGGAAACCCTCTGCTGGAAGGATCAGTGATCTGATTCAGTATAAGGCAAGCTTCCAGCACTGCTAGGAGTTCTCTCATTTTCTCACTTTTTCAGTCTTGATTTTGGTTCTTCACATTTCCACACCAGTTTGAAAACTTTATACAGTGGTACCTCTGGATGCGAATGGGATCTGTTCCAGAGCCCCGTTCACATCCAGAAGCAAATGCAACCTGCATCCATGTGTCTGCACGTCTGTGGGTCGTGATTCGCCACTTCTGCGCATGCGCATGGTGTCATTTTGACTGTCTGCGCATGCATGAGTGGTGAAACCTGGAAGTAATGCGCTCCGTTACTTCTGGGTCGCTGCAGCGAGCAACCCGAAAATACTTATCCCGAGGCTACTTCAACCTGAGGTATGACTGTTTTTGTTTCTTTTTAAATTCTCATGAGAAATCATCAGCATTTTAAACTGAATTTATACTAATAGCCACTCAATTTCGCTTAATATACACATTGGTTTTGCACAGCATTCCCCCCTAGCATAATGCATGTTATTTTAGCCCTTCAGGGCATCCTTATGCGTGCTTTGCTATAGCAGATGTATTTTCCTACATACGAGTTGGCTAAGAGAACTGCCCTGCAAAATCCAGGGAAGTGAGAGTTTTGAAAGATGGTGCATATTTTCCTTCTGGCCTTGTTTCGGAAATTGCGAGTTACGTACAGTATAGGTTTTCCTTTAACGGAACCTGATTCCTTCCCTCCATCTCTAGTATGAACACAAGAGGGATATGCTTCTCATCAGGGGAAGACAAGTCTCTCCTGCTAAGAAGCCAAAGCTTACAAAACAGAAATCTGTTACACAAGCCAAATGAACCACACCTAATCCTTACTCCAACTGCTGAAATCCTTGCCTAAACTGTGTGAGATAGATTTGTGTGACTCAGCTTGCATTTCTGCACAGAGTTGAGGTAGTTTACTTTAGGATTATTGTTATTGTGCAAGTAAGGAGTGCCAAGTTAAATAAAAATATTGGGGAGGGGGCAGATAAGCCCCAGCCCCAATCCTGTCCACCTTAGGCTTGGTTCTCTATAGTCCTCCTCAGGCAGGGATGTGAAACCCAGGCATCTTTCCATAAAGGCTGTCAGTCAATGACAGTAGAATCCCCCCCCCCCTTTTTTGGTAATTTTTTTTGTTTTGTTTTACAATTTCAACTTCAACAATTATTTTCCATCAAAAAAAGAATGAGAAATACAAAATATCCAACATGAAGTAAAAGAACTAAAATTTAATTTTTTTTTTTTAAAAACCATCTTTTCAGAGGTTCTCTTTAACCTCTTGACTTCCTTTACTGGTTCATTGAATATATATATTTTCTGCATAATTATACTTAAACCTCTTTTTTTATTATCCTTAATATTTTATCCTAATTACATATCATCAGTTTTTATTGTTTCAGTTCAAATTTCCTTCCATAAACTTTATCTTATTTTAACCACTTGCAAGTGTTTAGTCAAAGCCTGCCAATGTTTCTACTTGTTTACAATATTTTTGTACATATACAATAAATGCCTCCCATTCTTTTTTAAATTTCTCAATGTCATTGTCTCTGAGCTTTTCTGAAAGTTTTGCCATTTCTGCACTGTCCATCATTTTCAATTGCCATTCTTCTATTGTTGGTCTCTTATCTTATCTTCCTTCCACATTTGGGCTAGTAAGATCCGGACTGCTGCTGTTGTGTACATAAACAGTTTTTTGTTTTACTTTGGGATTTGATTTTCTGTTATTCCAGTAAAACGCTTCTGGTTTTTTGGTAAAAGTCATTTTAAACATTTTCTTCAGTTCATTATACTGTATATCATTTCCCAGTAATTTTTAACTATTTTACATTCCCACCACATATGGTAAAAAGTACCCTCTTTTTCTTTACATTCCCAACACTTATTAGAAGTTGTTCTATACATTTTTGCAAGTTTTACCAGTGTTATGTACCAACGACACATCATTTTCATATAGTTCTCTTTCAGTATTGTACATGCAGTAAATTTCAAATCCACCTTCCAAAGTAGAATTCCAAGTAGCTGTGGTAAAAGAACATCTTCATTAGGACCAGGACAAAATTAGTATTATTTAATTATTATTGTCATTGATTTAGCAACCGTGTTCTCAAACAATCTACACATAATGTGATTAAAAGTATTTCAAAAACAAAAGCAACAAATACATTTAAAACTAAATCAAAACCCTACCAAACAAACCCTAACTCGTGGTTCAGACCCATTTATCCACCTGAGAAAACTTGTTGGGACAAAAATGTATTCAGCTGTCTCTGGAAAGTGGGTCCTTGTCATCAGTACTGGATTTAGGGTGATGTAGGTGGTTCCCCCGTACAGGACACTGAGCTGAGGAGGCACAAAGTAACAACAACAACAACAGTAGCAGCAGCAGCAGCAACAACAACGCCTATATTTATACGGTTTCCTACTCTAGTTTGTCCTCGCTCAGGGCGCCATATTACCAAAGTCCTTCTCTGCTGTCATATTTCAGCAGGAATGCTGTTCCACAGAACAGGGGCAGCCACACTAAAAGCCCTGCTCCAAGTTACTGCAGATTCTCCAGGAGACCACAGTCATCTATTCTACAGGGTTTCTCAAGTATCACAAAGGAAAGTTGCAGCCTTTTGAGTAAAGCAGAACTCTAACTCAGAGTGGATGTTAAGTAAGCAAGCAAGCAAGCAAGCAAGCAAACAAACAAACAAACAAACAAACAAACGAATAAACCAACAAAAAGGGGGTGGAGGAAAAGGGGGTGGAGCAGCTCCCATTTGAAGAAACATTGCAGGATTTGGGGCTTTTTAGTTTGGACAAAGGGCAACTAAGAGTTGGAATGATAGAAGTTTAAAAAAATTACGCATGGCATGGAAACAGAGGGGTAGGGAAAAGCTTCTCTCCTCTCAAAACACTAAAACTTGTGGACATCCATTGATGCATAATTTTGAGAGATCTGGGACAGTTAAAAGAAAGTGACTTCTTCATACAGCACATACCGGTAGTTAACCTATGGAACTCACTCCCACAGGAGGCACTAGGCTAGATGGCTTTAAAAGAGGACTAGATGTATTCATGGAGAAGAGGGCTAACCATGATGCTACACTTTGCCTGCACAGCTGGAGCCAGCAATGATTCTGAATACTAGCTGCTGGTAAGGCAGCACGGTGGAACATGCTGTAGGCCGAGCCTAGCGGGTGCTGCAGGGCATCATAACTATGATGTAGTGAATTGAGCAGAATGGAAGGCGAGAGGCGGTGGTGGGGACCCAATTTTGGCCTTGCGCAGGGCACCACTGAAATTTGAAATTCAGAAAGTCCGCCCCTGAGGGGATAGCGCTCTTATGCTTGGGTTCTGTCTGCAGGTTTCCCTCAAGCATTTGGTTGTCCACTTTAAGAACAGGATTAAAAAGAAAAAAAGAAAAAAGTTAGTGTAGCTCCAGTCTGCAGTCTTTTAAAATGGGCTAGACGGAGTGTTTTAGGATTTAATCTGGATGGATTTATGCCTTGTTTAACCCTTTCCCTTCCACACTGATTCCATGATACAGTTCACACTGTAGCCCATAGCAGTTTGGAGTACAATGGAGGTCACATTGGAAAGCCTGCATGGGAGACAAAGCTAAACTTATGGCCCAGATCCAAATTTTGTATTGGTGACTGCTGCAGGCTCACTCAGCCAGCCCTCCTAGATACAGCACTCTGTTTTGTTCTGGGAGCTGGCTGTGAATTTGCCAGAGAGTTTTGACTCTCAGGAAGAGGGAGAGCAGAACAGTGATTTGGACCAGAATTTGCAGAGAGATCTAGGTTCTGGAGTTAGGGAGTGGTAAGTTTTCTGGGCTGGCTTCAGCTTAGATTTCCTTGTCTCCCTGGTTTCTGAAATGCTAGGAATGCAGACTCAGATAATCTTTACATCCGGTGGGAAGGAAGTACCAATCTCCAGCTTCCATCAAAATAAACCATCCACAGAAACAGCCCAGAATTCAGCTGAAATGAATTTCCTCTTCAAAATCTTTTGCAAGCAATCATGTTTCCTTCCAGTCATTTGATGTTTGGCTGTTGATATTTGATATTACAGTGTTCAGTATCTTGACATGCAATGGCACTGAGCATTGGTAATCAATTGTATTAAGCTACAGGCCTGATTGTATTTATTCAGAAGTAAGTGCTATTGAATACAGCAGATGATGTATTCCTTGGAGATTAGATCTGCTGCCCCTGTGGATCCTACTGCCTGAGGTGGTCACCCCACCTTGCCTCATGGGTGGGCCAGCTCTGTATTGAATTCAGTGGGGCTTACTCCCAAATGGGGTTATGAATGCAGTATTAGAATTTGATGCTTTACACACAATGATATTCTGGATTGTCTCCAACCAAGTTTAACTCAGAATAGACCCACCTTTCCTATTCAAATTCAAATATATCAATAGGCCTACACTGAGTGGGACTAACATTGGATACAACATTTAGTACTGAATACTTAAATATTAATGCTTTATTTTTTTATAATAATCTATAATGTTTGATAGATGGCTTATAATGGTTTTTAATCCCACTCAGTGACTAGTGTTGAAGCAATGATTCTTCAACATCAACTTCATTGGGCTGGTCATGTTGTGCGGATGCCTGATGATCGTCTTCCAAAACAACCACTATATTCCGAACTTAAAAATGGAAAGCGTAATGCTGGTGGTCAACAAAAGAGGTTTAAAGACTGTCAGGAGGCAAATCTTAGAAAAATGTAGTATAAACACTGGCAACTGGGAAACACTGGCCTGTGAGTGCTCCAATTGGAAAACAGCCTTTACCAAAGGTGTCATAGGCTTTGAAGACACTCGAAATCAGGATGCAAGGGAGAAACATGCTAAGAGGAAGGCACACTTGGTAAATCCACACTGTGATCAAATCCTGCCTAGAAACCAATGTCCCCACTGTGGAAGGATGTGTGGATCCAGAATTGGCCTCCACAGTCACTTACGGACTCATTGTTAAAACCGTGTTTATGGAAGACAATCTTACTCAGCTATGAGTGATCGCCAAAGGAGAAGAAGAATGGTTTTTAATGTGAAATATGTGACATGTAATATATTACAGTTGGCATGCGATGGTATTTAATATTTGATAAATTACATGAAATAGTACTCAGTATCACACAGTATATGAGAGGTTACATGCAGTAGTATTTAGAAGCTGATACCTGATATGACCACAGAGTTAAACCACAGAGTTAAACAGTTAAACCACAGAGCCTAGAACTTGCCGATCAGAAGGTCAGCGGTTCGAATCCCCGCGATGGCATGAGCTCCCATTGCTCGGTCCCTGCTCCTGCCAACCTAGCAGTTCGAAAGCACGTCAAAGTGCAAGTAGATAAATAGGTACTGCTCTGGCGGGAAGGTAAACAGTGTTTCTGTGCACTGCTCTGGTTTGCCAGAAGCGGCTTAGTTATGCTGGCCACATGACCCGGAAGCTGTACGCCGGCTCCCTCGACCAATAAAGCGAAATGAGCGCCGCAACCCCAGAGTCGGCCACGACTGGACCTAATGGTCAGGGGTCCCTTTACCTTTACGTACCTGATATGACAGATGGCATGCAACGATATGTAGTATTTTATATTTGACATGTAATGGTATTTGAAAATGGTGAATGAGAACTTATTACAGTTAATGGTTGATGTCTGCTGAAATTAAAACAACCGAGAGATACCAATGTTATAAGAAAAACTGTGCCCATTCCCTTATGGGGTATTCCAGAACCCCTATAGAGTACTTAAGTGGGTTCCATGTCAGTAGGAGAAGATAACAGAGGCCAACCAGAGTATACTGAGAAGCAAAGCGGCTGGTAAGTCTGACCTTTATTCAAGAAATTATTGCAACAGGGCCCCCACTCACCACACACAGGAGGCAGAGGAACCCCAAACTGTGGTGTGCAAACCCCTATAAAGACTTATATGAAGACCTATAGCCCAAGACCACCCACAGAACATCAACCTTAGAATTCTTATAACACCAATAAGCCCCAATAACTCACATTTTGTATTTAACCCACCACCCTCAGCTCAGGCATTGCTTTCCACCCTCTCTGTGATCATTACTCCTTTGTTTTCAGAACAGGGACAGGAGCTGAATCATAGTTTGTTTTCTTATTGCAGATAGTGAGATGATCCTCAATGAAAAAGAGGTAGAGGCTCCCTCTCAGAAAAATGATGAGCTGAAAAGGAGTTCCCCTGCAAGAGGCAAGAGGCAATGGCATCCTTTTCCAGAGTCATGACAGGGAGCAGGAGTATGCTCTGAGGTTATGGCAGCAAAAGATCTAGCCTCTTAAGCTGCCCATCATAACCCTTCAGCTGTCCATCATGACCCAGGGCACCCTCAGATTCAGGGCTCCAGCACTGCTGCAGGAGATAAGCCAAATGGTTAGATCTTTAGACCACCCCCAGAAACATCATACATACGGTACATCACAGAAGGGGTGGACTACAACAGAAATCTGAGTGTGTGTGTTTTTCCTCTTGACTGCTAGGTTGCTTGATTAGATTACCTGGGCATCCTGGTCACTCTTTTGTTACTCAGTTCCTGAATCCAGGTCACAGGTCACAGGCTCACACCCTATTCATATCTTAAATGTGCCCTTAAGCCAGGATTTGTGAAAGAGACAATGGGGAGATTTCCCATTTCCTTCAACCTTGCAGAGAAATATTTGAGGTCATTTTGGGAGAGAGAAAATGGTTCCAGGACTTTTCTGTGGGTTTTAGACATGTGGTTTACATATTTGTATGTGTTTGCTTGGTACATTTATGAACATCTATTTGTATATAAAAGACCTTAAAATTCTTATAACACCAGGATCTCAAGAGTCACGCTGCCTAGAATTTCTGCCCTCCCTTCCCTACAGGTGGGCGGGGTTTGTGGCACTGAGTGGGGGCTCACCTGGACAGGTGCCTCCCACCTGCTTGGGTTGGCCTTTGACCCGCCAAGTAAAAGAGGGTGGCCCTTTTGACCAAGCATCACTTGGTTTTCTTCCTTCCAGGATCATCTTCCAGTTTGCAGGACGTGTGAGCAACCAGATTGAGGTAAGTCTTTTGCGTTGTTTGTTACAGGCTGCTTGCCAGCCTTCCTTGATTGTTTTTCAGCGGCAGTGGCGCTGGGGTGTGGTGTGATGTGGTGTGGTTGCTGCTTGCTGTGGGGGCGCCTTACCAGGCCTGAGAGGGCGGCAGGCGCCCCAGCAGTAGGCCACATGGTTCAGCGGGCAGCAGCCTCTTTTTGGCATTTGCACCCTCTTTGCCCCTTTTCTCCTTGGGGTGGGGTGGGTGTGTGGGCCCATCTGCCCCACTGCTCGCCATGGGGGGGGGCAACTCCAGCTTTTTTTCTGCTGCCACTGCTTTCAACCATAAGCCGCATGGCGGCTGTTCTTTTAGGCAGCTCTGTGGGGGGCATGTTTAGGCCGCATTTGCAGTGCTTGATATTTTGCGATCGCTCTGGCTACAGGCTTCATGTGTGGTGCATTTTTAGGGTGGAAGTTGTCCCCCTCCTTGTTATGGGGGTGGCCCTATTCCATCCTTGGAGGGTCTACTCCACAGGATTCCAGAGCATATGGATGTGAGCTAACTTGTTACTTTCTTTTGCAGTTTCAGCGTGTGTGTGCAGTTAGGTTGGCTGGTTTTGTCTCTACCCCCCCCCCATCTTCTGATTTTAATCAAGATACTCTTGTAGGAAAATAACCAATATAGCAGTATAATAAGTATTAAAGAAAACACCACACCACCTGCCCATCTTACTCAGGTCTGTAGTGGCTCGCTTCAAGGTGCATTATGTCTCTAGCCACGGCTGCTGAACAAAGGGAAGGCTCTCCCCCTCACACACATGAAGCTGTAGTGGTGGGCACCCCTAAAGCCGCAGTGAAGGGCACCCCTAGCAATGCTGTAAAAGCAGCCAATAGGATTTAAAAAAGGGCCTTGTCTTCCGGCAGGAAGGTCCCACCTATGAAGCTCATAATAACTAAGAAAAAGGTGAGGGATGATCGGTTTGATGGCCCCTCCACATCTGATGGCAGGCCCTACAGGGCCCACCCCAAGAATAAAAAGCGTGTGTCCCCAGAGCAGCTCGCTGCTGAGAGCGTGGCTTCACAGTCCAGTGGGGACGATGTGCAGGAACTACTGCACCAGAACCGCAGCCTGCAGCGTCGCCTGGCCCGGGTTGAGGAGCGTTTAGATAGGTCTAAGTCCCCTTGTCGACGGTCTCGTGAGGGTAGGCATAGGCATAGGTCACCTGTTTCGAGTTCACCAGACAACTCCTCCAGCCCTGATTTGCGCAGAACACGACGCAGGAAGAAGAGGTCATACAGATCAAGGAAGCATGGGTGTAAGTGCAAGAGGGACACTTTGGATTCTTCGGATCTTTCAGGTACGTGTGATTCCTCCTGTGGCGAGTCGGAAGAACTCTTCAAGGGGTACTGGGTTACTACCCACAAGGCCCCTGGCCTTCCTAGTTGGAACGTCACACTCGGCGTCATCGCCGCGCCTTTGGGGCCAGGGAGCCATGTGGGGAGGATGGGCTGGATGCAAAAGGGAGGGTGCGGGCGTCAAACTTCAAGCGCACGGATCAGCCACCCGGAATCCAGCTTAAAAAGAATCTTCACAATCTGCCAAATCTTCCTGGTGCTCCTAAAGCGCAAGGGCCTTGCCATTAAAACTTTACAGTGGTACCTTGGGTTACATACGCTTCAGGTTACAGACGCTTCAGGTTACAGACTCCACTAACCCAGAAATAGTACCTCGGGTTAAGAACTTTGCTTCAGCATGAGAACAGAAATTGTGCGGCGGCAGCACGGCAGCAGCGGGAGGCCCCTTTAGCTAAAATGGCACTTCAGGTTAAGAACAGTTTCAGGTTAAGAACGGACCTCCGGAACGAATTAAGTACTTAACCCGAGGTACCACTGTAATGCTTTACAGGACAGCTATCTTATTCTTTTGTAAATTCCTTTGTTGGCCGGACCCCTGTGACAGCTTCCACGAGAAAAGCTACATTCGACCCAGCTCCTCCTTATTGTTTGCAATTTAATTTTCTTACAGGTTTGCCCACCATGAAGATCTGGGTTGTAGGGCATAGCATTGTCCATTGGGTGGCAGATTATGCCTGGTCACACAATGGAGGCCGTAACCTTAACACCCACCCCAAGGTATGCATTTATTGGATGGCCCAGCAGGGCATGCGTTGGCCAAGCTTGATGCCCATGCTGCGTAGTGCTGCAGTGGTGCACGGCCCTCCAAGGGTCTTGATTTTACACTTGGGAGAGAACGATCTAGTGGAACAAAAAGGCATTGCCCTGACCCTTGCTGCAAGGGCAGATATAGAAAGCTTGCATGCCTTGTATCCAACAAAGACTATCGGTTGGTCCAATCTCCTTCCCCGCCTGCGCTGGAGAGGGGCTTCCAATCCATCTCGCATCAGTTACGCTGTGGGGAAAATCAACAGGGCCATGCGCAATACCATGTGGCTAATTGGTGGATTCTCTATTCCACATCCCACCATCAGGGCAGATAAGGCCAGCCTATTCAGGGCGGATGGAGTACACCTGACCCCACTTGGTAGTGACCTCTGGCTGCATGACTTGCGACAAGTCCTCAAGGACTGGGTAGACAACGGTTTGATGGCAGAGCATGGGTGATTGGTCCTTGGTTGTGGGACTCGGGCTCACCTGGACGGGTGCCTCCCACCTGCTTGGGTTGGCCTTTGACCCGCCCTTGGCCAGGGAGGACAATGGACGGCCAGCCGGGGGTGGGGCTAAGGCCAAAGAAAAGAGGCTGACCCTTTTGACCAAGCCTCACTTGGTTTTCTTCCAGGATCACCCACCCACCCACCCTCCCTCAAATTAATAATTTCTTGCCTCCAAATAATTTCATCCTAGATCAGCGGTCATCAAGTTAACGATACTTTTTCCTTACAGACTAATATTTTGCGTTCCAGGTCAGCAGGCGCTGCTGCGGTCGTAAGATGGTTGCTGTATTCAGAACCGGGAAGGAATTTTCCCTGCATTGGCAGGTTTCGCTTCCCCGTAGCATTTTGTCACAACGTTGGCAGCTTTAGGCCTTGGCAAGGTATCCTTTTTAGTCTATCGTCAAGTTGTGGGAGATGCATTCATGCTCCCTTCCCAAGCGGTGGCATTTGCCTATTAAAGGGCAAAAACTGGGAGTCCCTGGCCTTAGAGCGGCGGCATGTAGGTCAAACTCCCAGGCTGAGGTTAGTGAAAGGGCATGCTGTGTAAGTTTGTGCTTTGCAGTCCCCTCTCACTACACCTCATCAGCCTGCACATCCTCAGCCAGACAGGCTGAGAGAGTTACCTGCCAAGGCTTGTGTCAAGTTCCCACTTCTGAAGCTCAATAAAGTTGTGGCCAATTTGAACCCATACTCTGGTCTCTTGTCTCATTCTTTGTGGGGAAGGGGTAGCCACCACAGACAGGGTTTAGCACCTGTGCCCGCAAACAGTACCAGTGCACTGAGTGCGAGATGTGCTTCCGGCAAAGCCAGGTCCTCACCAAACACCAGAGGATTTGCACAGGGGAGAAGCTGTACCATTGCCAGGAAAGACCTTCAGCCTGTGCTCGGATCTGTACAGGCACCGTTGGGGCCACTCTGGAGAGAAACTGCTCAAGCGCTAGGAGTATGGGAAAGGCTTCACACAGGACTCTAGGTAGCACTGACCCCAGAAACAATAGTGTTCGGAGAACAGACTGGAGTGAAACAACAGGGGATATGGCCTAGGAGATGGGTAGCCATCATGTCTCGTCCATTACTTCATGATGCAAAACACAGAAACCAACAGCAGGTGTGGAATTCAGCGTCCTGAGATTTTCATGCTCAAGTGTTCACTTACAATCCTCCCCAGGATGCTGGGAGCAGCCATGGGTGGCTGTGTGGCTTCAATCGCCAGCGCCTCCTCCTCTGCCTCCTGGTGCTGCCACCAGCAAGAGCCTGCTTCCACCCTCTTTCCCCTCCACAGCAGGAGGGGGTGGAGAAGGAGCTGGCCACTGGAGGCATGCTGCACTCAGCTCCATGCTTTGCTCCACATTCAGCCTCCTCAACATTGAGGCGGGGGGACTGGCTCCCTGCAAGAGATACTGAGGGGATCCGCAGGCCCCCAGGAGTTGACATACCTGCATACTGGGCTATGGAACTTCTGGCCCATGGGTGAAATGACACCTTCGAGACATCTTTCCAGCCCTTAGGACCTCCATAAGCCATGCCCCCTCCCCAGGCCACATTCCTTACTGCTCTGATGGTGAGTCTTGAGTGGAAGGAGGCAGAAAGAGGTATGTGTTAGAAACCTACTGTACAAGTCACACTGATTGCCTGTTTTTGCTACAGCCCTGTTCACCACTGCCTTGCAGACCCCAAGAAGCTCCCTACAGGGGAGTGTGGCCCCCAGCCTGAATAAAGGTCCCCCCAACTCTGTTATAAAACAAGAATCTGCAGCAGGTTAATATGAAACTGTGGTAAGCCCTCCCATCAAATCTCCAGGAAATAAACAACTATTGGCTATAAAAGAAGACATTGGAAGGCAGCCCTGTATCAGGAAATTTTTAACGTCTGATGTGCTACAATTTTTTATATATGCTGTAAGTTGCCCGCTGCCACTGCAGACCAAACAATTCTGACTTGAAAGCAGCTAGTTAAAATTTTAAGCAGTACAGGTGGAAAGGCAAAAATTCAGTTGCTTCCTTCTGTTTGTATTCATTTTGGAGGGTCTGTCTTTGTTCAGTTCCTCAGCTCCACATCCTCTCACTTCACCCCTTTCTGCACCCTGACTATCTGCCTTGGTAGCAGAAATGAGTCCAGACGCCGCAGCTGGAGCACATGGCCCAAGTGGAGCACCCAAAGATCCTGTTGCTGCTACCCATCCACCTCACCTCTGAAGGTGGAGGGATTCAGATTGGGGACTCCAATGATTATCTCAATGATCAGAGAGATGTGAATGGGACTTAGAGGTTCTTCAGATGCTGCCTCATTCCTAGGCTGTCTAGGGCAGGCGGGGGGCACCATTCAGCCTTGAGGGCTATATTCCATTCTGGGCAACCTTGGACAGTAGCCCAGTGGTTGAAAGAGCCGAGGTGAAATTGGGCAGAGCAATGAATGCAAATTTTATGCTTTGTAAATAAGCTAGTTTCTGCACATTCATCCACACACCCCTCTCCATCCTCCATCCAGGCATGCAAAATACATTATCAGAGTTCAAGGACACACTATAGTCAGGTAAAAGTACCCAAGATGTCTGCAAGCGCCAGTGGGAGGCAGTGTGGGGAAAACCCTGCGGGAGAACCTTGGAGGGCTGCATTTAACGTTCAGGCCCAAGGTCCTCCACCCCCTATTTAGGGGCTTTAACAATATTATCTTTAGTTAGCCAAAATGCAACTTCCAGCTTTTATTTAGAAATGTGGACCACATTGCAAAGAAGCATTACTGTTTGATCTGCTAGCCAGTACAGTAGTAGGAACCCTGTCAAAGGAAAAAAGTATCCAGCCTCTGCTTGGTTCTTTGACATTCTCTATGCTAATCAGCCACCAACAAACTTGAAAGCCACATTATTACCTAATTCAGTTGCTGGAACAAGGAAAATCTATAATTCCCCTGTGTGGTCCCATGCCATTCCCCTCCCCTCCCCTTTACACCACTAAACTCAATGTCGGATCCAGTTGGACAGCTCAAGCATCTTTTTGCTCTTGGGTGCAATTCTATCTTGTTCAGCATCTGACGGTTGGCCCCACCCAGCAGGCAATAGGGAAAACATGCAAAGCTTATGTTAGCACGTAGCTTGGGGAAAGCACCTCTTTCCTTGTACTTTGTGCCAGAGATTTCTCCCCCGGGTTTGTTTAGCTGAAGATGCTGCAATATGCAATATGGCATGCTCCAGACTGGAGAGCAGGTGTGGGGGACATGCCCTCCAGGTATTGTTTTGGAGATTACTGTATGTTGCCTTTCTTCCACAGCCGGAGTCTAAGGCAGTTTCCAAATGGATGGATATCTAGATAGATGATAGATAGATAGATAGATAGATAGATAGATAGATAGATAGATAGATATAGCAAGTGCCTCAGTGTGTGAAATGCCTCAGTGTATGAAACTCCCATACCAACCCCTCTTTAAATAGGGCCTGCATATACCTTACCTTTCACTGGGTTTTTAGCGATATTTAATTTTTAAAACAGCAATTCAAATTTAATTTTTTAAATGTGACAAAGTTACAGCATGGAATGCTCTCCTTCAAGGTGACAGCCAGCCAGGTGAGCTATGCCCTTTTCCAGGGTACACCATTACATCTCCTTCCCCTGTTTTTATTCTCTGCCTTCTAACAGTCAATCCACATTCTGGGCCAATGACCTGGGTTAGTCCTCACTGGTCAGTTTAGAAAATTTCTCCCCTTAGCATCCCATCCGCTAATGTTATTTGTACTTCTGCAAACTTGGAAGTTCCCCAAAGCCTGCCAGTTCCTCCCTCGTGCATGGCTGGTACTAGGCCCTGTCCACACTTTCCGCTGAACACCCGTACAAGCTTAGCCTACACACATCCAAGTCATTCCACACCAGTACACAGACTGCATTCTCATGGAATGTTACAGGTGAGTAACATGTAAGTACAAGCTTACAGTTCAACTATTTGTCCACACAGCTACACAAATTGTACACTTATTGAAAGTAATGTGTGAACACGCTCACACTTTTGATCACATAAGGACCTATGCTTACAGAGCTTGCTATTAGCATCAAAGTGTAGTATCTTCCTAATATGCACTTTAAAAAATCAAATAAATAAATAGAAATACTTAACTAACTGACCAATTGCGTCACAGATAGCTCAACACTAACATAAATCCTGTCTAAGCCCATGGCTATCACCATGTTGCAGCTGGTGGTTAGGCTGAGCTGTAAGGGTGTGGGCTGAGGTATAAAGAGATGGTGTGTTTTTTTAGTCAGGTGTAAAGGAATTAGAAGTCGGTCGGGTGTGGGGGAAATGTGATTGGCAAAGGACCCGGCAGATAGGCAGGGTTGGCAAGTGGAGTGAGCCCAGTAACAAGAAGCCGAAAGCACCAGCCTGAAGATGACGAGTGAGACCTCGTCGAAACGTCGCCCAGACACCCCGACTCTTACACGGGAAGACACCCAAAGACACCAAAACCTGCAGCCCTAGCAGGATGCATACACACATATTGTGCATCTTTGGCCGTTTTGTATTGATTTGCACATATTTTATTTGGCATTGTTTTACAACTGTATTCCCCCCACAACACACACACATGCATGCACACGCGAACGCGTGCGCACACATACACACACACTGGTCTGTATGACAATTATGCAAATTACAGAATACACCTGCCCATTGTTGCGTCTTTCAAAGGGATTTGCATACTCCTAACTCTAGGGCTCATTTCCCTGCGTAAAGTCAGAAGAGAAAAACAAAACCGTTCATTGAACATTGGGAAGTTTGGTCGAGGAAGCCAGAGCCTGAAAGGGGCAATGACATGGGACTGTTTTCAGCTGATGCAGCAAGAGACCCTTCCAGTGGTGAGTGACTGGCCTTAGGAACTGTAAATGAGGGGAGAAGAGCTTTTCAAGGCATACCTACAGCAGCCTTTAAAAGAAACAAAAACAAACGAACTGGCAACCCTGTAATTATTTGCCTGGTTTGATTTTGTTGTTGTGCTGGGTGGCTGCTTCAGCAGACAAAAAGCTGGGATGGGGAAGGTCTGTGGCTTATTTTATTATTATTATTATATTCATATCCTCTGCCTATCTGCCAAGCCTTTTGCCAACCCCAAGGTTACAAAGTGAGCTTCATGACCAAGTGGGGACTTGAACCCTGGCCTCCCAGGTCCTTGTCCGACAGACATCCTAACAACTACACCACCAGTTGCCATGAAGCTCACTTGGGTGACCTTGGGCCAGTTGCTGTCTCTCAGCCTTCCTACCTCGCAGGGTTGCTGTGAGGATAAAATTGGACAAAGAGAGAGAACACTGTACAACCACCTTGAGCCTTTTGGAGGAAAGGTGGGAGGCCGTAGCAGGGGCTGTAACTCTCCAACCGCTTGACTTTACCCCCGAAAGCATCCTCTTCCATTGTCTCTCAAGGCAGACCAGTGCCAGCAACAACCTATGTTCCAGGGCTTGGATGTTTGGTGTGATGGTTAGACCAGGGGCAGGCCACATTCATACCACACATTTAAAGCACTCTGATAACAGGTTATGGCTTTGCCCAAAGAATCCTGGGAACTGTCATTTGCTCTGGGTGCTGAGAGTTGTTGGGAGATCTCATTCCCCTCCCAGAGCTACAATTCCCCGAGTTCCCTGAGAAAAGGGATCAACTCTTATACCACTCTTGAGAGCTGTAGGTTCAAGATAGGTCTCCTAACAACTCTTGTAAACTGTAAAAGTTTACAGTTCCTGTAAACTAAAACCATTGACTGTCCACAGTGGTATCATGGTGCTTTTTATGCTGTGAATGTGGCCTTAGACAGGGATAGTCCAAATCCCTTCAAATAGAGGATTGTCCTCTGTAAAAGTTGGTCATGTGGCTCATGTAATGAAGGCCTCAGATGTCGCAGCTGGAGCGTGTGGCCCAAGTGGAGCACAGCAGCCTGTCTGAAGTCATCCACCTTAATTGGGGCCAAGTGAGAAGCTTCAGACTATCCTGTCGTGCAGGCCGGCTGGCCTACCTCCCCTTAACCTCTCTTTGACTCAAGAGACCCGTAGCGGAATGGGTGGCGACGGTGGCCTGATCTGCCTCACATAACCAGAGTCAGGTTTCCTGTCGCAACCCAGACACAGCCAATGAATGGGCTTTTTGCCTCTCTCCGTGTGTGTATGTGGTGTTTATGTTTCTGTGTGTGTGTGTGTGTCTGAACTCTTGCAACACAGAAAGGCCAGCAGCCAAACACAGCTGCACAGTGCTTTAGCGATAAGGCCTCATGAGGGTGTGAGGAGGAAGCTCAGGAGGGAGGAGGGCCCTGCTCCCATCTCTTGCTCTTTTCTCTCTCTCTCTGACACACACACATAGAGAGAGAGAGAGAGAAAGAGAGAGAGAGGCAAGGCCACATCAGCTTTGCACAAGTGGCTGCACTCTCAACTCTGCTGACGCGACTTCCAAAAAAAATGCCACATGGCTAACGCCGGCTCCTTGGGACTGGCCTGGCTCCTTCAGAGGAGGGAAGCAAGTTCCCTGCTGGTGCAGCTCCGAAGAAGGCCCAATGCTTGGTAATGCTTTCTGTCTGTCTGTGGTGGGGCTGGGTTGTATGGGTGGAGCGGAGAGTCCAGTATTTATTATTTTTTTGATGGGGTCAGTACAGGGTTGTAAAGTTGCCGGCTGCTCCAGAAGGAAGAAAACAACCTTCTGTGTAACTGTCTTTTAAGAGTATCTTAATTTGCAACAGCAGCAACAACTTGTCTTTGCAGTATTGGGAGTGGGGTGGGGATTATAATCGCCTGGTAGTGGTCTTCAGATCGAGTTGCAGAGGAGCAAAAGTCTACTGTATGAAGTTTGCAACCATGCAGAGAAATCAATGTCCCAAGCTGTGAGTAACTGGCTGGCATGCAGTTGGTTTAAGAGAATTAAGTTTTTACTGGTACAGAGCTGAAAAGGATGGCAGTGAAATGGCCTTTGCTGAATTTCTGTAACTGAAAAATGCTTTCAACTGTTAGGGGTTGTATGAGGTTGCTTTGGGTTGGCATCATCTTTTTCTTCTGTAATGGCCAGGGAAAGAGTGAGGGATGTGGGACTGGGTTTGCCAGCTGACCAGAAAAAAACGGACCTGGCCTGCGTTTCACAAGTCACTTGATCTGTCTGCTGGCAAAGCCTTTCAAAACAGCTTTGCCATCTGCTAATGTATGCCAGTTGAGGTGCAGCTAAAGGCAGATGAGCAGGGTTAGCTTAAAAGCTGGCAACTCTAAGGCTGTCATTAGTTTTGTTTTCTAGTTGGGCTCCTGCACTTTAGCCATATGAAAAGCAGGAAAGCTATAAGTGAAACTTTTTCCTGGTGTGGAAAGCGCATGTGCACAGACTTTCCCTTGCATGTACTGTGCCTGGGAGTGATATTGTGGCTTATCAGGACATCTTTCTTTGGAAGTAGTTTGCAACTTCAATGGCAAGTCATGAATCTCTGGAAATGAGTTCTCTAACTAGGAATGAGACGCACGTCGTGCAGCGCTCAAACATAAAAAGATGCACTTCCTGCTTTGGAACTTCAAGGGAAATGCACATGTCAAAACAGATTATTGAAAATTCTCTGGCAGTGCACACAGCATGACCACGTTGGCGATCAACTGGTCACCCATCTGATGAACCATTTCTCCACTTAGAGGGTTTCCGGCTAGTGTTGCCACCTTTCTGCCTATTCCTATGCTTTTAACAGCTGCCTGCAATGGGATAAATTGAGCAGCTGACGTTTTCTCCATTGCTTCAGCTCCATGCTAGGAAAAGCTTCAGTTGCTCAATTTGTGCCTACAAAGCAGGAGTAGTGCCTCCAGGCCTCTCTATGTGGCCCTCAAAACTCTTCCAAGACCATACCCCCTCTCCCTACTTAACGCTTTGCACTGACCCTGCTTCACACCTTTAGTGTTTTTGCCTGGGTGGCCAGTACCCTTAAACTCTGATAATGCCTCTTGCTTGTCCAGGATGGAAGATAGAGGTGTGTGTGTGTGAATAAGCTGACAGTACAAAGGTAAAATCCATTGCTCCAACCCACCTTTGCTCCTGGCCCTGCCTACCAACTGGTATGTGGCCCTCAGAAGGTTGTTTAGAGGGAATGTGGCCCTTCGGCTGAAAAGGTTCCCCTGCGGTTGCTGCAGTTAAAAGCCCATCAGTAAAACAAGTTGGTAGCCTTACTTCCAGAGTTTGTGTGTGTCAGATGAGGTGACTCAGCACATCCGACATCCACAAACCATATGAAGACTGCTGGTCGCTGTTTGCCCAGATATCAGTGGAGAAAATGGTGGTGAGATAATGTTCTGCAAAGCATTCCCTGACTAGTGTGGTTGCAATTTGATTGCAAAGACCAGATGTTTCCACATCCTGAAAAATGCTTGTGATCCTTACATGTGGAAATTTTGAAGCATTCTGCCCTACTAGTCCCAGGAAACATTAACCAGGAGCCTGCAAATACTTTTGCTCCCTTCCTGTTGCCAGCCCTGCTGGAGATTTACAGCAGCAAACAGGGTGGGGGGGTGAGCACCTTCCATCAGTACGGGCGTGAAGTGTTTCTGCTCAAGAATGAGGCCCAACAAGTTTTGCCTGCTCTTCCTGGGCCCTTGGAATGCCAGTGTTCATAAGCAGCTACTTGAGAGCTGCTAAACCCATTTCCTGAGCTATTTGTTCCATCCCCTCCAATCCCCATGCTGAGGGCTTAGGGTGGCGCTGTGGTCTAAACCACAGAGCTTAGGGCTTGCTGATCAGAAGGTTGGTGGTTTGAATCCCCGCAACGGGGTGAGCACCCGTTGCTCAGTCCCTGCTGCTGCTCACCTAGCAGTTCGAAAGAACATCAGAGTGCAAGTAGATAAATAGGTACCACTCTGGCGGGAAGGTAAACGGCGTTTCCGTGTGCTGCTCTGGTTCATCAGAAGCGGCTTAGTCATGCTGGCCACATGACCCAGAAGCTGTACTCTGGCTCCCTCGGCCAGTAAAGTGAGATGAGTGCCGCAAGCCCAGAGTCGGCCACAACTGGACCTAATGGTCAGAGGTCCTTTTATCCTTTACTTTTAAACCCATTTCCTAGCTATTTGTTTCATCCCTTCCAATCCCCACGCTGAGGGTTTAGGGTGATCCTGTTGGATCAGACCAATAGCCCATCTAGTCCAGAATTCTGTTCTCACAGTGGCCAATGTGAGAATGGTGGATACCAATAAAGTTAAAACCATAAAGCTTCAGTTACAGGGATTAAGCCCCCTCCTCATCTCACGCCATTCAGACCATTGGTCTATCTAGCGCAGTACTGTCCATGCTGACTGGCAGCAGCTCACCATGTTTTCAGACACAGGGTCCTTCACGGCTCTGCCTGGGACCTTGCATAGGCGCCGACTCCATGGGGCCTGAGGGGGCCCGAGCCCCCTCAAAAATTCGTTTGGGGGGCTCGGGCCCCCCCAATAATCTCAGGCGCCCCTCCAGCAGAGCGCCGCCGCCGGTGGCAGCGGCAAAGGCCACCACCTCCCCGAGACGCACCATCCCCGCCCGCGTCTGCTCTTGCTCTAACCGCCGCCGCCGCCTCAGAGTCCCCGCCGCTGTCTCGGGCGGAGTGGGGTGGGGGCAAGGGGCTGGGCACGCAAGGCAGAGGGAGCGAGCAGAGCAGCGCTGGTCTTTGTGGCGCCTTCAGCCCTCGGGACCTGCAGCCGCCCTTCTTTGACCTCCCGTAGCTGTTCAGGATCCTCACTTACTTTCAGTCTTGCTAAAGAAGGGCGAGGTTCCTGAGCTCGGGAGGTTCCCTGCAGCTATTGCTCATCTCATATCCTTCCCTTTAGGTGGTGGTGGGAAATCAAGATCTTGCAATTTTGCATTTAAGAGACCCAGTGAAGTACTGGCACTGTGGTAGGGGCATCTGCTTATTTTGTTTACGCACCGGTTTATTTTGAGAACGTTATACCCCCCGCCTCCTCCCCCCTGCTCCCTCGCCAGCCAGCCAGCCAGCCAGCCAGCCGCACGCCCTAGCCAGAGAGCCCCGGCCGTCCCCGTCGTGCAATCAGCTGTGCTCACAACTCGGCCCAGGGACCCCCCCAGCAGCGGATCTCCGGCCCAGCTGAAGAATCCGGCAACAAGCCCCCTCCTCCCCAATCGCTCCGGCTCCGCCGAAATACTTTAAAATTAATTTTCATCTAAAATTTAGAAAACTTCCCGGGGCAGGACCCCGGTATGGGCCCCCCCCATATTTTTTATAAGTCGGCGCCCCTGGGACCTTCTGTGTGCAAAGCAGGTGCTCTACCACTGAGCTATGGTCTTTCCCTTTAAACTTAGGAAGCTGCCTTTTATGAGGGAGTCAAACTATTGGTCCATCTAGCTCAGTGCTGCATGCCCTGACTGGAAGTGACTTTCAAGGGTTCTGGCACATGGAGTATACCTCTGAGCTAAGTCCCTTGAAGGGCATAAAGAGGAGACCTGTTGGATCAGACCAATAGCCCATCTAGTCCAGAATTCTGTTCTCACAGTGGCCAACTAGATGCCCCATGGGAAGCCTGCAAACAGGTCCCGAGTGCAAGAGCCCTCTCTTCTCCTACAGTTTTCAGCCACTGGCGTTCAGAAATACACTGCCTTCGACAATAGAGGCAGAACATAGCCACCATGGCTAGCAGCCATAGATAGCCTTCTCCTCCATGAATCCTCTTTTAAAGTAATCCAAGCTGAAGGTCTTCACCAGGGGCAGAGGCAGGGTGTGTGTGGTGGGGGCTGCCTGCCCAGGTGTCACCATTGAGGGGGGTGACAAAATGCTGGGTGGCACTCACTGTGGGGCCCCAAACGGCCCACCCGCTGCCTCCCCCCCCTGCAGCTGTAGGGTGGCTGAGTGGGAGGAGGCAGGCAGACTTTTTGGAGGCTCCGTGGAGCGTCCTGCCCCAGCTTGTCCTGCCCTGCCGGTGGCTGCCCCCCCCACTGCCCCAGGTGCCCAATCGGCTTGCTCTGCCACTGGTCATCACTGCCTCCTATGGCAGTTCCATAGTTTAACTGTACTGTGTAAAGAAGTTCCTCCTTTCACATGTCTTAAATCCTCCAGCGTTCAACCTCATCGGGTGTCCATGACTTCTAGGGTTATGAGAAAGGGAGGAGCACTTCTGTCTATCCACTTTCTCTGTGCCATGCATAATTTTAAACATTTCTATAATAATGTCGCCTCTGAGTGTCCTCCCCCCCCCCCGTTAAACGAAGAAAGCCCCAATTGCTGAAACCTTTCCTCACTGGGATTGTCTGTCCCAGAGAGCTTGGGTAAGTTTCAGAGTGATGCTTTCAAAACCCTTGAATAGCTGAGCTCTACTTATCAAAAGGAGGTGAGCTTGGGATGCTGAGAAAAAAATTGCTGTGCATTTGTTGCTAAACCATATGACATGGTGGGCCAGCCTGATGCTTCTGGGAAGCTGACCTCTTGGGAAGCCTGAAAAGGTCTAGATCTAGCCAGTAATCCACCATATGCTACCTTGAACATAAAAGATCCACTGTTAGCCCTTATTGCTAGCAGTGAATTGCATAGTGGCTGCTGTTCAAGGCGACACAGGTAAAACAGGGGCTTATCCACGGTTACCTTTTTGCCTGCTCTTTCCAGGCACAGATCTGTGCTTTAAAGCTCTGTATCTGAGTGCGCTCTCTCTCGCGCGCCGCAGAGGTTTGCCCGCAAAGCTGAAGCGCAACAAATGACGATTCAGGTTTTCCACAGGGTCAGTGGGTTTTCATGGGGAAAGCTCCAGAGCAGAGATAGAGCCCTCAGAAATGGAGCTTTAAAGTGTGGACTGTTCCTAGAAAAATATAGAGGAAAAATAATTTTAAAACTATTAAACATTAATAAAATTAAAAGTGTCTATCATCTACCTACCTACCTACCTGATCTATTAAAAACATACAAGCAACCACAACAAAAACAGCACAGCACCAGTCCTTTCATTAAAAGCACTCTGTTCCCAAAAGCCTGTTGGAAAAAGAAGGTCTTCTTCACCTGTGGGCAGAAGGACAATAAGGAGGGAGCCAGTCTAACTTCTCTTAGGTCAGGAGGGAATGCCAACGTCTGGGAACAAGAACAAGAGTTCCTCCAGTTAAGTATAGGTTGCAAGGAGGAATAACTCCCTTTTGCTTTCTCTGGAACATGCCACCAGTCATGGGATGACCTAGGCTCAGTGGAGGCGGTTCCATTAGAGTGCATGAGATGTTCCACCTACCTGCCTGCCATCTTATTGGCATCCACTGCAGGATGTGGTGGTAATGGCTGTCAGCTTCCTTCCCCTGAGTGTCAGTGTTTTCACTGAATGGGGAGAAGTCCCATTCAGTTCATAGCTATTGGCGACCTTAACCTAATTCACACTCTCATGGAACAATATGCAAAATGAAACGCAGCCCTCCTTCGAAATTTGAACGTCTCTGAATTTTGCAGTGCAATTTTATGGCCAAGGAATGTGTATAAAAATGCATATACTAGGGTAAAGTATGCATATATTAGTGAAAATAACATACGAAAGGCATTGTATTATGGGAAGTTGATTTCCAAAAATGTGTTCTCTTTTCTTTTCTTTTCAAGGGTTGCAAACTGATGTAGAAAATGAGAGGCACACCAACACCATACATTTAAAGCACTCTTATTCCACTTTAAGACACATGGCTTCCCACAAAGTGTCCTAGGAATTGCAGTTTGTTGAAGGTCTCCTAACAACTTTCAGCACCCTTAACAGACTACAATTCTGATGATGGGGTGAATGGGGGTTGTACAGGGTCATGGGGGATTGGAGAACCTTTCCTTTTTTGGGAGCAGGGTTCCTATGTCAACATCCTACACACCCAAGGTCCCGCAGACTGATTTGCATTGACTTATGCCTTGATGCCTGCAAAGTTCTGGTGTTAATTGGCTCTAGGCAGCTAATGAATGAGCCCACTATTTACAGTACTAAATATTTTTTGCTCAGGCAGTTTTGTGCCAGAACGTCCACTGCAAGGGGCGTTGCCAAGGATGTTCTGGGATACCTGGGGTCTCTGCTTTCTTCTTCTTCCTCCCACCCACCCGCCCTGCTCCATTCTTCAGAGAAGTGCTTGAAATGGCTTTCATTTGAAGGCAAATTGCTGTTACTTTGGTAAGGGACCAGGCATTTTGAAACTGGGGGCTTTTCATTTCTGTGCATTTATGTCTCTACACTGTAATTATTTTTTTTTAAAAAAAAACAATAATACATCCTGTGGGCTGCATTATTGAAACTTTTGAAAGCTGTTTCACTTTGCTTTGAAAAAAACAAAAAGAAACCCATTTCCTAAGTGTGTGCCTGATTTGCTCTCTGTGAGCTGTAATTTACTCTGTGAAAAAAAAACAACCATTTGCTCTCTCTATCATCGTCTTCTTCTTGTTGGATCTCAAAAGGACATAGGCCACATCCACACTATGCATTTAAAGCAGCATCGTACCACATTAAGCAGTGATGGCTTCCCACAAAGAATTATGGGAGCTGTGGGTTTGTTTTTTTTTAAAAAAAGTTGCTAAGAGTTGTTAGAAGACCCTAATTCCCCTCAGAGACTTACGATTCCCAGAGTTCCCTGTGAAAAGGGATTGACAGTAGAACCACTCTGTGAACTGTAGTTCCGTGAGGGGACTAGGGGGTCTTCTAACAGCAGTCTTAACATACTACATTTCCCAGAATTCTTCAGGGAAGCCATAGCTGTTTAAAGTAGTATCATAGTTTATTAAATGTATGGTAAGAATGTGACCTGGATGCGGGTGGCGCTGTGGTCTAAACCACAGAGCCTAGGACTTGCTGACCAGAAGGTTGGCGGTTTGAATCCCCGCAACAGGGTGAGCTCCCGTTGCTCAGTCCCAGCTCCTGCCAACCTAGCAGTTCGAAAGCACATCAAAGTGCAAGTGGATAAATAGGTACCACTCCGGCGGGAAGGTAAACGGCATTTCCGTGTGCTGCTCTGGCCTGCCAGAAGTGACTTAAGTCATGCTGACTACTTGACCTGGAAGCTGTACGCTGGCTCCCTCGGCCAATAAAGCGAGATGAGCACCGCAACCCCAGAGTCGGCCACAACTGGACCTAATGGTGAGGTGTCCCTTTACCTTTTAAGAATGTGACCACGCTGTCATCCTCAGCAGAACAATGAGACCTGAAAGGTCATTTTTATTGTACAATCTTAGGAGGAGTGGGGGCATGATGTGACTATCATGAAGGGACCCTTTGCTTCTGAATTTGCCACCAGGCAACTGCTGTTAATGTAGTATAAGAGTGCTTTAAATGCATGGTGTGGATTCTACCTGAGAGAAATCAGAACTGACAGGTTCACTCACACCTGAGCTCATGTAAAATTCCGCCGGATGGGGACACAACTAGATTTAGATGGCTGTGCCTGTCATTGGCTCTGGTGCCACCTATTTCTGGGCTCCCTGACTTCTGCCAATGGGCAGCAGCCTCCACAGCCGGGGCTTTCTAGTAATCTGAGAGAGAACTGGTTTATTTCCTCTGTTTGCCACTGGCTGGAACTCCTCTTCCTGGCTGCCATGACGGACCAAACGTGCAGAAAGTGCATCGCTGATTCTGTAGCATCTGACTCATGGTTTGGGTTTATGTGGTAAGAACAGAGCCCTTGCATGGATTCACTGGCTTCCTCAAAATATAACTACCAAGAACACTAGAAGCCCCTTTTGTTCCTTCCTGTGCAGTGTGTAACAGGAAGAAAATGATTAAAGGGGGTTAAACTTTAAGAACAGAGGAAGAACTCTGTAGCATTGAACCGAAAGGTCCATTGAGTAAAAGTATCCTGTTTCCACAAGCCTGGCATGGTAAGAGAAATGGTCCCTGGTTGTTATTATCCAGGTCCCCTCCCAGTATCCTCTGTATTGTATATTTATAATGATTTGTGCTCATGTTGTTATCAGCCACCCGCTTTTGATCCTATTTGAGCCTGCAAAAATTTTGGGGCAGATATCCTGCTTCGTTTCCTGCATGTTCCATAGCGTTCTGCTGAAATTCTGTAACTTTTCATACCACAATTGTTCTGGTTTAATTTTATGAGTGTCCTCCTTCTGTTCCCCCTGTAGAACAAGCGTGCCCACCCGCCCGGCAGCAATAATGTGGTACCATTTAGGGGGCATATCACAGAACAAGAAATAAAATAGAATGATGACCCGTCCAGTATAAACCCTCTACCAATGCACTGTTGTTGTTTCACATTGCAGTACATTGTTAAACTCTGGAACTCTCTCCCAAAGGAGTCACTGGTAGCCACTAACTTGGAAGGCTTTAAAAGAGGATAAGGCAAAATCATGGAGCATAGGACCATCAGTTGCTGTTAGTCATGATGGCTATGTTCTGTCTCCGTAATCATAAGTAGTAATGCTTCTAAATACCAGGTGTTTGAAGCTGAAGGAGGTGAAATAAATATTTAATTGCTTCCCCAAGGGCCCCCCGCCTCAGAAGGAGGACCAGGGTCTTGGAAGGAGTGCAAATGAAGGCTCTGTACCGGTCGGGAAAAGACAGAGACCACACCAGGATTTGGAAAAAGGAAAAGCCGATCTTTATTGGAAGAACAGAAAAAACAACACAAAAAACTGTTGCAAAAGGGTCCCTGCTCACGCAATGACACGGAGTCAGAGACTCTGAACAAAAGGACTGCCTTGATTCTTATACCTTTTGATTTTCATTCAGATCAATAGCAGGGAGGTGTTGAAAGACTTTCTGGAGGTGTCAATTTGCTGAAGGGCTCAGATGATATGTGTCGATCTTCGATCTTTGTGTTATTTAATTTTGGATCTGCTTAAAATGGCTTTTCCTTTATCTACAAGAAAACCTCCGCAACTGCTGATAATCAGCATGCAGATGTGAGGCTGGATGTTTGAGAAGATGTTCAGGAAATGACTTAAATGTTAATGTGAAATCCTATTCTGCATTGCTATCAATTTGGGTGTGATAGCCTGATGTTTGCATACTTTTTGGAAAATAAGACTGCTTTATTTTGAGCTCATATCTGTGTGTATTCATGGTATGGTTTGCAGACCCAGTAGGAGGCAGTGTGGTGGATTGAGTTTTGGCAGCCTTTTGGATACAATATTGAGTCAAGTATATGCATTTTGAAATATTTAGATTGTTACATTCTTTAAAAACTACATTTTGGATACATTCAGAAAAGTACAGCATAGTACGGCATATCATTAAAGATACATCCACGAATACATTTTAAAAGGATAGCTTCATGGAGAAAGAGGCACACAGGAATGGCAACAGGCACGTTATGTTAAGATGATGCATTAAAAAGGCACACATTATATTACATTCAATGATACGTGAAAAGACACAGTAATATGGCATATTCCCAACAATGCGTTCTTTAAGGCACAGTTTATTATTGTTGTGGGACTTTGGGGTAGGATGATATCATTAGGATCATTTTTCCTTTATTCCCCTCTCTGACCCTGATTCTCTTATGACAGAGGGGAGAGTGTTGCACTTAGGTCCGGCTTGCAGGATTCCCATTGTGTCATGAACTGGCTGGATGCAAATGAGTGGTGGGAGGCATCAGTTAGGGGTACCTCCAAGGGAACCCCCAGGGGAAGAAGGCTCAGAGCCAGGGGATTGGTGGTGGGACGGTGATGTGTGGTCAGAAGGAGAAGAGAGAGCAGATTGGGAGGAGGAGGTGCTGGAAGCTGAAGAGGCAACAGGGTTTAGTGAGCAGAAAATGCCAGGGACAGAGAGCGGTCCAGGCTCAGAGGCAGAAAAGGAGGCAGGACAAG
Organism: Podarcis vaucheri; assembly: GCF_965113315.1. Classification (NCBI taxonomy): domain Eukaryota; kingdom Metazoa; phylum Chordata; class Lepidosauria; order Squamata; family Lacertidae; genus Podarcis; species Podarcis vaucheri. The sequence continues at coordinate 39,518,171 of NC_138758.1, read as the reverse complement.
GGGTGGGGTGGGACAAGAGGCAGCGATGAGGAAGACCTCTGAAGAATCCAGGGAGTCTCCCCTTCCTGCTGCTACCAGCTCCCCCGAACCGACCCGGTCCCCCAGAACACGCAGAGAGATTGGTTGTGCTCAGAGGCAGTCTCTGATTGCTTGGGGGAAAACCCTGGAGAGGATGGAACTTAGGCAGCTATGAGAAGGCGGGGACCTTCAGTCCTTGCAGCTGCCTCATTGGGGCAACACATACCGGGAAGAATTGGTAGGATTACTGGCCTGCACTGTTTTGGTTGCTTTGAATACAGTGGTACCTCGGGTTACATACGCTTCAGGTTACAGACTCCGCTAAGCCAGAAATATTACCTCTGGTTAAGAACTTTGCTTCAGGGTGAGAACAGAAATTGTGCTCCGGCGGTGTGGCGGCAGCGGGAGGCCCCATTAGCGAAAGTGGTGCTTCAGGTTAAGAACAGTTTCAGGTTAAGAACGGACCTCCAGAACGAATTAAGTACTTAACCCAAGGTACCACTGTAAAGAGTTAATTTTACTGACACCATCTGACCTACACTTGACTCTGGTTCCTGATACACTGGGACATCTGGTTGGCCAACATGACAATGGAATTATTATTATTATTATATTAATGTTTTTATACAGCTCTGCTTATGTTCTTAGGCTTCAAGGTGTGGGGCACTACAACTCCCACCATCCTTTGCTTCTGGCCATGTTTGATGGGGCTTATGAGAGTTGTAGTTCAACAACATCTGGTGGGCCAAAAGTTCCCCACTCCTGGACTGAGTTATATTCGGAGTAAGCCCTTTGTCCATTTGCTTCAGTGCGGCCCGTAATGAGTTTGTACAAAAGATCCCAGGTTCACTTCCTGAAATTTTCAGGTAACAGGAAAAGACCGCATATCTTAAAATTCTGGAGAGCCATTGCCATTCACCATAGACAATGCTGAGCTAGGTAGAGCGATGATCTGACTTGGCAAAGACAGTTTTCTATGTTACCTATATATACCACCCACTTTGCCTTCTTTCTTATAACCAATCAGGTGGTGGTTCCACCTGTCACTGGCTCTTTCTCCACCTAATGTTCATCTCCCTGCCTCCTGCCCTACAGTGGAGGCTGGTCTGTTAGGGTGAATGGGTAAGTGCCCCACCAACCTCAGTCAGCACTCACTCGCCAGCCTTCTTTCAGCCAGTCCAGAGGGCTGTCCTGCCTGTCACCTTCCTCTTCCTTACTGTCAGCATCGCCCTTGCAGAACTCAGCAGAGAGGAAGAGGACGGGGCCTAAGATAAAATGGCTTGGCCCTGCCTGTCATTGGCTCTGCCTCCACCTATCATGGGCTCTGGGCTCCACCTACTGTTCCCCCCTCCCCTGCCTCCTGCCCTACCAGCCCCAATGTGTACCAGCCACCACTGCTCTTTCCTCTGGAGATTGCAAGTGACTGGAAATGGCAGGGAAGCAGAGCTCAGGTGAACGTTAAGAGAACTGTCCTGACGGTAAGAGCTGCTTGACGATAGAACAGCCTCCCTCAGGAGGTGGTGGTTCCCCCTTTGCTGTAGGTGTTTGAAACAGCCGCTTGGACGGCTCACCTGTCAGGGATCCTGCAGTCGCCTCCTGCATTTCAGACCTTGTACTGAGTAGCTGGTTGGATCGGATGATTTCTAAGGTCCCTTCCACCAACTCGGTGACTTGCTGATCTCTAGAAGTTAATTACTGAGATTGAAAATGCATGCCTTCTTTTTGCTGCATGCTTGATCTAGGCAGCGCCCATCCTGCTGTTTTGCATCCTGCTCTCACTGGGTCAAACATATTTTTCTAGTAGAAGTTTAACCCAAAGAACAATTGGCCTCTTGGCACTGAAATCAGTGCTGATGAGTGAATGAATGCAGCCTGGTGGTGGGATGGGCGTGTCTGCTGCCCTCCTGATAGCTTCTCCCTGGGTCTGGCAGAGCTTCTCCCTATTGTCTATAGAGGCTTGTTTTCATATTCCCATCCTGCTTCTCGAGTTCAAAAGTGCCAATGGAATTTATAACAGTCCACAATCCAAACTGCCCATTATATATATGCACACAGTTCTAAAACTAGGAATGAATGCTGTGCTATGCATAGTCAGGACATTCGTCCATCTAACCAGTTTATTCTTATTATCATTAGTACTATTTCCACCCCACCCGCTCCACAAAGTCTTCATGGACCAGCTTTGCATTCAACATGCAGGATTTATTTACTCCTCCCCCCCCAATAAAATGGCAGGGTTTTGGCCAGTCAGCCTATATAGTTGAAATTGCACAAGTTAAATGTGCATAAGATGCAATCCCTACTGCTTGTGTCCATAGTTGTCTTTATTTACTGTACTGGATCTAATAAAGAGAAAGAAGTGGGGGGAGATAAATAAATAGGGGACAAACCAAGCCTAATAACTTGGGGGATGAGTGGTATTTTGAATAGGTGGCGGGTTTCTGAGCCAGCTGATCCTGGCCTTAGCTGGATGACGTCGCCCATCCCAGGTCAGCCAACTGAGCTGAGGCCAGGATAAGTCCCGAAACAGGGGTGTTCTACAGGTGTGATGGGGTGTGTTGTAGGTGCAGGAGGAGACATAGCCCTGTTCCAAACATGTTCAGATTGGTCATGTGACCTGGTAACCCAGTGGGAGTCCCCAGGTACAAAGGTGGTGTAAGTCAAAGTGTGTTTCCCTCCTTCCCTGGAGGGTTCAGGTGTCACCAGCCCTTCTTCTTAATGGAGTTTTGAATCAGGGTTAGTTACACTGGCATTATTTACCCCAGCATAGATTAAGTTGGCTTCCTTTAGTTTGGATTGCTCTACCCATCAACAAACCAATAGTTATTGAAGTGATTCATCACTGAACTTCATGAAGTTGTTAAAATTAATGGCATTGTTATTTGCTATCTGAGGAAGTGTGCATGCACATGAAAGCTTATACCAAGAACAAACTTAGTTGGTCTCTAAGGTGCTACTGGACAATTTTTTAAATTTTAAAAATATATTTCAGCATTGTTATTTGTTAGTCATTTAAATACAGTGAGTTTGCCATCTACTGATGCCCTTTATCTTCCTGTCTGCTACATGCTAATGCTTCAGGGTCAGGCTGAATACAAAAGGTTTTGTGGTTCAGCGGATCCATGCTTTTACATTGCAATATTATTATTATTATCATTATTAAAAATAAACAAATCTTATTTTGCAGTAGGCTGTTAAAAGCAGACAGGAGTATGTGTTTTGAAAGGCAGTAGCCTCTAGATGGCACTGCTCTCCAAGAAAAGGGGATTGCTTTTGACTTTAAAAAAAACAACAACCCAGAAAACTTACATGCTGGTTTTTCTGGTCTGGTCTTGTGAAACAGATACTTATGTCGAGATTGCGTACTTTTAAAAGGGGGTTTAGAGACACACAAAGTGTGGTGCTGATAATAACCAACTCTTCTGTTGGTGACCTCTTCCGTGCATTTCCCCAGATTCCTATGGTAAACCAACAAGCAGTGCCCCTCCCCCACCTGACATTTGGAAATAGACCAGGGGTCAGCAAACTTTTTCAGCTGGGGGGCCAGTCCACTGTCCCTCAGACTGTGTCAGGGGCTGGACTATATTTTTTTTTTGTGGGGGGGAATGAACAAATTCCTATGCCCCACAAATCCCAGAGATGCATTTTAAATAAAAGGGCACATTCTACTCATGTAAAAACACACTGATTCCCAGACCATCTGCAGGCTGGATTTAGAAGGCGATTGGGATGGATCCGGCCCCCGGCCCTTACCCGGGCCTTACCCATGAAGTAGACTGTCCCTGGACCTGAAGGTTCCAATTACTGTCATGCAGGGTCAGTGCCAGACGCTTTTGGGGAAGGGGGTTTGGCACAGTGCCACCTTCACCCACCCACAGACAGGACACAGTGCTGATTAAGAGGGCCACCACATGCCTTCTTATTTGCCCACTAATGAAAATAATTTGGGGCCCAGTGAATGGTGGTGCAGCTGGATTGGGCTGGTTAGGAGCTCTTCCAAGCCCCTGGAGCCCTTGACTAGTAAAGGTAAAGGGACCCCTGACCATTAGGTCCAGTCGTGACCGACTCTGGGGTTGCTCATCTTGCTTTACTGGCCGAGGGAGCCGGCATACAGCTTCCGGGTCATGTGGCCAGCATGACTAAGCCACTTCTGGCGAACCAGAGCAGCGCACGGAAACGCCGTTTACCTTCCTGCGGGAGCGGTACCTATTTATCTACTTGCACTTTGACATGCTTTCGAACTGCTAGGTTGGCAGGAGCAGGGACCGAGCAACGTGAGCTCACCCCATCGCAGGGATTCGAACTGCTGACCTTCTTATCGGCAAGTCCTAGGCTCAGTGGTTTAACCCACAGTGTCACCAGCATCCCTTTGGAGCCCTTGACTAGTGCCAAACTAGACCGACGGCTGGCACCAGGCCTGCCAGCATAGTTAACTTATATTTATATATGTAGAATTGTTTTTATGTGTTTGTGGGAACATAATTTGTTTTTAAATATGGAATTGTTTTTACTGGATTTATTCATGGAGCTGTTGTCTTGTCTGATGACTGTATTTGTTTTATAATTGTATATTCTGATGTTACAATGTGCCCTGGGACCTTATGGTACAGGTTGAGTAAAAAATCTAATAAAATAAATGAGATTTCTGCTGATAGGAGATCTCTCTTCCACAAATGTCTCCCACTCATCTCCCTCTCCTCTCACAACAACCCTGTGGCATTTTGATACAGGAAGCAAACCAATGTACCATGCTGCCTTTCCTGCTGTGTTCTTATGCTTCTTTTTCTTCTCCTGTAGAGAAGGCGGGAAAGCGAGACCCACAGCAAGAGCTCACAATGGAGGGCCGGAAGCAGGCCTTGAAAAGCCCCCAGAAGCTCTCTCTGCTCTCATCCCCAGTGCGGGCTGCCATTCGCCTGCGGAGGACAGCTCATGCCTTTAAGAAGAACTTCCTGCCTGGGGACTCCAAAGCAAAGCTTCTCCAGAGGCAGATCTCCGTGGGGAAGGCCAGACTGGGCAGTGCCTCCACCTCCCTCTTGAGCCAAGCGAGCTTTGAGAGTTCTCAGTACTTCACTTTTGATACCTCGGTGCAGGAGCCCTCAACCAGATCTAGCAAGCGAAGGAAGAGGTCCAAGAACCCCAGGGTACTGTACCCAGGAAACTCCAGGAAATACCTCCCTGCTGAGCACAAGAGCAAAGCCAAGAGGTGCCTCCTGTTGCTTGTAGGAATTGTCTGCTTCCAGATCCTGAACGCCATTGAGAATCTGGACGATAACCTCCTGAAATATGATCTGGATGGTCTGGAGAAGACAATGCACCGAGAGGTTTTTGGGCAGGCCATAGCAGTCGAGAGCATTGTGGCGTTGCTCAAGGACTACCTGGCAACCCACATACACAACAAACCACTGGTCATCTCCTTCAATGGCCCAAGCGGGGTTGGGAAGAGCCACGTCGGTTGGCTGCTAGCCAAACATTTCAGGTCAGTCATGGGGCACAGCTCTGTGCTCCATTACTTCGCCATGCACCACTGCCCAGTCAGCGCTTCCACATCAGCCTGCCAGCAAGATTTATCTAAGACGATCAGCGAGATGGTCACCCAAGCCGAAATTGAAGAGAAGATCCCCGTGTTTATCCTGGACGAGGTGGAGTTCATGTCTACGGCCTTGCTGGAAACACTGGGCGGGTTCTTCCAGATGAACCAAACCAACGAGTTCCTCAATGCCGTGTACATCCTGATAAGCAACCTGGGGGGCAACGAGGTCGCCAATGTTCTCCTTCAGAATGCTTCTGGCGACCTACTGCAGCCCCAGAAGAAGGTGGAGTTGCTGCAGGCTGCTCTCCGTCCTGTCCTTGACCAAGTCCACCCTCTTTGGATGTTGGCGGAGATCGTTCCCTTCGTCTTGCTGGAGAAGAGCCACATCCTGAGCTGCTTCTATGAGGAGATGATGAGCGAAGGCCTTTATCCCGATCCGAGCCACGTGGAGAGCTTAGCCAGCCAGATCAACTATTACACTCAAGGGGGCCAACAGTATGCCATCACCGGTTGTAAGCAAGTTATAGCCAAGGTGAATCTACTGTAAAGGACAAGTGGGAACTTCTGACAAAAGTGCTGCCTTCCCCCTCTTTTCATTATGGAAGGGTGAACTGCAGGGGTCGAGAACTTTCAGCCCAGGGGCCAAATGCGGCCTTCCAGGCTTCATTATCCCTCACGTGTACTGGGTTGACCAATGTCTAGACTTATTTGCAAATGTATAGGGATGAGAGCAACATGGCTTTTGGTCGCCAGAATGTACAGCTAGGAATATAGGAAGCGAAGGACTTACACTTGAGATTGCTTTTTTCCTTTTCCCTCCCCTTTCTTTTTTACCTCACGTGTCATGTCTTTTTAGATTGTGAGCCTGACGGCAAAGAACTGCCTTAGTACTGATTATTGTGAGCTGCTCTTTTTCTTTCTTTCTTTGGGGTGTGAATGCCGTGAATAAATAAATATGCCTTTGGGGAGAGGGATGATTTTTCAACCACTCTGAAAACTGTAGCTCTGGAAGGGGAATAGGGGGTTGTCTAGCAACTCTCAGCAGTCTTATCAAATGACACTCTCAGGATTCTTTGGAGGAAGCCATGACTGTTTAAAGTGATATAATACTGCTTGAAGTGTATAGTGTGGATGGAGCCCTAGGCATTACTGGAGTTGAAGGAAAGGCATAACTATCAGGGTGTTAATGTGAAGCAAGGCCAGTGAGAGGTGTGGCCAGGGGAGAGTTCTGAGGGCCAGATAGAGAGGACTTGAGGGCCACATTTGGTCCTCAGGTCCTGAGGTTCACCATCTCAGCTATAAATGCTTTTGAATTATGCTTTTTCCTTTGAAGGGGCACCAGTAAGTTTCCAATCTTGAACTGGTGGCTCCCAAGGGTTGAAATAGAAGAAAGCCTCTTTGAGTGATGGGTAAAAGAGAAAATCTTACTCAATTACAAGGAGAAACAAAGATTAGAATATAACTGCATTTACTTCTGATGGTTTTAAATAAAAGTTGCCTCTAGATGGAGGCTTAATATTGTAAACAGGTCATTCAGATATTGCAAATGAGTTGTTGGCAAAAAAAAATTATTTTATTTTTTTTAAAAAGACTTACTGGATTTGCAGCCTCTAAATCTGGATTAAATGGGATGGCAGGATACAAGCTGGCATTTTGATGCGGATGTTGTCATGTGGATGCTACATAAAGCCTGAATGGATGAGCAGCACCGAACCTGCCTGGAAGCCCCCAAGTTCTTTGCTGTTCCGTAACACTGTCACTTTAAAAAGCAGCAACGTTCTCTCGAAAACACAGTCAAAAATTAAATTAAAAAGTTGGAAAAAATGTCAATCTAATCATATTATCAGCACTGTATTGATTTTGGTTTATTAGTATTCTTTGATAAAGAAGCAGCAAAAATGGGCTATAGTCAATGCTATTCAGAGCAGACACATTGAAATGCATGAATGTGACTCATTAACACTTCCGCTTATTCCAGCACTTTCCCTGGGAAAACCCACTCTTTGCCACTGAACCAGAGTAAATGTCAATTGGAAAACTGCTTGGACCCATGCTTTCTAGGTATGGGACAAGTGGGACGAGCCCTAAGGCCATGTACACATTACTGCTTACAGTGATGACAAAACTGAGCTAGGTAGACCAATGGTCTGACTTAGTATAAGGCAGCTTCCTGTGTAAGTTGGCTGTTCATTCAGAGCCACGAGGACTAGAATCATACTTTATTTCTAGGGGAAGTGCCATAGCTCAGTAATAAAGCTTCTGCTTTGCATGCAGATGGTCCTAGGTTCAAATCCCCATTATCTTCAAGCAGGGCAGGGAGAGAACCCTATCTGAAACCCAGGGCCCATAAAAGCCACGGTTAAGCTGAGGTGTACTCATTTCAGAGAGCTGCTACACATATGCAGATAACAGCACACCACTTCACTGGATGGGAATTCAGTCCTGGGAACAAAACAGGTAATGGGCATTGGGTAAAGACATCCCCACCAGCTCTCCAGATGTTTTCAAGATCTCACATTGTCAGCTCTTTCTATTTCTGCCCCTGTGCCCTGAATTAGGAAGCGGCTTCAGGCTTTGCCCCATAGCACTGTAATTCTAAAGAAATGTTTCCCGCCACCCCAATCTCTGGGCAGTCAAATATTCCAGGGGTTCCCAGCGCTTACCCAAAGTCCATTTTTCCTTTTGGAATGAGGCACAGCGGAGACTGTAGTGTCTTTATGATATTTACACACATATACAACCTGAGCCTACAATGGAAGGGTTCACAGCATGAACACCCCAAAAGGGTCTTGTTTCTCTCATAGCTTTTGCCTTGGATTCAAACAGAAATCAAACATTGCTCTCAAACATTGTTCTGAGTCTCTCCAGCTTGCTGCTTTACCTCTAGGTCACATCACTCTTACTCTGCCTTTTTCTTCTAACCATGAGCTGGGGGAGCCTCACCCATGTGCCATCTCTCAGAGAGCCCCTTTCCTTTGCTCTCTTAATGGCCCATCACACAGGCAATCACCTTTACACAGGAAGCTAACCTGCCTTATATTTTAACAGTTGCTGGATCCAGGGGTTAGAAAGATCTCACATACAGCCTACTCCCCCCCCCCTTCGCTCAAATACCTTATTTCCAACCTACACCTACTTACGAAAATAATCTTGGGCACTGGGATAGTTGGCATGATAGAGCAGGTGTGTTGTTGACTCATATATATTCTTTTTTTTATGTGCAGAGTTTTCTGCTCAACCAGCAGTGGTCTATTAATAACTTCTCCCTAAAAATAGCAATGCATGTGTTTTAAGAACACGCACAAGGTATTTGTCTGGTCAAGCACAACAGTTTATATCCTATGGGAGGGCATCCATCTTTTGCAATTAACGGCAATAATTATCAAACAAATGAGTCAGAAGAGGCAAAGGGATTTTGCCAAGCAGATTGTGTGTGTGTGTTGATTTTTCTTACTGTTAACTCACCTTGCAAATAATTTCCAGCTTCATGGCAAGGAAAAAATGTTTGGGACCTCATGCAACCTAGCAGCCTTGGTGGATGGCTTGGAGGTAAGGTTGGATCAGCTCAGGTTTGTCGCTTAGAGGAAAAAGCCAGGCCATCAATAAGGCAGAACCTGATTTGGCCCACAGTGTCACCTGATAGCTGCCAGGTTGGTCACTGCGCACTCTGCCCATCAGCAGTGGGAGGCCTATGATTGGCTGGACCTGGAGTAAATACTCCTCCCACCTTTCTTTTAAAACAGGAAACTGTGGTACAGTCAAGTAATCTTATATTCTGGTCTTATGAAGGGTGGTGGTGGTCTTCATGGGATAGGGCTGTAGTTCACTGGTAGAGCATCTGTCTTGCCCAGAGGTCGGCAACCTAAGGCCCGTGGGCCAGAAGCGGCCCATGAGGGTCGCTTAACCAGCCCATGAGTTGCCCCCGAACTGAGCCGCCTGCTCGACCACTCCCCACACACTGCGCTAAACCAGCACAGCACAATGTAGGGACTCTTTTCCACAGCTCCGGAAATCGCTTCTGTGCATGTCCACAGTGCCGGAAAATGCTTCTGCGCATGCCTAGGTGCTGAAAATCACTTCTGCACAGGTGCGATTTTTGGCATCTGGGCATGTGCAGATGCAATTTCTGGTGTCACGCTGCGCTGGCCTGGCCCACAGAGAATCCCCATGGGAGTGATCCAGCCCATGCCCTGTAAGCCTTGCTGACCCCTGGACTTGCCTGTAGAATGTCCCAAGTTTAATCCCTGGCAACATCTCCAGGTAGGACTGGAAGAGACCCTTGTCTAAAACACACAGAACCAGCATTGAAGTCACTGAGTTAGATGGACCAATGGTCTGACTATAAATCAACTTCCTGTGTCTAAGGTGCATGCCATAACTCAGTGGACAGCATCTGCCTTGCCTGCAGGTCTCAGGTTCAATCTCCAGCAGCTTCTGCAGGTAGGACTGGGAAACTTGCTTGTCCGAAATACTGAGCTTGATGGAACAATGGTCTGACTCCCAGTATTACTAGATAACAATGTAATTTTATTCTCTTTAAATGGGTTTTGGACCCACCCCCCACTGATCTTGAATTCAGTCCCAAATCACTTTGCTTTTAATAGATAGATAGATAGATAGATAGATAGATAGATAGATAGATAGAGTCCTCCTAAAATTCATGAAGATTTTTGGGCACATTTCTCCTAATATATACATTATTGCATGCAGTTTTGTCTAACGTGCACATTTTTGCAAAGCATTTTCTCCTAATATAGACCATTTATGTCTGTTGTTTTCACAGATGCATGCAAGTATCTTCTATCTGTCCTGAGCCTTCCAACATTGGATGCCCCTAAGTTCTAGTGTTAATGGTGTTAAGGGGAGAGAAACTTTTTTCTATCCACTTTCATAATTTTATAAACTTTTACTGTATCACCTCTTTGGCTTTTCTCTAAACCGAAAATGTTGCAAACTTTTTCCATAAGGGAGTTGCTCTATCCCCTCAATCATTTCGGTAGAATCTTCCTTAGATTATGCAGTGAATCAGATTTCTCCCCTATTCTCGTTTGGGGTTGGGCTGAGAAGAAGGGGAACCCAAGTGAGCGGCTGCAATGAAGGGTTGTCAACAAAAGCCAGGCACCTGCTGGTATCAGTCACAGCTGGGGAATCACCCGGTCTGCCCCTGTTTGATAATAGCTGGCATCAGACAAAAGAGAAGAAAGAGATCGGTTTAATGGTTTAATGGCTCAGAGGTGTTCTGCTAAATTAAATTTCACCACTGAGACCTTGCTGGAGCTTGGAATGGGACGGGTGGAGTGCCTCAAAACGCCCTGGGGCCTCAGCAGGTCATAGCAGGCCGAACATGCTCTCCCTCCTCCTGCGACCCACACTAGCGTTGTTAACACACAAGCGTTGTTAGCAACAACATCTGAGTCCTTCACATCTGCTCCACCGCGCCCCCACCTTGGCCGCAGGCCTGAGAGATAGCTGTTGCTCTTATTTATTCCAAAACTGAAAACCCACCCCCGCCCCTGAGGCTCAGCAAAAATGATAACAAGACAAAACAGGAAAAAACATAGATACCCAACAAAACCAAGTCCCTGTTAGAATATACATATATAGGCATAACTAGCACCTCAAAGAATAATTGGATAATAAAAAGGAGCCCTGTGGGAATGCTGGAGCACTGTTGTAAGATTAAGGTTGCCAAATCCTTTTCTCCATCAGGGCTCCTGTGCCTTTTGACAGCGTGGGGTGGTTGGTTTTTTTGAACCAAAGGGCTGGTTGTTTATTTATTGACTTGCTGGCTTGTTTGAGAGATGTGCAATCCAGCAACATTTCTGCAAATCCTTGCAAGGAGCACAACGATACGCATCTTTAAAAATTCAACAATTCACATTATGTTAAGAAAACACAGAATTTTATTTAGATAAATGAAAAGCAGCATATATAAAAGCACAGGCACTGGAGGCTGGCAAATGGGGCGCTGCTCCACTAACCCCAGTCTGCCCCTAGACAGCCCCACCTGCCTGTCTTCTTAATTACAACAGTCCAGTGGGTGGCAACGACTGTCAGCTTCCTCCTTCTTAGCGTCAGTGTTGCCTTTGTAGAACACAGCAGGGGGGTGGGGCGGGGAAGATGGGAACAAAACTAGAATAAGTTGACCCCGCATGTCATTGGCTCTGGACCCGCCTGTTGTTGTCTCTCTGGCGCCACCTACTTTTGGTCTCCCTGCCTTCCATCCTACCAGTCCAAGTGGGCACCAGTTGCCACTGCATCACAGTAGTTCTCTAGGATCTTAGACAGGAAATAATGTTTCCCATCACCTATCAGCTAAGGCTTTACCTGGAGATGCTGAAGACTGGCCCTGGGACATTTTTGCATGCAAAACATGTCCTCTTTCATTGAGCAATAGATGCTGCTCATGAACACATTAAGCTGCTTTATACACCAGCACAAGTTCTGTGAGGAATGCATGAAAGGGTTTCATGTGCTTAGCTCAAATGACATGATAGTAAAAGTAAAGGGAACGCTGACCGTTAAGTCCAGTCGCGGATGACTATGGTGTTGCGGCACTCATCTCGCTTTACTGGCTGAGGGAACTGACGTTTGTCCGCAGACAATTTTTCTGGGTCATGTGGCCAGCATGACTAAGCCGCTTCTGGCAAAACCAGATCAGTGCACAGAAATGCCATTTACCTTCCCGCCATAGCGGTACCTATTTATCTACTTGCACTTTGACGTGCTTTTGAACTGCTAGGTTGGCAGGAGCTGGGACAGAGCAATGGGAGCTCACCCCGTCACGAGGATTCGAACTGCCGACCTTCTGATCGGCAAGCCCAAGGCTCAGTAGTTTACACCACAGCGCCACCCTGACATGATAGTAGTGGCCTTCAAATACTTGAAGGGTTACCACTCCTCAATGAGTAAAAGGTTCCAGGGTTCTTGTTGCATCTGTTAAAGTTGCCAAATGTCCATCGCTGTGTGTTTGTGTAAGTCTTTGCTGGAATTATATGTGATCAAATTCTGCCAGGTGGTGTAAAATGATTACAGTACAGTTGTTTTTTTTTGGGGGGGGGCATATCCCAGATTTCATGTGTAGTTTTCTTTGTTACTGCTAACATCCAAATTGTGTACCATGCTGGTATGTTTAAATTATTCAGATTTTACCACTACTGAATGATAGGATCACAGTTTGGTGGTGCCACACACTGATGGAAACAGGCAGTCTCCTCAGAGAAGATATATAGATGTTAAAGAGAACTGGGGCCACAAAGGAACCTTGTAATACCCCAGGTATCAGTTTCCAAGGGGGAACAGCAGCAGTGCTGCCGCTGCCCTTGCAATAAGATGATGCAGGGTATATATGGGTAGGATTGCCGATGGGGGATGCAATTTAACTTGCATTTAAAGATGAATCTACAAATTTTCGCTTTTTGAAAGAACATGCGAAGTGAAACACAGCTATCCTTCAGAAATTCATTCTTCTCTAGATTCATTTACAGGTCTTCAGCCTAGTAAATGTATTAAAAATACTGGAGTAGGTGTACATTGAAATGCATGTATATTAGTGGAAATTATGTACAGATATGAATTATATTAGGGGAAATTGCTTTGCAAAATTATTTGCGTTAAGAGAAACTTGGTGAATTTTCACAAGGATTTTTTTTAAAAAATGCAAGCTGATATATATAACTGAATTTAAGACTGGCAAAATGAGAACATGAGAGAAACTAAAACTGACTGATTTGGCTGTCCCTAGGTAAGAGCTTCTGTTGTTTTTCCAGCTTGGTACCAAGTCCACCCATCATCTCCAACAGAGCTCTCTGAGGTTGAGGTTGAGCATTTTGCATAAAGCTGGAGGCAGGAACCCCTTGGCCTCATTAGCCATCCCCACCTATGGGTGTGGTTTGGGGCAGAGTCACCTATGAGTCAGAGTGGCTCCTCCCTGGCAAATAAAGTATTTATAGCCTAAGAAGGGTTGGCAAAAAGGGCAAATAAAAAGCAGATAAGGAGGCCTTGGAGAGGCTAAAAATCACAGCAAGAGCCTCACTCCACCCATCTCTGCAGTTTGTGCCTTGACAAGCCGGGAACGGAGACTCCGGATAGGGATTTACTACCCTAAACATCACCCTTTTGAAGTGAGAGCAGGTGCGGCCGTATCTGTGCTGTTCCTGGGGCTTTTCTTTTTACAGGAACCATGTTGGCCAGCCAGACAATGCCCATTGCTACAGGCGCACCTGTTGCTGGAGAGCTTTCAGCAGTTGGTACTTTGGTGAGCTCTCCAGCATTATCATCAGAGAGGTCTCCTGGCCACCCATCCCGGAGGGGAAGAAAGCCTAGCCGAATACTGTACCCACCTCTTGTGAGAAGACGCGGCCTGAGGGAGAAGACGGACCCAGCCAAAAGGTGGCTTCTGTTTTTCGTTGGAGTTGTTCTCCTGCAAGTTCTGATGGAGGAGCCTGCTCACGAGAGGGAGGGCCTCACTGAGGACTTGCTGCTTGGTGTGTCTTCAGGCACCCATCACTTCAAGAGTCTGTCAAATTCCTCAGGAGATGAAGGTGTGCAGAGAGGGACAGCCCCAGTGGCCTTTGCACCGGACCTCAAGAGAGAGCCCAGCTTGAGAGACAGGACAGTGCCATGCCAGCAAATGTGCTGGATGGCCCCCGGACTCTGGAGGGAAAGAGGGTCCTAGATCATTCATGCTCACAGAGCTGGCCTGGCAGCAATCCAGGGAACAAGAAGAGATGTTGACAATGGTGTAGTGAACGGGGGACACAGTGCGAGCTCAGCTTCAGGACTCCACCCCCGCACCCAGAGCAAGAGTGATGAAACCATCTGTTGGTGCACCAGGGGAGCTGATGAACTCTTCTTGCTCTGGCAGGTGAATGAAGGTGATAATGAGTCTTTCAAGTTTGTGACAAATCTGAGGAAGTCAGCAAATGAAGCCCACATTCAGGCAGAGGCTTGGACACTTTTTTTCCTTTTCTCAGATAGAGTTCTTCTCACTAGCAGTTTAAATAGGAACCCACTGCACTTCTAATTAAAAGGGTGAAGATCTTTGGTTAGAGTTCTTTGTAAGCTGAACTTATGCAGTCAGTACTGTTTTTAATGGAGCTTACTCCTAGAAAAGTATGTGTAGGATTGCAGACTGGCTGATATTTGTAAGTTGGGCAGTATGCTGTATGGTTTTCTCCTTGTATATGTGTGTCTGTAATATAGAATATATGTGTGTCTGTAATATACAATATGGAATCAATAGCTCTTGTTGCGTTTTTTGCATTCTCCTGAGGGGCAGGGTTATAGGGATTGCCATGAGGAGCTCCTGCACTTCAAAATTCATCACCACACAACTAGATGCCTATGCTCACGGTTCTGTACCTGGTGTTATGTGGAGAAAGCCTAGCAAATGCCCAAGGGGAGCGCTGTGTGTCTTGGGATGTATCCACAATCCCTCTTGTCCCAGTGCCTTCCCCCAGGGAAAGCTGCTCTTTAGTGCTCAGTCAGAGCAAATGGCAAATTGGGTCTTCTAGGACTGCCATTTGTTCTGCTCTATTGCTAAAGAGCCGGTTTTCCCTTGGGAAGAAATGAGGCAAGGGGAAAAACACTCAGTCCCGTGCTTTTTTTATTGGATCACTAACTCATAATGGGTTTCTCCTGAGCTGAAACAAAAGAGCTCCGGTGGAATAGTACCAACCAATTCTACCTACCGTAGCTCAGTAGTAGAGCACTGCTTTGCACGCAGGAGGGATAGTTCAGTTGGTAGAGCACGAGACTCTATCAGGCTTGTGGGTTCGAATCCCACATTGGGCAAAAAAGATTCCTGAATTGCAGGGGTTTGGCTAGATGATCTTCGTGGTTCCTTCTAACTCTACAGTTCTTTGATTCTTAAGATCCCAGGTTCAATCCCCAAAATCTTCAGGTAGGGCTGGGAAAGACCCTGTCTAATTTCCTAGGGAGCTGCTCTCATTCAGTGCAAACAGTACTGGGCTGGATAGACCAATATTGTTACTCCAGCTTTTAAATACATCAGGGTGGAGTCTATACTTGTTTTGGGGCTGCAGTGGTGCAATCTTGGGATGGGAGAAAAATTCAGTTTGTTTCACAGTTTAAAGAGAAACTCTCTAATTCACAGTTCCCAGAATAATGTGCAAACCAAAATTTGTCTATCCTTTGACATGCACATTTCTCCGGATTTTGCAATGCAGTTTATAGACCACATCACATCTGCAAAATGTGTATATTGGGGGGAAAGTGTGCATTAAGATGCTTATACTCATGAAAATAACATACAAAAATGCATTCTATTAAGAAAAAAATGCTTTGCAAAAATGTATATATCAGGGGAAATTGCATACCCAAATGTGTATACTGGAAGAAATTTGCTTCAAAATAATATGATGAATTTTCACAATGACTTTTTTTAAATAAAAAAAAGCAAACTGTGCAGAAATGTTGCAAACTGAACTAAGCTAAGATTGGAAATGTGAAAAAGCGAAATTGACAGTCGTCCATCCCCTAGCCATTCCAAACACTTAATGATCTGATATCCTCCTCTTTAGATGGTAATACACATGGTTTCACTTCAAAATGTGATAAGCCAGCTCTGCTGTTTTTGGGAGACCCTCCTGCTCATTCTGCTGAATGGACTCTGGGCATCTGCCTCAAAGTCCTGCAGTGATGGTGCCAAGCAGGGTGAGCTGTGGCATCTTCTACCACCATCTGTGTTGCCTGTGTTTCAAGGGACAGCCTCTCTTCTACACACACACACACACACACACACACACACACACACACACCATCCATAGTTAGAATATACTTTCACAAAAATTCTGCACTGATTTTAAAAAAGTTTTTTTTTATTTGCTTCTGTGATGAGTCTTGGATATCTTTTATGAACAGAATGTTAAGTTTTTTTTAATAAATAAATACTTTGGTGTTACCTGAGCAACTTCGGAAGTCTCTTGTCTTTTCCTGGATTCTCCTTCCAATTGTAATGCAGTAGCCAAGGTTATGCATTATTGTATTTCAGCTTTTCCCAACCTGGTGCCCTCCAGATGTTTTGGACAATGCTGGCTGGGATTCCTGAGAGCTGTGACCCAAAACTTCTTGAGGGCACCAGGCTGGGGAAGTCTGAAGCAGTGGCGTAGCGTGGGGGGTGCAGGGGGGGGCCAGCCGCACCAGGCGCAACATCTGGGGGTTAGGGTTAGGGGTTGCAAATCCACGGGTTAGGGGGCGCAAATCCACGGGTTAGGGGGCGCAAATTACTTGCCTTGCCCCGGGTGCTGACAACCCACGCTACGCCACTGGTCTGAAGTTGTTGATTGGCAGGGCAGCACTGAGTAGTTTAGGTGCTTAATAAATCCTAACAAATATTACTGGATGCTCTTGACATTTTTTTAAAAAGTATAGCTTGCAGTCCTTGTTAGCAATTCTGGTTAGCAGGGTTCACTCAAATCACACAGTTTGCCAGTTTGGACATAACAGCAAACTATGGTCTGATCAAACCAGAACAATCCCATCAAGCTGAGTGCAGAATTAAGCTGTACACCACCCTGATATTTGACATTAAAGCGGTATAGAAATACTTTTATAAATATAAATAAATAAGAAGTGGGGGACAAGGGAGTAGTAGGAGGATTTGGAGGACAGAAAACACAACGTATAAATACAGCCAGTGCTTTTTTCTGGGGATATGCAGGGGTACGCATTCCCCCACACATTTTGTGAATCTTTGTACTTTTGTCCATTTATTGTTTTTATTTCCCCCCGACTGAACTATAAAATGGTGATTTTATTGAGTCAAAATGAGAGTAGCCCTGAGTATGAATTGGAATTGGCAGAAGTGACTGGCAGAATCCGAGACCAGGGAGAAGAGTTGGTGAAAGAAGACTGGAAGAAATTTAAAGATTATTTACAGAAATATTGTAAAATTAATGAATGCTAGAAGGATGTTGGATAGAAACTAAGGGGTTTCCAGCTGTAATGCTTTAGGAGATACGGAAAAAAAAGGTTTACAAATGGGTTAAAGCTTAATGGTAAGGATTTGCTGAACTAACAAATTGAAGTGGAATACAAAGAAGGGAGGTATGAGGAGGTCTGGGGAAATAAGCGTAAGGAAGATATGTTATGGAAAATTATTTGTTTTTTAACTGTTTTTATGTTGTATTTTGTATTTTTTTTTCATTTTCATTGTTATATTTTAAAAACTTTAATAAATATCTTTTGAAAAACAAAACAAAATGAGAGTAGCCCTAAACATTTTTAAAGGAAAAAAACACTGAATACAGCCATAGGGTTCCTAGGCAGTTTCTGACATTGCAGTTCAGTGTTAGAGGGATAATCCTAAAGTTTGTAGAGGTAAGTTTGCAGCACTTCAAAATCTCACACCAGTCCACCACATATCATGGTTCTCTTGCCACGGCTAATGACTTCTGCCAGGAATAGGCAACATGCAGCCCTGTTGCTATATGTGGGTCTGGATGGGTGGTAAAGGTGTAAAGGTAAAAGACCCCTGCATGGCTAAGTTCAGTCAAAGGCGACTGTGGGGTGTGGTGCTCATCTCACTTTCAGGCTGAGGAGCTGATGTTCTCACCAAAAGCGGTTTATTCATGCTGGCCACATGACCCGGAAAGCTGTCTGTGGACGAACACCAGCTCCTCAGCCTGAAAGTGAGATGACAACAATGAACTTGATGGATCCAGTAGTCTGACTTGGAAGAAGGAGTAGACAACAATGAACTTGATGGATCCAGTAGTCTGACTTGGAAGAAGAGAGCAGCACCCTATGTTCCCTGTAATTGGGGATGTTATGAGCAGCCCCCCGCCCTTCATCTGTGACTGTGTGCCAAGTGCTGGCCAATCAGAGCTTGAGCAACTTCTCATAAAGTCCCTGTCCCGCCAGGGTGGAAGGCTTTGCCCGTGCCTGCGTGGGAGAGGAACTTTCTTTGCACGCACGGACTCTGTCTCCAGGTGTTTCCTCCAAAGAGCTCTTTAGCAAGAGCTATTTCTGCCTCCTCAAATTAGCCACCTAATGAGCCTAATTTGAGGCCTAGAGACAGGAGTTACCCAGGTAATGATGCACCAAAGACTGCCAGCTTCCTGGTTAGAGAATGCCCCTTTATTTCTTTGTCTAGTCATTGATGTGTAGCTATGGAGGGACTGCGCAGAAGGAAGCAATGAGAACTTTGGGGTGCTGCCCTGCACTGGTACAGTTCCACCTCTGTTCAGCTTCTTTTTATCTGTTTTCCAGCATTTTCAACTAGCCCAAGAAGCTATGCTTATACTGAGTCAGGCCACTGGTCCACCCAGCTCACCTGGGGACCCTAGCTACACCTGGGGTCGTCTATGCAGCATCCTCCAAACAATTCCATCATCCCTAATCACTGGCCTTTCTGGCTGCAATCTGATGGGACGGCTAGATTGAACTTGGTACCTTCTACATGCAAAGCAGATGCTCTTAACACTGAGATACAGCTCTTCCCTTAGGCAGAGGAATAGAGAAAGCCGCCTTATACAGAGCTGGCCCATCAAGCTCAGTACTGCCTGCACGGGCTGGGACAGATCTCTGGGATTTTGGAGAGAGAGTCCTAGCGCTACTGTTGTAAACAAAAATTTCCCTTTTCCCTTATGGGGTATCTAAGAGCCCATATAGAGTCCTTATGTAGGTTCCCTATTGGTAGGAGAAAATAACAGAGGCCCACCAGAGAATATTGAGAAGCAAAGCAGCTAGTAAGCCTGATCTTTATAGATCTGTTGCAACAGGGTGCTCCCCTCACACGCAGGAGAGGAAGAGGACCCCCCAAAATTGCTGTGCAAGGGCTTATAAAGACTTTTGAAATTGCCACCCTGTAGATCAAGACCACCCCCAGAAACATCATACATACATCACAGAAGGGGTGTAACCTAAGACCACCCCTCAGATACATCATACCTACATCACAGAAAAGGCGGTCTAAAACAGAAATTTAAATGTTGTTTTTCCTGTTTGCCAGGTTATCTGATTGCCTTTCCTGATAGTCTGTCACCCATTATCTGATTGCCTCTCCTGATAGTCTGTCACCCATTAAAATGCTGATTACTCAATTCCTGAGACAATGAGAAGGTTCCCTGACCACCACCCCCCCTTGCGGGGAAAACATTTGGTCAGTTTGGGAATCAAAATGGTTTCAGGTTGTTCTTCCTGTGCTGATCTATGTACGTGCTTGGTTGGTACACTTATGAACATTATCATATAGGGATGCGGGTGGTGCTGTGGGTTAAACCACAAGAGCCTAGGGCTTGCCGATCAGAAGGTCGGCGGTTCGAATCCCCGCCACGGGGTGAGCTCCCGTTGCTCGGTCCCAGCTCCTGCCCACCTAGCAGTTTGAAAGCACGTCAAAGTGCAAGTAGATAAATAGGTACCGCTCTGACGGAAGGTAAACGGCATTTCCGTGCGCTGCTCTGGTTCGCCAGAAGTGGCTTAGTCATGCTGCCCACATGACCCGGAAGCTGTACGCCGGCTCCCTCAGCCAATAAAGCGAGATGAGCGCCACAACCCCCGAGTCGGTCACGACTGGACAAAATGGTCAGGGGTTTATTTACCTTTACCTTTAAGACCTCAAAATTCCTATCACAATATCCAGAAATGAACCTGGGACTTATGCATGCAAAGCAGATGCTCTACCACTTAGCTATGGCCCTTCCTTTAACCCTCTTATGAACGTAAGAAGGGCCTTGCTGGGTCAGGAAAAAGGCCCGTCCAGTCCAGCATACAGCATAGTGGCCAACAAGAGACCCCTGGGAACCCTGCAAGCAGGACCTGACACCTGAGTGCAGCTGCTCTCTCCCCACTTGTGATTGCCAGCAACTGGTATTCAGAGGCAGACTGCCCCTGACCATGGAGGTTTCATTGTCTCCTGATCTGTGTGGAGAGTGCCTGGCCTGCAAGTCCCCCACACCCCACCCCAGTGCTCCTCCTCTCTGCATTTGCTTTGCAGCTCAGAGGCCTCAAGCCCTGAGGGGTGTGAGGTTTCGCACTGTTGTACATGCTGTTCCCAGCAAGGCTGAAGGCTGCTTGGCTGTCCTTCCTGGTTAATCCTATTTACTTGGGGAGGATACGCAGCAAGGCTGCCTTTCCAGAAGCTAACTTGAGAAAGCAGGAGAAGCTGGGCTGGGGAAAAGATATGTGGGGGGGGGCAGAACACTTGCTTTGCATGCAGAAGGTCCCAGGTTCAGAAGGCCCTAGGTTTAATGTCCATCATATATCCAGGGACAACTGGGAGACACTCTATGTACGTGCCTGAAGTCCTGGAGAGCCACTGCCTGTCAGTGATGGCAATGTGGACTCCAAAAGACCAAAGGTCTGACTTGGCACAAGTTCCTGTTCACAGTTATGAGGACTGGAGTCTCGCTTTTATACGAGACAGTAGTTCAGTGTCTGATCAGATGCAGAAGGTCCCACGTTCAATGCATGGGGCGGGTACCCTCGCAAAATTCAGAGAACTGCAATTTTTGAAGGGTCACTGGGCTTCGCTTCTCATATTGTTTTGGAAATTGGGGGAGGTGGTTCGGCTTTAACTGCAAACTGAATTGAATTTCTCCCCCCCCACCCCGCCGTCCCTAACTCTCCACCCCACCCATCTTCCTTATGTAAGAACTGTTGCTGCTGGCCAGTTTGTGTATTACACACACACAGTCAGTTGATGTAATCAGATTGCTGCCTCCAAGGCCTTTGGGGATTTGTCTTCTGCAGCTACATTCCCAAAGTGAAACATCTAGATTGTGCCATGGTCACACTAGTTTCTACACACATTCTTGCCCGCCCCTCTCTATCCTTCATCCAGTCGAGAAAAAGGCATGATCAGAGCTCAATGATGCGTCCCAGCCGGGGGAAAGTATGCAAGATGCAACGCAGGGCCAGTGAGGGGTATGTCCTGAGGAGAGAGAGTTTGTATTGGAGGCAGGTGTGTGTGGACTAAGGAGACTCTAGGTTTTGCAGAGTGGGCATGTGGCCTGGGGAGAGGGAGAAGAAGAGGAAGAGAAGAGTTTGGATTTGATATCCCAAAGCGGCTAACATTCTCCTTTCCCTTCCTCCCCCACAACAAACACTCTGTGAGATGAGTGGGGCTGAGAGACTTCACAGAAGTGTAACTGGCCCAAGGTCACCCAGCAGCTGCATGTGGAGGAGCGGAGACGCGAACCTGAGGGTACAGTGGTACCTCTGGTTAAGAACTTAATTCGTTCTTAACGAGGAGGTCAAGAAACTAGAGAATGAAGTTTAAGATATGAAAATAATAACTTTTTTCTGTTTTGCTTTTTTTACTTTTTTCCTCTATTTTGTTAATTGCTCTTTTTTTAGTGTGTATTTTTATGTGCTTTGTTTTGTATTCTCCTATTTTTGTAGGGTTTTTTTTGGTTTTTCTGTTTTGTGTTTAAATTTTTGAAGTTATAAATTGTTCAATAAATATTATTAAAAAAAAGAAAGAACTTAATTCGTTGCAGAGGTCCATTCTTAACCTGAAACTGTTCTTAACCTGAGGTACCACTTTAGCTAATGGCGCTTCCCGCTGCTGCCACACTACCACTGCGCAATGTCTGTTCTCATCCTGAAGCAAAGTTCTTAACCCAAGGTACTATTTCTGGGTTAGCGGAGTCTGTAACCTGAAGCGTCTGTAACCCGAGGCACCACTGTATTTCCTTTGGGGAAGAGGTGTGTCTTGGAGAGAGGGTGTGTGGTCTGGATGGAGGAGGTGTGACCTGGGGAGAGGGGTATGGACTGGTGAAGTGTGTGTGCATCTCGGGGAGAGTTCTGTGGGCCAGATAGAGAGGTCTGGAGGCCTGTATTCTGTCTGTCAGGCCTGAAGCTTCCCAACCCTACTCTAACATATCAAGAATGTAGAAGCAGCTATCAAGTGTGGTATGGCGGTCAGCGGTACTGGAGCAGGACAGGGGGTTGTAGGGAGAAAAGAAATGCTAATTGTCCACTTCATTGCTGAAGTAGTACCATGACTGTAAAAGCCTCCCCTCCCCTGAATAGAATAGTAAACGTTCAGGGTCTAAAATTACTTAGTTGCCCCACAGAGTGTACATAACTGGCAAATTATTCTCCGTAACCCCCTCCCTCCCGTTTGGGGATTGCCTTGTTAAAATGCTGTTAGTGTGATGACTTGCAAGCAGTTTTGGTGCCTTGGGTTCTTCCTAAAAGTTAAATCTTGGGCAGTGGTGGCAGTGGTAGAGGAATGGATGCTTCTTGTTCCCATTGCACAGACATGTAAAACCAGATGCATGATGGGCGTTAAGACATTATATCAGAGGCTCACGACTTTACCCTGCCTCTTTGCCAAAATGACTTTGTACAGCTGTGAATGGTGCAGAGAAGAGCGATCGGGATGGTGGGACATCTGGTGGGCAACTGTGAGACCAGGATGGGGGACTAGGTGGGCCCCCTTTGGCCAGATCCCACATCAGGACTCTTCCTATGTTGTTACGTTTTGGAGTGGTGGTTGCTTGTTCTCTGAAGAATTTGTAAAAGAAAAAAGAAGCCCTTCATGCTGCTACGCCACAAAAAGACAGCAGGATCCTGTGCAAAAAGACTCCATTGTCACAGAGGGAGACAATTAGGAAGGAAACAGGCAACCCAGAGTGGGGGATAGCTGCCCCCTAATATGGTTTTGCTGGTTGGCGCCGATGGGACTTGTAGTCCAAAACATTTGGAGGCTATCAAGTTTATGAAGTCTGGTTTATTATGTCCCCTACCAAGTTAAAGATGAACAGGATGATGACTCCTTGGTTTTTAATTTTGGGTGGGCGGGCGGGCGGGCGGAGCCAGCATTGCCTGACAATGTTGTTATCTACAGTTCAAAACACACCTCAACAGCTGCAGGGTATGTGAAACGGCAGACTGTGCTTCATGTTCATTTACACACATTATTTACCTTTGTGTGCCTTTAATGTGAAATACACATCCACTTTGCCGCTTTGAGATTTAGGCCCCATCTGCACCATACAGTATCATAGCACTTTAAACAGTCATGGTTTCCTCATAAAACCTTGGGAATTGTAGTTTGTTTGTTTTTTTTATAAATATTTTCACAATAAAAGACAAAGAAAATACAAAATCACAAAAAAACAATACAATACAAAAATACAGACATTAAACACATCAAAAGAAAAAGAAAAAGATAAAAACACATATAACAACAAAAAACAAAAATTCCCTCTTTCTTAATTTCTCATCTTCAATTAACTTATTTTCCGGACTTCCTCACGTCTCCCGTTCTTGTATCCCTTTTTTAAAAATTAAATTCAGCAAATTCATATCCTATTTATTTATCAGCTGTTAATCCAATCTTACATTTTACTTTGTTGCTAAAACCCCTGCGATTCATTTCAATGTCCTTAACATTCATAAATTTTACAATATTTCTGCAATTTTTTTTTTAAAATTTCTTCCAATCTTCTGGTCTCAGATTCTGCCAGTCATTTCCGCCATTTCCATGTAGTCCATTAGTTGCATCTGCCAATCTTCCAAGGTGGGTAGATCTTGTGTCTTCCAATGCTTTGCGATGAGAATTCTTGCTGCTGCTGTAGCATACATAAAAAAAGTTCTATCCTTCTTTAACACCGATTGGTCCACTATGCCCAGGAGGAAGGCCTCTGGTTTCTTCGGGAAAGTATATTTAAATACCTTTTTCAGTTCATTATATATCATTTCCCAGAAGACCTTGATCCTTGGGCACAGGGAATTGTAGTTTGTTAAGGGTACTGAGCAGTGGGGGGGGGGGGGAGAGGTGTCAGTATGAACCATGAAGTTGTTACAGTAAGTACCACACTTTTAACATTTGGGTGAAAAAGGTACCGGTGCTGCATACCCTTTAGTACCCCCCCAAAGCACTGAATTGCTAGGCAACCCCCTATTCCCCTCCCCTATTCCCATAGTTCCCTGTGAAGGTTTGGTTGTTAAAGCACTCTGTTGTAGCTCTAGGACAGCAACCTTTTTTCAGCTGTGGGCTGGTCCACCATCCCTTAGACCATGCAGTGGGCCGGACTATATATTTTTTTTTTTTTGGGGGGGGGTGAACAAATTCCTATGCCCCACAAAGAACTCAGAGATGCATTTTAAATAAAAGGACACATTCTACTCATGTAAAAACACACTGATACCTGGACCGTCCACGGGCCGGATTGAGAAGGCAATTGGGCCACATCCAGCCCATGGGCCTTAGGTTGCCTACCCCTGCTCTAGGAAGAGGAATAAGGGTCTCAGAACAACTCTCAGTGCCCATAACAAACTACACTTCCCAGGATTATTTGGTGGCAAGAGGGGGAGCCATGATCATGAAAGTAGCACGATACTCCTTTATATGTATAGGGCAATGGGATCAAAATCAGGATGAACACCCATTGTCCTATAACAATGAGCCAGTGTGTAGAATGGTTAGTGTTGGACTAGGACCCAGGAGACCAGGATTCAAACCCCCACTTGGACAACCTTGGGCCAGTCACTACCTCTCAGTCTGACCTCACTCACAGGGTTGTGGCAGGGATTAAATGCGGTTGGAGGGGGGGGGGACCCTGCACACTAGTTTGAGCTCCTTGGAGAAAAAGGTGGGAGATCAATGTAATGTAACGCAACAACATCCTTGCAAACAAATCAGAATAGATGTTCCGTAAAGAGTGGGCATCATATGAGAGCCAATGTGGTGTAGTGGTTAGAGAGTGTCAGACTAGGACATGGGAGGCCAGGGTTTGAACCACCATTCAGCCATTAAGTTCACTAGATGACAGTCACAGCCTCATTCAGCCTAACTTACTGCACAGGGTTGTTGCGGGGATTGAGGAAGGGAACAACCACATATTGCCTTTAATCCTGACATTGCACAGCCCAACGTCCTTCCCTCTGACAGTGGCCATTTCCCCAAGATGCCCTACATGATATACTACTCATTTTGCTTCTGCATGCCTTGGACACCCTCAGGCCAAAACCCTCTTGACGAACCACAACATTTGCAAAGGGCAAAAGTTCGGCATTGTCGAGCTGAGATTTGATCCTGGAGGAGGAGCGGCGGCAGCAGCTCTGGGCCGGTTCCAGCCTTGGTGTGGGACTTCCCAGTTTTTTGTAGGGATATGGAAATAAACTGAGGGTGAGGGGAGTCAAAGGGGGGTGGGGAGAGAGAAGAAAGCCTTGAAGCACACCAACATGTGCACACCACACAGCCTCTGTTTTACTTGGGGGGGGGGAGAAAACCCTTCCTTAATGTTGTGGGTTTTTCATGTGCATGCAATGCTTGGCCTGACTCCAGGCTGAAGCCTGGCCCCGCCACCAATGGAGGCTGCTCCCAGCCAAGGGGGCTGGAGGAAAAGAGAAAGGGGGTGGGAGGTGGGGAGAGGGAGAGAGAGAGAGAGAAGGAAGGAGGGACAGAGGCTAAAGGAGACAGCAGCTTTTTCTTTCCCGCCTCTCTCCCTCTTTTAACACACATATACAGAAATCTCTTTTCCATGGCCTCCGTCAGGGTGTTGCCATAGAAACTGTAGTGACAAAGGCAAGGAAGTCTCCTGGGCCTGTGTGTGGAAGGACTGGAGGGAGAGAGGAGGAGGAGTCTGAGCCACAAGTTTGAGCGGATCTCCAAACTGCTGGAAAAGTTGCTTGCGAAGCGGGGTGGTGTTGGGAGAGATGCTGGGAAGCCCAGCGCAGCGGAATCCATGGCAGTAGGAAGGCTGGGATTGCTATGGCGGTGGAGGCAGCTGCGGCAGCTGCACAAAGGCTAGGCCTGTCAGGTAGGGCCCTTCTCTGCAACTCTGGTCAGCCCCCTTTGAAAATTCTCCTGCATGCTTTCTCTTTTGTTCAGGCTCGAGACAATATTGGCTGCTTGCCCTCTTTTCCTGGAGCCACTGAGGCCCAGCCTTGCCCTCTTGTGCTTCCTGGCTGTGGAGGGAGGGGACTCAGCTGGGTGCCCTGGCCACAGCAGGCAGGAGTGGGCAACGCAGAGGCCAGGAGGGGCGCAAGGATGCTTTGCGTTTCCTCTGGGAGGAGGGAAAGGGGTGTCGGCGTCCTCGCTTTGTGTGTGGGGAAGATGGATCAGGCTCTTTTATTTTCGGAAGGGCAGGAACTGGTGTGCTTCGAGTGTGCAGGAGATGCGCAGCGTTCTCTCGGTCAAACAAGAGCAGGAAATGCATGACGTTCTCTTCTCACGTGAGGAGAGCTGATGTGCAATGTGTTACTTGGTGAAAGTGTACCATGTTTTCTTGCAACAAAAGCAGGCCTTGGCCTTTGAACATAAGACACGTAGAAGCATTGGTGACGTTTGGGGAATCAATATGCAGCATGTGCATGCCATGATGATAGTGATGAGCATGATCCACTTTCTTGCTTTTTGAAACGGTCTGGATGACACATGGGTGGCTATGCTGTCATAAATCCATCATTTCTGCTTGCCCAATTAATTTCTAATCCACATTTATGCCCCTCCTCCCACATGCCTACATTGGTGGGGAATCTGAGGGCTGGGGCCCTCCTGTGGCCCTCCAGATCTCTCTATCAGGCCCTAGGAACTATCTCCAGGCCAAGTGTTCTTGACTAGCTGGAATATGCTCTTGAGCTCTGATAATGCTTCTTGCTTGCCTGGATTGAGGTTTTGGAGAGGCGTGTCTACTGTACAAAGGGATTTTTTTGCATTAATTGCCCCTGCTTTTTGCCTCTGGCCCTACCCACCAGTGGCATGAAGCCCCTGAAAAGTTGTGCAGAAGGGAATGCCATGCCCCAATAGGCTTGAAGAAATTTCTTCACCCCTGGCTTACAAGTTGAAAAGCTACCTCTGCTCCATTTCTTAACTGGCAAACATGGAGCTTCTGCCATGATAAGAGTCCCTTTAACCTAGCTGAAAATACTTGCCTCCACTTTGACCTCCCTTAATCCCGGAAATGGCCTGTCTGGTGTATTGCATCTGTGCTTGACTTGCCACATGGTGGTGCCACTACTTGGAGCTGCCCAACTCGTGTTGTACATTACATTTATTGCTCCAACCACTTTTGTTTCTGGCCCTGCCCATCACTGGCTTACAGCCCTGGGTGGTCAGCCAGAAGGCATTGTGACCCTCTGGCTGAAAAAGGTGAAATGTGTGGGCCCAACTCAGCCAATTCCAAACTGGGGAGAAATATAGAGATGTGGGCAAAGGGGTGGAATGAGGCAGAACAAATAACAAGCATCCTTTCGTCTGTGGAGGGCGCACCAGGCTGTGGGAAGTGGGCAGGAGCTTGTGTGGATCTAGTCACTCCACAAAGGTTTTGAGAGAGGAGCAGGAGGTGGGCAGATGCTGAGGGGCCCACTTCCTCCTTGAAACAGCTCCCTGCAGAGGACTTGGAGGAGGGGTGTGCTGTGTGCTATCAAGAGTGGTACGCATGTAGCAATGTTTTGAGTATGCAAGAGCATGAGCACCAGGAGCCTTGCATGTGCAAGGGCACACAAGAGGCAGTGCACACATATGCAGCATAATGAGAGATGAGACAAGAATAAGCGAGTGGCTTCTCTCCAGCATGGAATGGGTGCCTTTGCCCCCACCCCTCCCGCCAACTCAAGGTTCAAGCAGCTGTTCTGTCTCCTCTTCTCCTAGCCCGCCTCTTTCTTTCTGTGATGGGCTCCCAATGTTTTTCTTCATCCAATGGCTGTGGTGGATTTTTTTTTAATGTACATTTTGCCAGCTGTTAGCAATTAGCAACTAGATCCACCCCGGCCCCCGGCGAGGAGATCTTAACACTTTCATGAGCTCTCTGTCTGGACAATTTAGACTGCTTCTGGTTTCACCTTCCTATCTGTGCTTGGGCATAAGTGAGGAGGTTCGGGACAAATGTGTATTACTGATGGGAGGGATGCAAAGGAATCCCATTACATTGAAAAGGGTGGAAAGGAGTTAGGGCTGCTAAACCCAGCCCCCACCCCCTAGCACAACTTTTGCAATCAGCACAGACTGGGGTAGGAATCTTCTGGAGCCTTGTTGTCTAAGGCGATCAATGGCCTGCCTCAATATGAGGCAGCTTCCTGTATTCCTCCGAAAGAGAGAGTCTGTACATGTTTATGAGGACTTAAGAACAGCCTTGTTCAAAGATTTAAATCTTTCAGAGAAGTGTTTGTGGAAATCATGTTAAATTCTTCACTTCACCCTACCCTGGAGGGCTGCTACAAGTCAGTATAGACAATATAGAGCTAAACGGATGAATGGTCTGACATGGTACAGTATAAGGCAGCTCCCTATGTTCTTATAACCTGGAAATATTTTTAAATAAAAATTCACCTTGGAGGTATTCTATGAATGCGTGCTTCCTGACAACTATTTTATTGATCAACCGGATCTGTTTCTGGGCAGATTAGATTAAGTTGGCTATTTAATGAGCATTCATCCTGCTTTGCTTGTAGGAAGGTTAGCTGATGGCATGTGAAAGCAGTGCCTCCCTACCATTCCAGTACATTTTCCCGTCACCTTCCTTATTGCAAAAAGTCAAGTTGTTTTTTTTTTTGGGGGGGGGGAAGTGACCTCCCAATCATACTGAATTTCCCAGTATGTTACTGAATCCTACCCCAAAATAGCAAGTCCGAACATGCCCAATGAAATACTCAAGGGTCAGCACCTATGATAGCCAGCTAAGCCACCCCTATGATGTTTTTTTTGCCTTTGCAGCCCTTGGGTAATTTGCATACAATTTACACGCATGATTATCCCTGTCATATAAGATAGTAAACTTGCATGCCCTGTGTCCATAAATCTCTGTTTACTTAAATAGTTGGCCAGGGGTAAATGTAGATCTTGGATCAAAAAAAACCCCAAAAATGGTTAGACACCACTTTTATATCACCATAGGTACACATCGCCTGAAAATCTAGCTGCAAGCCAATCATGTCTTTCTTCCTTTTCTCAGAGATCTGAATGGCAGTGACTGGCGGCCAGGGAGGACCGCCCGACTGACCCCGCGGGCTGTGGGCATCGTCTCCCACATCTCCAAGGATGCTCTGCTTGCTACTTCTCCTGCTCACCAGCCCCTCTCGTTGCTCCAGCTCTGAAGTCAACCCTGGTAGGAATCTCTTAGTGTGTTGTTAAATTGTTGGATGAGCCATCCCAATCTCTGTACCCCAACAGCCAGGGACTTCTGGGTTCCTGCCACTTGTGGTGTTCATGAGACCCTCAGGGAAAAACAGTCTGTCAATTTCGGTATCCATTGTAACTTTCAGCTCTCCACATCAGTCTGTGGTTGCTGTTTTTTAAAAGCCCTCAGTAAAATTCGTTAGCATCTTAGTGCAAATTCTTCCATTTTTTAAATTGCAATTTGGCCTAGAAAACATTTGCAAGGAAGTTTTGCTCAATTTTGTGCTATTTTCAGGATTGAATGCATTTCTATGCACACTTACACCCTGGCGTCTGAATTTTTTGCACACATTATTTGACGAGAACTGCACTGCAAAATTCAGAAGAGTGCAAATTTTGAAGGATGGCTGTGTTTTAGTTGCCATCTTCTTTTGGAAGATTATGTGGCTATGCCTCTCGGTGCAAACTTAATTTCTTCCCCCATCCTACCCTCAGTGCTAGCTGCTGTGTTTTATAACAAAATCTGAGGCCCTAGCACAGCTTGTATGAGACAGAAATTCGGGTGATACTGTGGCATTTGGGACTTTGATTTAGAGGTGGGAAATAAGTAAGAGGTGACGTGATAGAAGTTTATACAATGGGGCATGGCATGGAGAAAGTGGATAGAGGAAAGTTTTTCTCCCTCTCTCAAAACACTACTACATTGTGGACATTCAGTGAAGCTGAATGCTGGAAGATTCAGGATAGATAAAAGAAATAAATTCATACAGTGCATAGTTAACTTCATGGGGCTCACTCCCACAGGAGGATGTGATGGCCACCTACTTTGATGGCTTTCAAATAGGATTGGACAAATTCATAGAGGATGTACAGGTGAAACTTGAAAAATTAGAATATTGTGGAAAAGTTCCTTTTTTTCACTAATTCAACTTCAAAGGTGAAACTAATATATGAGATAGACTCATGACATGCAAAGCAAGTAATATCAGCCTTTATTTGTTCTACAGGTGAAACTCAAAAAATTAAATATCGTGGAAATGTTCCTTTATTTCCGTAATCCAACTTGAAAGGTGAAACTAATATGAGATAGACTCGTGACATGCAAAGCGAGGTATGTCAAGCCTTGATTTGTTATCATGGCGATGGTCACGGCGTACAGCTGATGAAAACCCCAAATTAAGCATCTCAGAAAATTAGAATATTCAAGGAAATCAGCAAAACAAGGATTGCAAATCGAGCAAGATTGGACCTCTGAGAAGTAGAAGCAGATCTCGCTTTGCATGTCATGAGTCGATCTCATATATTAGTTTCACCTTTGAAGTTGAATTACTGGAATAAAGGAACTTTTCTACGATATTCTAATTTATTAAGTTTCACCTGTAGCTATCAATGAATACCAGTGACTAGAAACCACAAGAAAGGAGAGCACTTTTGTGCTCAGGTCCTGCTTGCAGGCTTCCCACTGGGGAATCTGGTTGGCCACTGTGAGTGCAGGGTGCTGGACTAGATGGGCCGTTCTGTTCACCTGATCCAGCAGACTCTCCTTACCTTCTTAGGCAGCAACTGGGATCAGAAGTGCCGGACTCATGCCAGGTCATGGGGCAATTGGAGGTTCAGGCTCTGGAACAGGCAGGCTGCAGCTCCCATCATCCCTGACTATTGGCTATGCTAGCTTGGGCTAATGGGAGCTTGAGTCCAAACCTTTGTAGGATACAAGGCTGGGGAAGATTGGCCTAAGTAAGAGGTGACAAAGTGTAGACAAGCTTGTTTTGGTTTCTGCCAAGGGGACAGAGAGGAAGGGCTGTATTTTTGCAATGTTGTAAAAGAGTGGTAGCTAGCACGATTCTCTCCAGATGACGTTGGACTCCAGCAGCCAGCAAGGGCGAGGGCCAAGCCTTTTGGGAGTTGTAGTCCACAGCCTCTGAAAGGCACTGTTTTTGGCTATGTTTCTTGTAAAAGGTCACCTGACCTGACCTGACTTGACAGTGGACAGAATATAGGTAACAAAAGGAGAAGAGGAGTTAAGATAAAGGCAAGGCTAGTATGCCTGTTCTATGCCTTTAACTTTGAAATTTGCAACTACATACAGTGGTACCTTGGGAGGCGAATGGGATCCATTCCGGAGCCCCGTTCACATTCTGAATGGAATGTAAGATGCGACGGCGCGTCTGCATGTGGCGGGTCACGTTTTGCCACTTCCGCGCATGCGCATGACATCATTTTGAGCGTCTGCGCATGCGCGAGCGGCGAAACCCGGAAGTAACACGCTCCGTTACTTCTGGGTTGCTGCGGAGTGCAACCCAAACGCGCTCAACCTGAAGCACATTCAACCCGAGGTATGACTGTATGCAAGTTTTTAAAATTGCATCAATATATTGCATTAATTAATTGTTTTTAACTGGATTTATATTCAGAATACAGTGGTACATCGGGTTACAGACGCTTCAGGTTACAGACGCTTCAGGTTACAGACTCTGTTAACCCAGAAATAGTACCTTGGGTTAAGAACTTTACCTCAGGATGAGAACAGAAATCGGGCGCTGGCAGCGGGAGGCTCCATTAGCTAAAGTGGTACCTCAGGTTAAGAACAGTTTCAGGTTAAGAACCGGACCTCCGGAACGAATTAAGTTCCTAACCAGAGGTACCACTGTAGCTTTTAATTGCATTTATATATATATTGCTTTTAATGTTTGCACATATATAATTATTTCAAATTGTTTTTAGTGGTGTTTTTATGGTGACATTGCCTCGGGATATTTTATGGGAAGCGGTTCATAAATGGAATCAAATCAATTAAATAAAGTAAACGCAGGAGAATGAACAAGGAGGGCAGGGTTTGGCAGGAAAGATGAGAGGGTTGGTTGACAACAAGGGTGGGGAAACATTTTTGGCTCCATGGGCCAGATGCTTATCAGGATCTAGCTTCACAGGCCAGATTTGACTGTAGGGTAAAGCTCTGAACCCCGTTTTCCTGCATCCTTCTTAAAATGTGGTGCCAGAAATGGACAGGCTTGGCAATGCAGGACAAGAGAGTGAGAGGAAGTTCTGGGGTGGCAATGTAGGGCTAGGTGGGAGTTACCAGCCTATTAGTGGTGCTGGAAGCTATAAGGATATATCGATGTTACCCAGGGACTATCTATAGGTGAAGAATATCAGGACAAGTATTGAATTTTCACTGGCTCCTCAGCTCTGTCAGGATCTGGCATGGTTTGGCTGCCCCAGGTGGAAGAAAACAAAGGAGGAGGAGCAGATGGAGGGCTGGAAGGCTGGAAGGCTGGCCCCCAGGGATTGAGGCGGGAGGGAGGACCTTGCCTTGTGCCTCTAGATGTCAAAGAGGGAGAAGCAGAACTGGTGGCTCTCTTCTACGCCTGTCTGAGAGCCAGTGTGGTGTAGTGGTTAAGAGTGGTGAACTCATAATCTGGTGATCCTGGTTCGCGTCTTCGCTCCTCCACATGCAGCTGCTGGGTGACCTTGGGCTAGTCATGCTTCTCTGAAGTCTCTCATCCCCACTCGCCTCAAAGAGTGTTTGTTGTGGGGGAGGAAGGGAAAGGAGAATGTTGGCCGCTTTGAGACTCCTTCGGGTAGTGATAAAGTGGGATATCAAATCCAAACTCTTCTTCATTGGAGAGGAGGGGGACTTTGGCTAGCCAGAGGGAGGGGGTGAATAGGAGGAGGGGGCAGTGGAGCTGGAGGGGGTGGGTCAGGACACAGTCTTGTGCCTTCCTAGGTGGGAATCAGACACATTTGTCCAGGTGGAATGCATGGGCACATGTGCATCAGGCTTAGGATGGCAAGAGAATTGTATAAGCAACCTCACTCACTTCATATTTAAAAGCTCGGTGGGAGGGGTGTGTCATTTGTCGGGACACTTTTGTAGATTTTGCTTGGCTGTGATGAACCCCTTGCCATGCTCATAGACCTTGAAATCTTGACTTTGGAGCCTTGCGCTTGTCACAGAGCCTGTACCACTACCAGCTTGAATAAAGATCTGCTCCTTGCTCTCAAGCAAAAGCTGCTATGGTCGTGATTTGGGATGGGAGCCCGACAAATGCGGCCTTCATAGGATTGGCACCCTTTCCATCTTGTTTGGTGGAGAGAGCTCTGGTGACTGGATTTCAAATGCTTGGTTTGAAGGAATTATAAGAGTTAGAAGGGAACTCAGAAGCCATCTAGCCTGATCCCTGATCAAGGCAGGAATCTTGCAGCCACAAGGGGAGCGGGGAACCTCAAGCTTAGGCCCCAAAAGTGGCCCTCTTTGGGCTCTTCCCAAGCTCCCGCCCCCACCCCTCGAAGGCCCTGCTCTGCTCTCTTATCAAAGAGCTTTTGCCTGCTTTTGAACTGCAGTTATGCCTCTTGCTTGCATGGATAGCAGACTGTGTGATGCATGCAGGGTTGGCTGCATGTAGAAATCTCTGGCTTTTACTGTACAGAGCTAGGAGCCATACCTGTTGCTCCATCCACTAGTACATAGACCTCAGAAGGTGTCACATGAGGGAATGTGACCCTTGGACTAAAAAAGGTTCCCCACCCCTGAACTGCAGCCCCCCTGACAACGCATTTTAGCAGGGCAGTTTGTGCACTCTTATGACTTCACAGTACCCAAAGAGGCATTTACTGGCGACTCTGCAACTTCAGAAGGTGTTATGTGGAGAATGGGCCCAGGGCAGTGGCAAGCGGTCAATTAAAGCAGTGCTACTCCCAGTGTTGTTAACATGAGACCATTCCCCCCCACCCACAATGAATCAATCCTGAGCAGTGATAAAATGAAAGTGGATCCTGTAGAGTGATAACCTGGCATATCTCCGCTTTCTTAAAAGTTCTCTGCCTTTATGCTAATGTGACCATTTTGCCTCCCATCCCCTCCCTCCCTGAGAGCCAGTGTGGTGTAGGGGTTTAGAGTAGTGGATTTGTAATCTGGTGAACCGGGTTCGCTTCCCCGCTCCTCCACATGCAGCTGCTGGGTGACTCTAGGCTAGTCACACTTCTCTGAAGTCTCTCAGCCCCACTCACCTCACAGAGTGTTTGTTGTGGGGGAGGAAGGGAAAGGAGAATGTTAGCCGCTTTGAGACTCCTTAGGGTAGTGATAAAGCGGGATATCAAATCCAAACAACTCCTCCTCCTCCTCCTCCTCCTCCTCCTCCTCCTCCTCTTCTTCTTCTTCTTCTTCTTCTTCCCTCAGCGATATGCCGATACCCTCTGGGGATGCACGAAGGGACCAT
Organism: Podarcis vaucheri; assembly: GCF_965113315.1. Classification (NCBI taxonomy): domain Eukaryota; kingdom Metazoa; phylum Chordata; class Lepidosauria; order Squamata; family Lacertidae; genus Podarcis; species Podarcis vaucheri. The sequence continues at coordinate 39,483,370 of NC_138758.1, read as the reverse complement.
CCGAGATGAGGACATCACTGCTTCCAGCCAGTGGTATGACTCCACGGGGCCTCAGTATGCACGGTGAGCAGGATGACCTGTGGGGCTTAGCTTCAGGGCAAGCTATAAAACAAAGCAGAACTAAAAGAAAAAATCCAGTACAGACTGGGAAATACCTCTTGTTGTTGAAAGAGGGAGCTATTCGGCAGCTGCCAGAGAGACAACAGAGATTATACCTGTCATAATATTTAACAGGAGGGAATTCCAAAAGGTTGTGTTATACCAAAGGTTCCTATATTGTGCATAACAACCTCCTGGAAAGGTGGTATTCATAGGCATTTCATGCAGAGCACAGTGATCAATATTATGGATGAACCAATCTTTCAGATATTCTGGTCCCAAGCTGTATGGGGCTTTATACAACAGAACCAACATCTTGAACATAACTTGGTAGCTAATTGGCAGCCAGTGCATTTCCCCCCCAACAGTAGTAGAGCATGGTGGTGATATCCTGCCCCAGTGAGCACTCAAGCCATGGCATGTTGCACTAGCTGCAGCTTCCAGAGCAGCCCCACATAGAACACATGAATTCTGTGCTCAGGCTGGCCTTGCATGTTCTTCCCACTTTCATACCTGATTTTTGAGCTCTGACATTATTTTTCTCTCTCTATCTCTCAGGTTGCTGAGAGAAGAGGGTGATGGGGCATGGTGTCCAGCCGGTCTCCTGCAACCTGAAGATGTGCAGTTTCTCCAGATAGACCTACATAAACTCTTCTTCATCACACTGGTGGGGACGCAAGGTCGACACGCCCGGGCAACTGGGAAAGAGTTTGCCCGTGCCTACCGGATCGACTATAGCCGCAACGGGGAGCGATGGCTCTCTTGGAAAGATCGTCAGAACAAGCAGGTGGGTGAGATGCGGTCAGGACATCTCTGAAGAAGAGTGGCGAGCCCTTGAAAATCTTCAAAAGTTACTAAACCTCATTAAAAATAATTATTAGGTCACCTATCCATGTGACCTCCAAACTCTCTTCAACTTCAGCCCTTGAACTCCTTGTTGCGCTCGGTTCAGACCAATCTCTGGATCTGTTTCTGGTTGAAAATTTGACAGCGGATGCCAAGGTATTTACTTTGAAGCATAGGAAACTGCTTTATACTGAGAGCACTGGCCTATTTTGCTCAGTGTTGTCCACACTGACTGGCAGTGGCTCTCCAGGCATAACCCTTGTTTTGATGCAACCATCATCTAACCTCCCTGCATACAAATCAGGTGGAATGCTTGTTAAATAGCCAATGTCATCTAATCCCCTTGCAAACCAATCAGGGGGAATGCTTGATAAACAGGCTGTGTGGTAGCAAAGTAGGGCTGGTGAGGGGTGTGGCATGGTTAGAGTCCTTAGGGCCAGATAGAGGGCCCCAGAGGGCCACATTTGACCCCTTGGCCTGCGATTCTTCATCAGTGCTCTAGTGTTTGCTGCTTATCAGATGCTGGTTGCACAATAGCCTTATCATGACCTCTTTCCAATCCAGGTGATTCAAGGCAACACTGACACATATGACGTTGTCCTGAAAGACCTTCGCCCACCTGTCATTGCCCGCTACATCCGAGTGATCCCAGTGACTGAGCAGCCCATGACTGTCTGCATGCGGGTGGAACTCTATGGTTGTGTTTGGTCTGGTAAGGACTTGAACTTCGGCAAGTCCCTGATAAGGCTCCAGGGAATTCTGGTAGTAGGACCCTGGTGTTTGCAACTCTTTGTATCAGCTGTCCTCCTCCCAGTGTCCTCCAGATATTTTGGACTATAACCCCTATCAGCCCTGGCCAGAATAGCCCCAACAATCAGGGATGATGGGGGTTATTGTCCAAAACATCTGGAGGGCACCATCTTGAAGAAGGCTGCTCCATATGGTACGTTGAGGTGGAGATGCTTGCTGGGTTCTTTCTTCAGCAGCACCACTGGTCAGAGTCCCAACTCGCACTATATAGCTGCTGACTCTGGTCTAGATCCACAACACTGAGCAAATCATTGCTCAGGTATCGGTTGAGCTGCCATCAGAAGGCTCATTCTTGCTGTCTGGCTTGAAAGCCTGTTTGTTTTCTGCCTGTGGCCAAGAAGAGATGGGGAAAAGACCCTTGTTCGTCTTGCTCAGGTAGGTTGTGCAGGCAGAGGGCTCAAAAGCCTCCAACTGACCCCTAGTTGTCTCCTTTCCTAGATGGTTTGGAATCCTATAGCATGCCTGAGGGGGAGATGATTGCAGCTCCCGGCCACCCCATCGTTTACCTGAACGACTCAACCTATGATGGCTATCAGGAGCGCAGGTAAGAAGTGCCCTGTGTGGGTGGGTGAAATATCCCTTTCTCCCTCAGTTCTCTAAAACAGGGATGGGGAACCTTTTTCAGCCTGAAGGCCACCTTCCAAACTGGGCAATGGAAGGAGATCAGTGCCTGGGATTTTTTGGGTGCTCAGAAAAGGCATTAAATAGTTGGACAGCGGGTGGACTGCACTCAAACTATGACAACAAAAATTGTGTGACGCAACGAAGCTGCATTTCGCAATCTGCATAACAGATCGAGAAAATATGCATATATGTTTTGCATAACTTATTTGACCTCTATTAGTCACAGGGGAGAGCAAATGAGTCAGGCTGAAGCCACACTGTCCAGCCACTGGAAATCTTAGGGCTAAACTGGGTGTGCTGTTAATGGTGGGAATGCAGTTAAAAAGTACGTTTTGTTGCCCTGTAAATGGCACCCAAGGGAAATCTTAAGCAGCCCCAGGACTAATGAGAGTGAGCGGGGATGTGGTGTTGGTGGGGGAGAGGTTAGCTCTTTCTCTCACTGCCTCAGGCAGTCTCAACAGAAATCTCTTCTCTCTGAAGTTGCTTTTCATTTCAAGAGACACTTCGCCTGGTTTGCACCAACAGAGCTTCTGACAGGGGATCTTTTGGTCAGGGGCATGACAGGGAGAGAAAGGGCACCTCCAGAGTGGTGTTTTTCATTCTTAAATGTGGGTGTATTCTGCCGTGTGCCATTGATGGTTTAATAGAGTATTTGTGCTGGATTTATACGGGACTGTCCACATACCATTCTGCTGTATGAGTTGTTCCATGATGCTTCCTCAACATTGCTGCATTATTGCCATCCGGTGGGGCACTCTTGTGCTATGACACAACAAAAGCGGGGCACCCCACCCTGAACATTTGTGGTATGCAAAGGGGCAGGATTTCAGCAGGAAGTAGCAGGACATGCACCAGTTGAAAATGAAGAAACATTCACAGGCCCATCGAGAGCATCAGTCATCATGAATGTACACTAAATGAGCTCTTGGCAGGCCCAATGAGTTAAATTCCTCTTTTCCTGCCAGCTGCTATTTGCATAGCAAAAAAGATAATGCACATTCATTTTCTATGCATGCAATTTAACAACCCATTTAGCTTTGCCCTTATCTAGCTACTTCCCCCTAAGCAGTGCTTTTCCCCCTAGAAAAATAGGCACCGGTACTCACTATGAAGTTGTTACAGTAAGTGCTACACTTTTTAACAACAACAAAAGCGGTGCTGGTACTGCATACCCTTGAGTACCCCCTGGGAAAAACCACTGTCTCTAAGTGTATCTTGCCCGCTTTCTTAACCCTCTCATCTCCCCTCCTTTTAACGAAAGCTGATCATTCGGCGGAAAGGCCTAGCATGTCTTTGAAGACGGCACCTCTCAGTCTAGGGATGCTCCTTGCTGGCGTGTAACCGCAAATGCTCTCTCGCCAGGCTCCTGCATGGTGGGTTGGGCCAGCTGACAGATGGCGTCCTGGGCTTGGACGATTTCACCAAGAGCCACCAGTACCGTGTGTGGCCAGGGTACGACTATGTTGGCTGGAAGAACGACAGCTTCAGCAGCGGTGCTGTTGAGATGGAGTTCCAGTTCGATTGGCAAAGGAACTTCACATCCATGAAGGTATGTCTGGAGATCACTGAGATCACTGGTCAATGGATACATCCAACTTTGATGCTGGTGTTGCTAAATAAGTTTAGATCTCATCCATAAAGTGCTGCTGAGTCGTTTACTGTTGGCTGCCTGAGCTCAGAACTGATGGACACTACGGAAAGTTTGTATCATCCAGTGGTACCGAAAGGCTTGGCTATGTGGTATTTTAGAGAAATTAACACAAAAACTAAAGGCAACCAGGGGACAAAAGATAAAGAACTCATTTGAGAAAACACAGAAATAAGAAAAATGCCTGCTCTCTGCCTCCAATGTACCCTAACACTAGTGGACCTTTTGATTATATCTTCACCTCAGAACCCTGTAACCCATATACTGTATATATATGAAAAAAGAAAGAGGTAAGATAAATAATAAATAAATAAGGTTACCCGTATGTATAGTTATTGAACTGTCTTAAGCCTGTTATGTTATGTTATGTTATGTTATGTTATGTTATGTTATGTTGTTATGTTATGTTATGTTATGTTATGTTATGTTATGTTATGTTATGTTGTTATGTAATGTCTTATGTTATGTTATGTCTTATGTTATGTTATGTCTTAAGCCTGTTATAACTCACTTTGCGTCAGAAAAATTAATAACTATGTTTTAAAAAACAAACCTCCATGAAGGTAGGGCCCTTGGCAGCCATGTTGCTTGCATCCTGTATTGGTAGCCACTTTATAACCCTCCCGGTCCACTGAGGGAGAAAAGAGTGCTTGAACGTGGCCACTGCTGTTTCCAACTCCAGGTCCATTGCAACAACATGTTTTCCAAGGGAGTGAAGATCTTTGAGAGGGTGGAGTGCTTCTTCAAGCCACGGCTGATCGCTGAGTGGGAGCCAGACCCCGTGGGCGTGGACACCGTCTTGGACGACAAGAACCCCAGCGCACGATTTGTGACCGTCCCCCTCAGTCAGCGTGTGGGGAAAGCCATACTCTGCCACTTCTACTTTGCTGACACCTGGATGATGATCAGTGAAATTTCCTTCCAATCAGGTGAGCAGCCTTGGGAATAGCTTCATTTGCAAGTGCAGAATAATATTTTGCCTGGTATATACTGTTTTCTTCCAGATGCGCCTCAACAGCATCAAATTATTAATGATTATATTATTTATTGGATAAAAGAAAAGATAAAGGACCCCTTGATGGTTACGTCCAGTCAAAGGCAATTATGAGGTTGTGGCGCTCATCTCGCTTCAGGCGGAGAGAGCTGGTGTTTGTCCACAGACAGCTTTCTGGGTCATGTGGCCAGCATGACTAAACTGTTTCTGGCTCAATGGAACACCATGACAGAAACACCATTTACCTTCCTGCCGCAGCGGTACCTATTTATCTACTTGCACTGGCATGCTTTCAAACTGCTAGGTTGGTAGGAGCTGGGACAGAGCAACGGGAGCTCACTCTGTCGCAGGGATTCGAACCACTGACCTTCTGATTGGCAAGCCCAAGACACCCGCGCCTCTATTTTATTATTTATTGGGTTTTTGTACCACCCCCGCTCCCACTTTATCTTTGCAATAACCCTGTGAGGTTGGTTGGACTGCGGGATATAAGAGTGACAGGCTCAAGAGAACAAAGTTTTAAATAGGTGTAATTGAAATAACCCCATTCTTCCTCTGTCAATCCCTGCCTTCCCACCCCTCTCCTCCCTCATCTTTCCTTCTCTTTGTGCCAAACTATGCACCGGAAACTTCCCAGGCTAGAGACCTGCTGTCTTATATGTCATAAAGCTTCATTGCTAAGTGGAGGTTATGAACGTTTGTCTTCCTGGGCCTATTCTAATACGTTGTCCTCTACCACACTGGTATAGGTGGTGTGTGAAGAATTCAGTTTTCTTACAATGTAAGCTTTCATTTAAAGCAGTATCTAGCCCTTATGGTTGAAAATATGCATGACCAAAAAAAGGGAGAGGGCTACAGAAGATGGCCTGATCTGGAGTGCCATTAGCCAGTATGACCAGTCTGAGGCACTAGGGACAGGAGACCTGTAGTTGTTCAGATTTTGTTGGACTGCAGCTCCATTCATCCCTGACTGTTGACTGTGCAGGCTGCTGGGGCTGCTGGGAATTGGAGTCCAATAACAGCTGGAAGGCCCCCCTGTGGATAAACCCCACAGAAAATGAGATCTTGCTGTTCTCCAGCTGAGTGTCTGGATGGCCAAGTTCTCTCTACCTGGCTCCGCAATGTGAAATGGCCAGGCTCTGAGCGACAGACTAATGTGTTTCTTGCCCACACCCTGTTGTCATTGCTTCTCCAGAAGATATGGATGCCAATGACCCCATTATGGTCACTCTGGCCTCAAGCACAACCTCAGAGATACTCCCGTCAGAGGAACTCAACGCAACAGAAGGGACTTGGTGTAAGTATGAGGCCGATTGCCATGTCCATGGATTAGAGGCGCCAGAGGATGTTCAGTGGAGCCAGGGGCAGAGCTGAACACTTTGGCTGCATGGTTTCAATGGCCGGTGGCTCCTCCTTTGCCTCCTCCTGACACCGCCGCTGGCAGGAGGCTGCATCAACCCTCCTTCCTCTCTGCGGCAAGAGGAGGAGGAGGAGAAGGAGCCAGCCACTTGAGCTGTACTGCACCACGCTGTGCTCTGCGCTTGTGGGATAGTGGGGAGGGGTGGCTTCTACCTCCATAATATGGAGGGTGCTGAAAAGGGCCAAGGAGTTGGTGTCCCTGCCAAGGATTTAGGAACGTCAGCAACTAGGTTGGCAAAGGGCATTTCCCCAGTTGAAAGCGTCTGAGACTTTTTCAATTTAAAAGAATAAAAGCTATGTAGGCGAGATTGTTGCTTGTTATACAACTACTGCTTTCACTGGCTCTTACTTTACTTTTACTCAGCCGCCCTGAGCCCGGTCTTGGCTGGGGAGGGCGGGGTATAAAATAACAACAACAACAACAACAACAGCAAAACAACAACTATTATTATTATTATTATTATTATTATTATTATTATTACTTTTCTGATCACACTGCTCAGCATTTTCGTTGCAATATTTTGCTTAACATTCTATTGATTTTTTTTACCATTTGCATTCTGGCATGTGCTTTTATGATAGCATTTCATGCGATCCACTTAGAGATTTTTTGGTATCCAGGCACCCTTTTTTATTCTGCATTCATGATCATTTGTGCATTCTTTATATTGGAACACTTATACATTGTACTGATTTCATTACCATTCCCTGGGGCAGACATCCAGCTTCATTTTCAATCAGCACATGTCCTGTAACTTCCTGCTGAAATCCTGTAATTCCCCCCACGTCTATTGTGCTATAGCTCAAGAGAGCCCCTCCAGACATCAATAATTTAATAACATTGGGGAAGCATTTGGGAACAACTAATAAAGAGGAATGATGTGTTGATGGTCCAGTATGGCTGCAGCAGACTTGAGGCATCCTAAGCATCAAAATGCAAGTCACAGAAATAAATAACTCTTCAAAGTTAGCCCTAATCCAGAGTATACCAATTGAAAATAATGGTCATGGCTAATTTATTACATTTATACCCTCTTACCCCTAAACAGCTCTTGGTTAAAAAACAAAAAGCAAAGTCCTTCTAAAAGCGATTAAAATATTCTGGAAAAACTTGCAAACAAAAATAACAGAAAGCAGTTACAGCTGAAAACATTCTAAAAGCAATTCGAATTAAAACATAAAAACCTAGATCCCTTAATTTCGTTGGGTCTGCTCTGAGTAAGACTAGCATTCAGCCTATTTAATTATTCTTATACTGTATCTACTGCTACTGCCTGCCCTTTCAAGGACCACTGTGGAATCTGCCACAAGTACAATTATTTGATTAGCGGACTGACTGATTGATTGATTGACCACTTCCTTGCCATTGCAGGGACCACCTCGCCACCTGCTGCAACGAGTCCCTGGGTGGCTCCGAAGGCAGAGGACTCCAACACCTCCAATCTGGTCAGCTGCCTTGTGGCCATTATCCTGCTGCTGCTTTTCGTCATTGTTGCTATCCTGTGGAGGCAGCACGTCCAGATGCGGCTGGAGACGGTATCTTGTGTCCTATGGTAGATTGTCTGGCTGCGGGAAAACTTCCTAGCACAACCTTGTAAATAAGTCCACAAATGTTACCAGCCAGCAAACAAGCTTCCTCAACTATCAGAATGGGGGACAGAGGGCTCTGTTTCTCCTTTGCCAGCCAGCACACTCACCAGTGTAGAATTCATTCTCACCAGTGGTAACCAGGCTAGTGCTTAAATGCAAGGCTGTCCTAGCAACCCAAACTTATCCTCCAGGAAGAAGAGGAGCCAGCCCCATTGATTGAGTGTATAGGTAGGAAGATGCCTTATACTGAGTCCATACTATTGATCCATCTAGCTCAATAATGCCTACACTCAATGCTATTTTTCTAGAAAAAGAAGTGTCGAAACCCATCATGAACGCCTCCCTTGTTCTCTTATAATGGCAATGGTACCCACCTGAAAGGTGCCTGCCTAGACTAACTGTCAGCAGTTCTCCAGGATTTCAGAAAAGGACCCTATCCCAGACCTACCTGGAGATGCCAGGGATTGAACCTAGGACCTTTTTCATTGAAATAGCTGTGACCCTTCCTGCTTGGGGAACTGAGGAATCACATGAGCATCTCCCACACTGAGTGTTCTAGGACTTGGATCGGGGTGGGGAACTGGATCACCCTGTGGGGGCAGTTCAGGACAGATGAAAGGAATGACTTCTGTTTCCTTCTTTGGAGGCTTTTAAGCAGAGCTTGGATGTCATGTATGGTCTAGTTGAGAATCCTGCATTGCAAGGGGTTGGGCTAGATGACCCTTGGGGTCCCTTCCAATTCTATGATTCTGTGCAGGATTCACTGTCGTAGAGATGCAGTGTGAGCATCTGGATGGCTTTCAAAGGGTGTTAGACACATTTATGGAGGAGGCAAGGAGATCTCTAGTTTTGAGCATGAGGAAGTCAACCAGTGAACATCATCCACTAGTGAGCAACAATGGGAAAGGGCTATTGCCTTCAAGCCCTGCTTTTGTGGGTATTATTATTATTATTATTATTATTATTATTATTAACCAATTAACCAAATAGACTATTCAGAATGGCAGACTTTTGGCTGATAGGCTCACACACTTAAGTACAAGGATAAGGTAGCAAACAAAAGAGTACAAGGATACATGCCCCTTTGCTTCTGAAATATCATCAGGTATTGACTGTACACTTTCAAGGATGATCATGCAGTCATGAGGGTTTCTCTCCCAAAAAAGCTCAACAGCTCTGATCAATCCTCCCCTCCAAAAAACTCAACAACTTTGGTCAATCCAATGGGTAGATCACTGCCAGTTTTTTTATAGTGGGAGTAGATCGCAGTCTCCTTGGAGTTGGACATGCCTGATGTAGAGGGTTCACCAGCTTTCTCCTCTCTGCTCTTAGGCTCCTCGACGGATCCTGGAAGAAGACGCCACCGTTCGGCTGTCCTTTTACAGCTCCAGAATTGTCAATGGCCAGACACAGATCCACCAGACTAACCCCACCTATGAGAGGGTCTTCCCACTGGACCTGGAATATCACCAGCCCATCACTCTCCTTCAGAAACTGCCTGAGCTCTCCCAAAGCGCTGAGGACTCAGGTAGGACCACCTGCGGTGGTAGCAATGCATTTCAGAGCACACAGATTGGACTGTGTGGACTCTGAACTATGGCTGGCTCTACTAATAGGCAGGGTGAAGCATATACTTATGTGCTCTGCCTCTAGCAGAAATAACAGATATAACACAGAGAAAAAAAAAATTACAATATTGAAAAGAAGAACAAACAAACATGCAAAACACTTAACTTTTAGAAATCCAATTTTATTTCCATTGTTAAGTGACTTCCTCAAATCCCCCCAACTGAATTTCAATAAATCTCATTATAGCAGTTTTCCAATATCCACTTTCTAATAAAATTAACTTGTTCAAATTGCTATCTTCCTTGCTTTTCATAATATTCTCAATCCATAGTATTATACAATTCAACATGCTTTAATCCTAGGCCACTTTAGTACTTGCAAGTATTTCAACTTATGTTATATTATGATATCTAGCTAAATATTCCTTAAATTTATTCCAGTCTTCTTGATGTTCCTCTTTCTGATCGCGGATTCTTCCAGTAAGGTCGGCCAGCTCCAAAAAGTCCAACATCTTCATCTGCCAACCCCCCTTTTTGTTGTTCTAGCATGTAGTGGTGACTATGCCGAGCCAGACATCACCAAGTGCACCCCTCACCAGGGATTCCAGAACAACGTCCCCCACTATGCAGAGACGGACATTGTTAGCCTGCAGGGCGTCACGGGAAACAACACATATGCCGTGCCAGCCATCACAGTGGACTCGTTGACCAAGAAGGACATCACAGTGGCTGAGTTCCCAAGGCAGCAGCTGCGGCTCAAGGAAAAGCTGGGAGAAGGGCAGTTTGGGGAGGTGTGTGTTTATTCCTTTTTCCAGATATACTTCAAACCAGGTATGAGAAAAGCTGGCACTATTTGGCTTGAGGGCTGCCAATTGACAAGGCTGTGCAAGCTGCATTTCCCCAAAGAGCAGAAAAAGAACCCTGAGGATTATAGCCGGCTCAGAGATCATTCTTCTTGCAAATGCCAGCTCTCCTTGAAAGAGAGCAGCTTTCTGTCCTTAAGAGGGTGAGAGAGAAATCCTCTCAGCCAGACAGAAGGGTAGCTGAATCTCATGCCCAATGGTTGGGGTGAAGCTATGATCCCTGTCCCTAACTCCTTATCACTAGCAGAATAACCACGGGGGGCGGGAGCAAATCTGCTCTATTCACATAATTTATTCATGTCTCAGAGTCCAGATTTTCTTGGTGCAGAATTTGGGTTGCATGTGTGCCGAATTAGTGCAGAGTACATGAGGGTTGTCAGAGAATTCCCCTGGAAACAATAACGGTGAATAGAATTTGCCACATTGCACATATTCCTCTGAGGTCAGGAACAGAAATCACTCAAGGGGACACAAGCAATATCCACTTTCATCATTTTTTAATCCACAAACACTACAGAAATAATTGCATTACTTTCTGCATTGTTTTTGATGCCCCTCTTTCACTGAAATGCATTGAAATTAATTACTTTCATTTTGACCTTTGCGAGTTGCATGACAAGTAACATAGGATTTAGCAGAAGCTGAATCGCAGTGGAACAGAAACGTGCTGACAGCGACAAACTCTGGAAATCTCTGCCTCCTTATATCTGCAGAGCACACACATTGGAGCAGTCGTGATTAAGGAACAGGGTCTGGAAAAATAGCCGACAGAACAACTGTGAACAACTACTGGACTCTTTTGCATCCTGGGCCCTCCTAGCTAGATCTAGCCTTTACCATTATTTCCAAATAGTCTAAGAATTATTCTTCAGGTAGATTGCAAGAGTGTTAATTAGCTGTCTGCTCTAATATGCACCTAACAGGCTTGTGGGCAGTGGCGTAGCGTGGGGGGTGCCAGGGGTGCCGGCCGCACCGGGCGCAACATTTGGGGGGGCACGGAAGAGACTCGAGTGCTAAAATCCACGGGTTAGGGGGCGCAAATTACTTGCCTTGCCCCGGGTGCTGAGAACCCACGCCACGCCACTGCTTGTGGGTAAAATGGACGGCATGGATAGGGCATTGAGAGGAGTCTTCTTCTCTCCATCTCTGCTTGACAATTACTCTAAAATTGATTTTGTCCTCTCCCACGAAGGTCCACCTGTGCGAAGCTGATGGTCTCCTGGAATTCTTGGGTCGTGCTTCCTCAGAAGCCTCCAGCCAGGCAGTTCTGGTAGCTGTAAAGATGCTGAGAGCCAATGTCACCAAGACAGCCAGGTGAGCACAAGCTGTGGTGCCAATTCCAGAGAGAGTCTGCTCTCATGAGGGATGGGGGTTTGGGAGAAATCCATTCACTTGTTATTGCTGCTGCAAGTTCCAAAGATCTCAGAAGCCTGCTCTGCAGTAACTCTGAGCAGTGGCTTTAGTGTGGCTGCCCCTATTCTGTGGGAACGTAATTCCTGTCGAGAAACAACAGGAACCCACCAACTGCACTTCCCAGAAACAATTGAATATATACATATTTAAAATTATTCAAACAAAGGAAAAACCCTAACCCTAAGCCTAAAAGCAATAATAAAAACAGTCATAAAAGCAGGAAGAATAAATTACAGGGTAATAAAATAAAAATCATGGAAAGCATTAAAAAGAATGAGTGGTGTAAAAGAGACCCCATAGTGGAATACAAAGTTCTTATTTGTACCAAACATATAAAATAATCATGAATGTTGCCAAATAAGCTCATATTTTATTTATTTTATTTTATTTTATTTATTGGACTTATGTGCAGCCCTTCATAAGATTTCAGGGTGGTCCACAGGATAAGAAAGCAAGGTAAAAACACAAATAAATAGTTAAAACGAAAACAACAAAAACAATAACTCCCACAAACACATTAAAAAGGCTGTAGAATATTAATCAGTCAAAGGCCTAAAGAGGAATGTTTTCCCCTGGTGCCTAAAGATGTATAATGAAGGCACCAGATGAACCTCCCTGGGGAGAGCATTCCACACACAGGGAGCCACTGCCGAAAAGGCCCGTTCTCGTGTTGCCTCCCTCTGGACTGCTTGTGGAGGATGCACAAGAAGAAGCGCCTCAGATGATGAACACAGAGCCTGGGCTGGTTTATATGGGGAGAGATGGTCCTTTCAGCTGAGCAACCTGCTCCCAGAACTTGTGTACATAGTTACATCCCACCCACCACCCACCTCCAAAAATAAGATATATTTGTTCTGACAGACTTTCCCAGATTGAAAAACTAGTCTTTGTCATTAGTATCTACCTTTTGTTTCATAAAAAATTATACACCTCTTGAATGTAAAAAAGCTCAAAGCAAAGTGGTTTACGAGAAATTGCAAAACTTTTTTACATTTTGTGTAGTTTTAGTTTTGTTTCAAATGTGCTTACTTTTGTGTGTATTTTTAGCTGTTGTTTGCAGTTTTTGTTGAACATTGCCTTGAGACAATTGTACAGGTGACAATTAGTATGTTGCTGTTGTTAATAATTTTAGTGCAAACCCACCTATGGAGAGTTCCGAGGGCTCAGAGTGAAGGGGTGTGGCCTCTGTGAATTCTGAGGGCCAGGCAGGCCTGCAGGGCTGCATTTAGCCCCTGGAGCTGAGGTTCCCCACCCCTGCACATCGTGTCATTGACCAGTCTCTTGATTGGCTAAAACACATTGATATATTGACTTAAGATGTCTTTCATCAGGTGACTGGCTTACTCTCTTTACGTGTCTTTTCCTTGTTCCAAGGAACGATTTCCTGAAGGAGATCAAGATCATGTCCCGGCTGAAGGACCCAAACATCATCCGCCTGCTGGGTGTGTGCGTGAGGGACGATCCGCTGTGCATGATCACCGAGTACATGGAGAACGGGGATCTCCACCAGTTCCTGCTGCAACGCCAGAGCAGAAGCACCTTCACACTCTCCAACAACATTCCCTGCGTTAGGTGATGGAGGGGAAGGGGCAGTGGGCCGGGGGGAGAAAAGAGCGGGTAGCCCCCCCCTTGTGCTGTTCCTGCTGGGCCAGACCAATGGCCTGACTAGGCCACCATGCTGCTGCCCACAGTGGCCAAATTGGCCTTTGGGAAGCCCACAAGCAAGCTGTAAGGGAAATAGCTACTGGTGTTTTGTGGCATACTGATTCCAGATGTGGAGGCTGCATATAGCAATCATGGCCAATAGAGTCAACCCTGCCATTAGACAGAATGAAGCCCACTGTAGCCAACAAAATGCCTGTGGGAAGCCCAGCTATTGGTATTTAGTGGCAAGTGCACATCCTTCCCCACCACATAGTGCTAACTATGGAGGTGGAGGCTGAATGTAGCCCTCATGGCTACAGATAGAAAAGAAATTCAATTCCGTTCACATATCAAGGTGAGCCTGCAAAATGCTCGCTCTCTAAAACAATTCGGGAACTGAAACACAGCCAACTTTGGGAGATTCCTCCCATTTTGTTCCTCCAGTGCAACCCCCCAAACAACTGATCGGTACAAAAATGCATTTTACCCAAGTGTGCAGATAAATGCATATATTACTTAAAAGATCATACATGGTTTTTTTTTGCAACAACAACAACAACAGCAACAACAAAAACAATATATTTCTTATACCTTGCCTAGCCACTCTGGGCAGCTTCCAGCAAAAATGCAGAGTCTGTATGGGGTAAAATTGCATACCAAAAAACATGCATATTGGGAGAAATAGGCACTAAAATGCCAAATAATTTTCAAGAGGAATATATATACAGTATTCCACACCTATATTTGTAGGTGTGGAGAACTGAATTTATGATGAGAAAAGAGAGAAACTGAAATCAACAGATTTTCCCATCTTGACCTGCAGATATGGCAGAGGTTTAGTGGGATTGTAAAAGATCCTTCCTTGATTATCTCACCTTTCTCTTTATTTCTCAGTTGCCTCCACCTCCTGCTCATGGCTACCCAAATTGCCTCTGGCATGAAGTACTTGGCCTCCCTGAACTTTGTGCACCGGGACTTGGCCACACGCAACTGCTTGGTTGGGAACAATTACACCATTAAGATTGCCGATTTCGGCATGAGCAGGAACCTGTACAGTGGCGACTACTACCGGATCCAGGGCCGGGCTGTGCTGCCAATCCGCTGGATGGCTTGGGAAAGCATCCTGCTGGTAAGAGGCACAATATCTCTCTGCTGTTGTTGCAAATGTATTTAAGACAGGATTGGGCAGGAGTTTCAGGCATCGGGGGTGAACATGGCCCTCCAAGCCTCTCTGTCTGGCCCTCAGAATTCTCCCCTGCCCACACCCTTTACCAGCCCTGCTTTGAAGGTTTTCGCCTCATGTCTGCTGCCCTATGAACTTAACTTCATTATATACCACTGCAACTGTTTTGCTCCCTCAGAGGATCCTGGGATTTGTAGTGTAGTTGAGAATTATCTATTGGAGATCACTAGCGGGGGGCCCCACCCGAACAACAATTACCTGGCAGTCCTAGAGAGAGGTAATGGCTGCTAAACCGCATCTAAATCTCTAGATTAGATGCATCAAATCTGCAGCAGGGAGATCTTGAGGAAAGCTAGTGACTGATGGGGGATCTGCACACTAATGCTATTTATGGTGTGACTTTGTTGCCTAGGTTCAGGGTTTGTGACAATGACAACTCCCAACCAAGGGCCAAAAGTAGCTCAGTCTTGATATAAGCTGTGCACACACCATAGATGTAAAACACATTTTCCCTCCAGAAGAATCCTAGGAACTATATTTTGTTAAGGGTGCTGAGAACTGTCACTCTGTGAGGGGTAAAGTACAGTTCCCAGGACTCTTTGTGGTGGGGAGGGATGTGCACACTGCCATGGTCTTCTGACACTGTGGCCTTCTTCTCTTTCATCATAGGGCAAGTTCACCACGGCCAGCGACGTCTGGGCTTTTGGTGTGACATTATGGGAGATGTTCACACTGTGCAAGGAGCAGCCTTACAGCTGGCTCTCTGATGAGCAGGTCATTGAGAACACGGGGGAGTTCTTCCGAGACCAAGGCCGGCAGGTACCCAAAACAGATGTTTTGCATGGTGGGAACGTGGGCATCCTTTTGAGGCTGGTGCTTTACATGTTGGGCTGAAGAGGGTGGGAAGTTGGTTTCTTCTCCTCTTGTATGTGCTGCTGCTGGTGTGTGGGCCTTGCTTGCTACCTTCTTCTCTCATTTCCTCAGTTTTTAATCACATCCAAGAGCTATTTCCTGGAGGAATGGCTCTGAGATCAGAGGGGGGAAATCAGTGTCTCCTCTTCTCCTGTGTGCTGCTATATGTGGTTCCTAGCTGCCACCTCTTTCTCTTCTTTTATTGGCTTCTAATCCACTCTGGAGGATGAGCTCCAAAGCCAGAGGTTGGGTTGCTTAAGAGGGCAGAAAATCATTATTTCCTCTTCCTGTGTGTGATGCTGTGAGTGGTTCTGGCTACTATTACCTCTTCCTGTTACTTCAGAATCACAGCCAGCTGCTGCTCACTGGAGGAAGAGCTCCAAGCCAAAGCCTATGAGTTCTACATTTATTTATGTAGGATGGAGAAATATATACAAAATTTAAACCAGTAAAACAGCAACAGTCCATTAAAGAGTAACTAGATGGGTAGCATCTTCAGCTCAGCCCAGAAATCTGTGGTTCCAAAATCCCTTGCCACCCTCACTCTTCTTTTCCTGCTCACACAGGTCTATCTGACTCAACCGCCCCTGTGCCCCAATCCTCTGTTCTCCTTGATGATGAAATGCTGGAGCCGTGACATCAAAGATCGCCCGGCATTCGAGGCCATCCACCTGTTTCTGGTGGAGCAAATGGACGGTAGCATTTGACCTGCAAAAAGCACCCGAGGGACACAGTCGAGATACCCACCTGCCTCTTCTTGGCCTAAAAAATCCTAGCATTTTGGTTGTGCCCCCTTGCCACATTGTTTGAAACCAGGTGGATTTCAACAGACAACTGAGGCGACAGCTGGGGTGGTTATCTCTTGGGATTCCTTTGGAACTGGGTGTGACGTGCCCTTTCTGCTGCGTATTTTACCACAGAGTTTGCATGGGCGTTTGCCATGACCAAAGAAATACGGCCCCACTTGAGGGGGCTTCACTGCCTTAGTCAAAATCCACTTCCTGGGACCTCTGCTCCAAGGAGGCAGCCATGGCAGCTGCTGCCTCCCTCAGCCATGGCCAAGAGACTCTCTGGGCTGAGGAAACATCTTCTCATGGGCCTTCCTTCCTGGAGAGGGTATTTGTATCAGCCCATTCTCTTCTCCTCCTCACAAAAGTGGCAAAAAACACTCTCTTTGAAGACTGTAAGAAGAGTCCTGTTGGTTGGTTGGCCAGGCCAGGTGGCCCATTAATCCAGTATCCTCACAACGGCCAACCAGATGCCCCAGTGGGAAGCGTGGTGGAAGCGGGACCTGAGCACAACAGCGCTTTCCGCACTCGTGATTCTCAGCAACTGCTATATTCAAAACACAGTTGGGGTTTATTCCACCTGTCAGGAAAGCTCAGCTCTTCAGGGGTGTGTTCACTCTTCCTGGAAGTCATGTTGGTGTGTTGTTCTCCCTGAAGGAACCCTACAAGGAACAGGAGGGCAGCCATTTGTGACCAGAACAATAGCAAAGAGTTGCACAGCTTCAATTTCATGGGTGAGAGGAAGGTTGTTGTGACTGCATGTTCGCAGGGAGGGTGTACGTGTGTGAATTCTTACACACTGGATTTTTAAACTTGTTTTAAAAAGGGGCGAAAGAATGTTAATGGTCAAAGGAAGGTCACTGAGGGCTCTCTGGTAAATAGAGGTCTTTTTTGTGGTGGAGGATCTTTTAGTGGGAAATAGTGGACACTGTTACTACTGTCATGATGATGCTGATGCCTTGTGTGCTAATGAACTTTTTGCCAAAACGGACTGACATAGATATCTGGTTGCATCCGCACCATACAACTGAAGCACATTTAAATCACTTGACTTCCTTTGAATGAATCGTGGGAATTGTAGTTTAGCCCTTACAGGGCTGCCATTCCTTGACCAACTGCAGTTCCCAGGATTATTTGGGGGGAAGTCATGTGCTTTAAATGTGTTTTAAATGTATGCTGTAAATGAAACCTCCCTCTGTCTCCAGATACCACTTCATTATGGCACCAAAAGGGAATTAAAAGTGAAGCCCGGGGCTTAATCAGGGGGGGCGGGGCGGAGAGACAACTAATCTCCCACGGAAGGGGGTTGTCTCACTTTTTGGGGTGGGTGAGTGTCAGGGGCACCAAATGGTTTGCAATCCAAACAGAAAGGGGTGGGTGGGGGTTGAAGCAGCTTTCAAAAAGCCCTCACCCCCTAGGAAAAGATTATTACAAACCTGCAGCAGTATATTCAGGGAGCCAGAAATTTGGGGATAACTGGAATTCAGATAACCTGAGCATCAGATATATAATTGACTGTAGCATTGTTAAGTAGCAAAGAGGTTTTTGGAAATGACTGCAGTCTGGGTTTTTGATGGCATATTATAAGCACAGGCAACCTTCCATTTACGCGAGGGTTACGTTCCGAGGCACTGTGTGCATCCGTGAAATCGCTTATAATTGAAACACCACTGAAAAAGCCTGTAAATGCCCCATTCCGCCCCTTTTTGTGACTTCTTAGGTTACTCCCGGGTTTGGGCTGATGCACATATGTGCAGTCATGCACATATTGAATGCAAGTAAATGGGTTTGCCCATAGTGATCCTTTCTGGAACTCACACAAAAGCCAACCAGATTTGACTATGGGAACCTGTCCTTCCTAAGCAGCAGTGGCTTATCTTCATTGCTCTTGGTGGCCCCTCCTGTCCTATACCCCCACCCTCCAGCTCCACCCTGTCCTAAATCTTAGAACAACAAAGAGTCTTTATATGGCATAAGCCTTTGTGGACTAGAGCTCGCGTCATCCAGTGCTTGAAATATTGGACAAAAGGATCTTTAGCACATTATATGTGCTTGCCAATGCCAGGATTTCTGTGTTGTCAAGAACTGTTTAGTGAATTGCTACTGTTAAGAACATGATTATCACTGTCTGTACTTTTTCATTTCCCTCCGACCTCACTTTTTACAACCCCCACGCCTCCCAAACTGTGTGTGAAATATGCTTAAAACTCAGGATGACACCTTCATGCAACTGATGAACTTGTGGTCTGTAGTCTACAAAGGCTTATGCTTTAACGTGCCAGAAGATTCTTTGCTGTTTTTGCATCTGCTCCTCTGGACATGGCTCTTAGAGCCTCTGAAGCAATTTCAGTGCTTCTCAGGCTTGACTTTTTATCTTGGTGTGTTAAACTGGAGACCAAATGTTTTTGTTTGTCTCATCATTCTGAATGTGAAATTTCAGCCAATTTTTTCTCATTTCACTCCTCTCCTAGAGCCTATGTGTGATGTTCTTCCTCCCCATCTTTTAGCTCCCCCTACTGCTAAAACTCGGGCTTTCAGCCATTCTCAAGCATCTCACCTCCCTAGATTCCTCCCCAGCACTACACAGCTGCTTTTCT
The DNA here is from genome assembly GCF_965113315.1 of Podarcis vaucheri. Taxonomy (NCBI): domain Eukaryota; kingdom Metazoa; phylum Chordata; class Lepidosauria; order Squamata; family Lacertidae; genus Podarcis; species Podarcis vaucheri. The sequence continues at coordinate 39,464,372 of NC_138758.1, read as the reverse complement.
CCCTAACTCTGGTGTGAAGTTCCCCTCTGCACCAGAAAACCCCAAAACCACTTTCCTAGCAGCAAGTGTATTGATTTTCAACATTCCATGACTGAGCCTTCCCCTCTGAAGTTAGAAATGTTAGCAAACATTCCATGGCATGCTATGGGTGCCCGTGCTATCATCCACTTGATGTTAAGTGAGATGTTCACATGGAAAATTCACTAGTTGTGCCACTCCCCTTCCCAATGTGGTATTATTATTGTCCTCTGTGCTCCCCGCTCCCTACAGCTTCCCTCTGTCACAACAGCCATATGAAGTAGGACATAATTTCCATTTTATAGGGAGGATTTTTAATGGCTTTTCTACAGTCAGAATGACAACCATTTGGTTTCTAGTCATTGGATCCCACTGGACTTGTTTTACCATGTAAAATATTAGTTTGGGTCAGAAGTCCTGTTTTTTACCCCAGCTGTCATGAAAATGACAAGACTAACAGCTATAAAGAAACTGCCTTATACTAGGCCTGACCACAGGGCTGTCTCTAGCCTGGGGGCGGGGGAGGGATGCCTTCCAGAAGCTGCTGGACTATAACACCCATCATCCCTGATTATTAGCCATGCCGGCTGATGCAAGTTTGAGTCCAATAACTTATGGATGACAATAGGTTCCCCATCCCTGCTCTAGCCTAGTATGTCTACAGTGGCTGGGCAGTGGTGTTAAGGAAATCTTTCCCAGCACTGAGAACTGGAGATGTGACGGACTGAAATGAAGTCTTAGGGACTCCAACCAGGTGCTCTTCCACCAAAAATGTATGGCAAAGGAGCTTTGGCACTGGAGAGAATGTTGCCATACATTTTGGGGGTATCACCACTGGCTATCTTAAATCCCTGGCCATGTGAGAAACAGGTAGGGCCCCCTTTCTCCTGTGCCTTGAACAGCAGCTTGTTCTGCTGTGACATGCAAAGGAGATGGTAAGGGAAGCCTCACTGGCTGATTTCTCCAGGGATGGCGAACCTCTGGCCCTCCAGGTGTTGTTGGACTACAACATCCATTGTTCCTGACCACTGGTTGTGCTATCTAGGGGCTGATGGGTGTTGCAGTGCAACATCTGGAAGGCCATCTGTTCTACAACCCTGCAACTGTAGGCTGTAGGAACAGGCCAGGATGTTCTTGCTTTTGATCCCATGGTCCTCTGGCCATTTTAGGAGTCAATTGCTAGGTTAAATGTTGCAAATGACCCAGCCAAGCAATGTTGCTAGGTTAAATGTTGCAAATGACCCAGCAAATGACCACGGCAGGGTGTAGCCAGGCCTTTCTAGTGCATAACCCAGCGACAGAAGATAGGAATGAAGGATTTTGTTGAGAGAGCACCTTTTGCCTCGTCTTTTGAGGGCAGCCTGAATTGGGACACCTTCTTCCCATGTTACTTGAAGTTCGAAACTGTGGATATATCAGCCATTTTGTCCCAGAGCACATATAATTCCCTCAAACAAGGCCTCTCTCTCTCTCTCCCCACTGCTGCCTTATTTTTTGCTAACCAAACTCAGATTTATGTTGTTTGTTTCGGCTGTTGTATGACTGTGTACATATTGTATTTAGAAATGGCATTCAGATGTGTACATAATATAATATATATGAATTTAACCAGCATCTCCTTTGCAATCACACACCTTTGCCATGGAGGCTTGTTTTTGTCTTGTTTGTTTCATTTTGTTTTTTTTACATTGACAAATGACCAATAAATTCTGTTGGTTTCTTTTCTCTCCCTGTTTCTGCAATTTGTGAGGTTCATTTCCCGTGATTCCCAATGGGATTGCAAAACCAAATGCATTGAGCTGGTTTTTGAGAGAGCCCACAAATATTTAATTGATTAATCAGTTAGATTAATGAATTTAAAACATTTCATCAACAAAAATTGTGTCCAGACTACAGTAATTAGAAAGTTGCTAAGAAAGAAGGAAAGACGGTAAGAAAGAAAAAGAAAGAAAGAGAGAGAGAGAGAGAGAGAGAGAGAGAGAGAGAAAACAATATTATTAATGCAACTGTGTATAAAACCTGTAAAGGTCTGTCTTCTGTTTGAAGGCATCCAAGAATCATAAAATTGTTGGAAGGGATTTCAGGCAAATCTAGTCGTCGAACCCCCTTCATTATAATTCTAAACTGACATCTATATAAATTGGCATTTGTCATTTTTTATACTCACTTTGCCCTTGTTTCTTTTGGCTACCCTCAGCAGATGCCATCTTCGAAGAGGCATCACCAGTTTCTCACACAGGAGGGATTGCCTCTTCTCTCACGTGGGCTCATGTGATGCATAGACACATCATCATCCAAGCCAACAGGTGGCCTAGTGCCATCTTAGAGAAGGAGTTTCCTGTTCTTTCTCACACAGGAGGCAACACTTTTCCTGTGATGTCTGCTTGTGATATGTACCCATATCAGGGCGCAGTACCAATGTGTGACTGAGGCTATCATAGAAGAGTCATTCTTCCTCTCACCCAGGATGGAAAGCTTTTACTATGAGGTCTGCTGCGACACAGATAAGCATTGTGCCGTTCCAGTGGGTGGTTAGGGCCATCTTAGGTCACATTCGTACCCCACATTTAAAGCACTTCAATTCCACTCTAAATGGTCATGGCTTCCCCCAGAGAATTCAGGGAGTTGTAGTTTGTTAATATGATGATGATGATGATGATGCTAAGGAAGCTGAGAGTTGTTAGGGTATTCTCTGTATTCTCTTATTTGAACTACTGGATGCAAATCAATCAACCAAAAACCCATAGAACAATTTCTTTAACACTTTTCATTCCAGTGACTTTACAGTGCAATCTTACGCATGCTTACTCAGAAGCAAGTCCCGCTTGAGTTCACTGGGGCTTACTGTCAAATAAGTGTACAACACATTTCAGCCTTCATTGATCATACTTTAGTGTGTTTCTGCATTGCAAAAATTTCTGCTGAAGTGCCTTTTGAGGCCCTGGAGAAAAGTGAGACTTAACAATGTACATTTTTAGACATGAAGGTAATTAGAACAAAATCCCTTTGTCAGATGATCTCAGAGTACAGAGAGGCTCATCTGGGACAAGGCATTCCCTTTCCTTAACTTTTCCCAGCATTCCTCAAATTTTTGCTGCATCCTGGTATCTGCAGTGACTGAATGCTCCATTCACACCCAACTTGATGCAGAGATGAGGCAGAATGACTGTCTCTGATAGATGCTGAGCAGAAGGAGGCAGAAGAGCAGAGAATCTTACAAAGATGCAGCAGGCAGCCCCTCAGACTGGTGCATTGGGGTCTCACCATGGTCTTTCTTCAAAGATATGGAACCCTTTCAGAGGAAGGGCAGTATATAAATTAAATACCGTATTTTTTGCTCTATAAGACTCACTTTTTCCCTCCTAAAATGTATGGGGAAATGTGTGTGTGTCTTATGGAGCGAATGCACGCTGCACAGCTATCCCAGAAGCCACAACAGCAAGAGGGATCGTTGCTTTCACTGCGCAGCGATCCCTCTTGCTGTTCTGGCTTCTGAGATTCAGAATATTTTTCTTGTTTTCCCCCTCCAAAAACTAGGTGTGTCTTATGGTCTGGTGCGTCTTATAGAGAGAAAAATTCTGTAAATAAACAGTCATTCTTTATAGTTCCCAACATTTCGAAGATGAATATAGGTTCATTCTTTATCTAAGTGTCCGATTCTCACAAAAAAAATTAAGAAGGCCATAAGGCCAAAAACAGGGACAAGTGACACCCCAGGGACCAGAAAGAAGGGACTAGAGGTTGGCACCATTTGACACCTGACAAGGTTTATACCCCATTAAGGACCGCATTAAGAATGCAGCCATCAGGCTGAAAAATGTTCCCCACCCATGTCCTAGATACAACTTTGTCACCAGAGGCTCAAAGGTCTTTGATGGTGCAGAGTGTCTTTGACCAGCTATGGGCTGGTTTGCCACATATGGCCATTCCTAGATTGGCCTTAATAATTCATGCTCTGGACTACTGTAAAGTGCTCTAGCTGGGGCTGCCCTTGAAGATGGCATGGAAGCTCCAGTTAGTGCAAAATGCAGTTGATTAGTTATAGAGTGGAGCAGCTAGCATGAGCCACATTTCACTGGTCATTGACATAGGCGGAACAGCTCATAGCAGTCTATAACTACCGTAAATTTCGCTATATAACACACAGATTTTTTCTCCTAAAAAGTAAGGGGAAATGTCTGTGCGTGTTATTGAGCAGATGTGTGGTCCCTGGAGCTGACTCGCCAGAGCGCAGGGGCAAAAATAAGCAAAAATCAGGCAAAAATAAGATCGGGCGGGCGGGCGGAGGGAAGGCGGAAGCTGCTGCTTTCCTGCATTCTCCCTCAGGGTCTTACTGCCCACCCGCTTCTGTTGCTGCGTTTGCTCAAACTCAACAAAGAGCAGGGAATCCCCTGCCCTCCTGGCAAGCAGAGGGTTAAGGAAAGGATCGAGTCCTTCCTTCTAATTCTTTCCTAGTCACACTGCGTGCAGGCTCCAGCCCACCACCTCCTCCTCTCCGTGCTCTAGGGACTCGCAGGCAGCCGAAAAACATGCAGGTGGGAGAGAGAGAGAGAGAGGGCTGGCTTGGGGGGGGACTTTTGCTTTCCTTTCCTCCCCCCCCCCGTTAAATCCCTCTCCTGCATTGTTAGCCAGCTGCTTCTCCACACACCCCTCTTGTGCTCCTTGTCCCTTCTGTGTTTTTCCTTCCCTCCCCATTTAAAACGTGGTGACAAAGCACGGATCCACATGGATCCTCAGGATTTTTGCATTGGGTCACCCCAAATTCACCATCAGATAACATACCATGTCCATGGCTACAGCCTGCACCAAAAAAATCACGCACCCACTGTGGCCTGGGGCCACAATGGTGCAAAAACGTGGTTACAAAGCACGGATCCACATGGATCCTCAGGATTTTTGCATTGAGTCACCCCAAATTCACCATCAGATCACATAGCATGTCCATGGCTACATCTTGCACCAAAAAAATCACGCACCCACTGTTGCCTAGGGTCGCAGTGGTGCAAAAACGTGGTTACAAAGCATGGATCCACATGGATCCTCAGGATTTTTGCATTGGGCTACTCCAAACTCACTGTCAGATCACATGTCTGTGGCCACAGCATGAACCACAAAAATCATACATCCACTGTTTCATTTAGAATATTTTTTTTCTTGTTTTCCTCCTCTAAAAACTACGTGCGTGTTATGGTCTGGTGCGTGTTATAGAGCGAAAAATACGGTAACTCCTGATCTTAATCCCATTTATTCAACAGGATTTGGGAATGGAAATGAGGACAGGGCGGATGGAGAAGGGACACAGAAAATCTGCATTTCTTTTAAATGGCTCAAGGGCAGTAAAGATTGCAGTCTGTGGAGATGAAGGCACTTTACACCTGGTCAAAGGCTCTCCTTCAATATTACTTCATAAATTCCAGTTCTTACTACAGACCTGGACATTGTGATAAGGAAAAAGAGACAGTGCACCTAATGATAAAAAAGTTGGGACAGAGGGTTTGTTGTTTGCCCAGGCTCTGCACAGAAAAGACTTTGTCTGTAAACTGACCTGCTGCCAGAGTGGCTCCTCCTCTCCCTGCACTTCCCTGTTTGAGCAATAAAGGTTAGTTGGGACCAAAAGAGAGAGAGAGAGAGATGCTCAACTTCCTGGTCTGCTTGTCTCTGGAAGCAAAGCCAAACAGCGCATAGTCTGAGCAAGCTCTAAAGAGCCAGGCCTTCCAAATCAGATTGCTTCCTCTCATACTGGAAGGACAATGGCTTACAGTGACCTGGTCAGGCATTGGAACAAAGGAGTTGTAGCTCTAGAGAAGGGCAGCTGGGAATCTGCCTTACGCATCTTCTGTAGCATTGAAAACCCTCCTTCAAAGATCAGCTTCAACATTGGCTGCCTGCATCTTTCAAGGGGAGACCTGGAGCAAGCTCTGGAGGTAGGTGTTAAGACCATTTCACACATTACAGGTTCAAACTCAGGTTTTCCATGGAGCATACACACAACACAGAACTGTCTGCGCTGACTGGAGTTGTAGTCCAAAGCATCCTGAAGTCACCAAGCTGAAAAAGGCTGGTCTACCTCTGTTTTAATTTCCCACAACGTCATGGGGTGGCAGTAGATTGGACGCTCCAGAGCATTGTGGGAAATGAAGGTGGCAGTCCTTTAGCCACCGATACTGACACCACCAAGAAAGTCATGCTTGTATAGCCCACTAGAGCACACTTTGCTCCTGGGCCTCTCAAACCCAGAGCCAGACCTGCCTGTATGGCATATTCATATGTATTGATGATATTTATATTTTATCTGCTTATTTATTACATTCATATCCCAACTTTCCTTCAGTGAGTTCAAGGTGGCAGCCCCCCTTGCCATTTTATCCTTACAACAACCGTGTGAGGTAGATTAGGCCTTCACTATATTGTTTTCAACAACTGTTAAATACAGTGGTACCTCGGTTTAAGAACTGTCTAGTTAAAGAAGAATTCGGTTAACGAACTCCGCAAAACTGAAAGTAGTGTCCCGGTTTGAGAACTTTACTTCAGTCTAAGAACGGAATCTGCATGGTGGAAGGGCACCAGCGGCGGGAGGTCTCATTAGGGAAAGTGCACCTCGGTTTAAGAACGGTTTTGGTTTAATAACAGACTTCCAGAACGGATTGAGTCCATAAACCGAGGTACCACTGTACTTTTTTGTTTTGTTTACTTCTGCAAACCTACCCAGGCATGTCATTTTAACAACCAGTTTTTACATGTGTTTTTATTATGCATAATGGCTTTATGGCTGCTGATTTTATTATATTTTTAAAATGTATGTTAACTAGTTTTCCATGCTTCTCTTAACTGGTATTTTTAAATGACTGTTTTAGATTGCCCATTGTAAATCGCTTAGAGCAGGGGATCAGCAATTTTTACTAGTAGCGGGCCGGTCCTCTGTCTGGAGGTGGCGAGGCGGAAGGAGCTGGAGCCGGTGGTGGGCGCTGCCTTGCCTCCTTGCGATGGGAGGAAGAGGCTGAGTCGCGGCAGCTCTGCAAAACAGACATCGCGCCTGGTTTACCTCAGCACGGCATGGGGATGTCTCTGCCAATCAAACGCCACTGAGGTAAACTAGCCGCAGCATTTGATTGGCAGAGAGGTCCCCGCGCTGCGCTGAGGTAAACCAGGCACAGCAATTAAGTGGCAGAGACGCCCCTGCTCGGCCTCTTCCTCCCGCTGCCGTCGCTGGGAGTCTCAGCTTCGCAGTGGGATTCGGCTTTGTGGTGTGGGGCACGGGCCGGATTTACGACCCAGGTGCAGCTCATCCAGCCCGCGGACTTTAGTTTGCCGACCCCTGCCTTAGAGGCATGTGATTTTTTTTTAAATCAAATAAGTGGTCTACTGCAAATGTTGTTAAATAAATAAATCAGGGTTGCACTATGACACTAAAAAAATATATATATATAAATCAATAGGTATACACTTGTGGGAGGAAAGAAGTATTTAAACTGTGCACGTAAGGAATGTAACGTGTGAAGTGCCTCACATAAAGTAAATCAGTGCAGGTATATAAAGTGTTGTGGGGAGGACAAAGGATATTCATATTCAGCACTTCCTGGAGAACCAGGTTACCGCAGCAGGAAGCAACTGTTGAACAAATTTAGCAATTCCCAGAACGAATGAGTCAGCAACATGCCTCAGATTCCAGAACTAGCTGGTGCCCATTGGGACTGGTGAGGCAGAATACAAGAAGCCCAAAACAGAAAAAGTGTTCTGATATGGCTAAGCCTAGGGACGGAAAGAAATTTGGTTCAGTTTTCATTTTAATGCAAAGATACCTAATTCACACACATAAATATTTGCACCAAATTTTGTGATGTAATTCTCCAGCCATAAGTACACATAATGAAAATATTAGTGAAAATAACATACAAAAATATTAGGGGATGTTATGGAAAATCTAGGTGTGAGGCTGCTCAGTCACCCAGCTTGTCAGGGCAGAGCCGGCAGGTCCCTGCGGAATAAAGGAAGGAGTCCAGCCAACCGGAGCAAATAGCTGTAGACCAAAGTTTATTGCACAATAGGTTCAAAGAGCAAATTTGAACCCCAAGGATGGGGTGACAAAGACTTTTAAAACTTTCCCACCATATCCCAGAATACAGTTCGTACAGCATCATTGCTACATCATTGCTACATCACTGACATGTCACAAAAGGGGGGGGGTTAACCTTGGCAAACATGTCCAGACAAGTCCTTGGTACAAGATTAGCATAAGCAGACATGGCAGGGCAAGACTCAGGTATAAGATTAGCATAGACAAATATGTCTTAAGTACCCACCTCCCAAAAGTACAATAGAAGTTCCTTTGCATGTCTGGAGCCTGAGGCGAGTCTGGTGATGTGATTTGGCTTCCTTTGGCTAACAATGAGCCCAGCAATTGTCACCTCTGGGAACTTCCTGGAGTCCTTTTTCAAGGGGAAAATAGCTTTGGAATGGAGGAAACTGAGAAAGGAGATGATTTTATATTATTTTTAAAGCTAGGTAGCTTCCCTGAGCTGTCCAGTTGAAAGGATACATTCAGGCATAATATTTGTAATATTTAACTTTAAAGATGTGCCCACCCCCCACCCCCGGTAATTTCCGTAACAGGGACATCACTTGCAAAAAAGAGAGGTGCATGTTGGCAGAAATGTGTACAAAGCTGCCCAATTTTCATGAGAACATTTTTTTTTAAATCTGCAAACTGATCCAGAAAATTGGCAAACTGAAAAGGTTGGAAAGATTAGAAACTGAAATTGATTGATTTGTCCAACCTTAGTTAAGCCTCAGTGGAATACCGTTTTACAGAAGAAACAATGACTTTGCAAGTTTCTTCCTTAATGCTTTATCCCTGGAAGAATTCTTGACCTACTTTGCAAGCAAAAACAGAATTAGCCTCTCAGTGCAGCAATAGCTTAAGGCAGGGGTCTGCAACCTTTAAGACAAAAAGAGCCACTTGGACCCGTTTCCGAAGAAAAAAAAACTGGGAGCCGCAAAACTCGTCATTATAAAAATAACTTTTTTATCACTTTTTTATTATTTCTTTGTTTGACCCCTCAGAATTACGCCTCCTCATAGAAATAAACGTTAAATTAACAAGTTACCTTTTTTGTGCGTGTGTTCTTCACTCCCCTTCAAAACAGTGACCAGCGTACATGCCTCCTTTCAATGCAGTGACCAGCGTACATGCCCCTTACAATGTAGCGGGTGGGTGGGCGGGAAGGTGATGTCGGGACGGTGCGTGACTAACGCACGCACCGCCCCCATGCGACGTCACAGCCAGTACAGCGCCCGCCACAGTGGGGAGTGTCGGGGCGCACAATGCGCCTCCTCCCCTTGCTAGTACCTGCCCCGGAGCCGCGGCAAAGGTGTAAAAGAGCCACATGCGGCTCCGGAGCCGCAGGTTGCAGACCCCTGGCTTAAGGTAACAAATTGCGGAAGAGACATTGCATTTCTGTCTCAGAATCACCAAGCTTGGGAAGGTGGGCTGAGTTAGTTCATACCTGGTTCCTGCATAGGAAGCTCTGTTATGCCAGCAGGTCAGAATATCTGCCCATCTAGACCAGTGTCGCCTACTCTGATTGGCAGCAGCATTCTGGCGTCTTGGTCAAAAATATGACTTTCCCCTCGCTATTGCTACTTGGGATCTCCCCACCCCCCGCTTTTTCACTGGAGATGTCAGGGGTCAGTTTTGAACTCAGGCCCATCCATGTGCAAAGCAAGTGGGTTCAAAGTCATTGAGCTGCAGTCCCTTTCTCTGTGGGAAATATCTCACCTAATATAACCAACATGCTTAACTATAATTAATGCATGAAGGAGTTAAAAACATAGAGTGAGCTGTCCTACCTGACTTAACTAGGTCACACCCCCTCAGGCTGGGAGGAAAGGTTACCAAACTCTTTGTTTTCCTACATTCCACCATTTTCCCCTACCATGTTAACTCTTCCAGTAAGGGTGCCTAGGCTGAATTTTAGAAACATTTACCTTTTTAGAACTAACCTAAGTTTTGCTGCCTGGCTTTTCTTGCTGCTTTATGGAAAAGCACATGAATCTGATCTTTGAATGGTTTTGTAAGTAAATCATATTTATCTTACCAAACATATTGTATATGCTAAGGAAAGTCGGGAGCTTTTGTAGCAACTTAGAAGGGGATTATTTTAAACGTCTAACATCCTGCATTTCCACACTTGGCTTTGCTGCATGTTTTGAGATTTTAAATCACTGCATGCGCTCTCTCACCAAAGAACACTTGCCCCAAATCTGGATCTAGACATCCAGGGAATTCTCCTTATATCAAACCAAATCAAACAACATGCTCAAAATGCATTTTGCCCTGCTGAGAAAAAGCTGTCAACTTTTTATGGCTGGCTCTATTTCTCTGCCTCTAAACAGCCTGACACCCAGTAAAAGCAAACAAGTGATGCCTTTTCTCATTGTTTCATCTCTGTGCCAGGAAAAAAGCATTTCTTGCTGAATTTCTCCTGCTGTTAAAACGCACAGGAGTAAAAAAAGAAATCTGGCAACCTTAATGTTATTTTTCTGCCTCCAGGCATTTGACCGATCCATTTCCAAAGACAATTGCTTAGCTGTGGGTTTCTTCCAGAGAGGATATGCTTACCTGTTGCTGGAGAGGTGAGTGTCTGCTGTTTCACTGTCAAAGGGTACAATAATTGAGCTCACACAAATATTATAGGAGCCAGAATGAATCCAGCGCACAAGCAGGGAAAAGGAAGGCAAACAACTAGCCAAGCTATGCAGCGTATGTGGGGCAGAAACTGATGTCAAGTTGCCACCTTTTTCTTACTGGAGCCCCTCCATCCTTTAACAGCCGTGGAATGGTGGAGAGAATTCAGCTACCTCCAGCTTCGCTCCATGCCAGAAAGATGTTCATCTGTTGAATTTCTGATAAATAGGGGATTTGTTAAATGTAGAGAGGAGAAACAGAAATCCTGTGGGTTCTGTAAACCGGAAAGTGGAGTTCAATCCCATGCCCTCCAACGTTTCTCCAATGAAAATAGGAATGTCTGATTCCATACTACTACTACTCCTACTCCTACTCCTACTCCTACTACTACCTTTATGATTTATGCTCCACCCATTGGACTGGGTTGCTCCATCCAGCCACTCTGGGCGGCTTACAACATATATAAAAATCATAATAAAATATTAAAATAACTTCCCTATACAGAGCTGCCTTCAGATGTCTTCTAAAGGATGTATAGTTACTTATCTCCTTGGCTTGAGGGTTGCACACCATATGCTCCAACATTTCTCTGATGAAATGTTGGGACGTCCTAAGGAAAAGTGGGACATTCCAGAATCAAATCAGAAACCAGGACGGCTTCTGTATATCCGGCTCTGTCTCTGCAATCCTGTTCTGTGCACATATGTCATCAGGGGTGGGGTAGGTGGGCATGGTTAAGGGGATGTTGGCCAAAGGGGGAGGTCTGGAGGGTCCTCAGACCCCACGGGGGCTCCTTACACCTAGGATATATCTAACAGCAATAACAGTGCAATTATTTTCCTGATCTCAGTACCGTATTTTTACTTTCCTAAACACAGACATTGTTGTTTTCTCCCCCTGCCAGATATGAAGAAGCCCTGAATGATTTCAGGCTTGCCCTGCTGCACCTCAGGAAGAACCCCTGCATTGATTATAAGCAGCTGGGTCTGAAGTTTGTATTGTGTGCCTGGGAGGTAAGGTGATATTAAGAGAATCATACGATGATGCAAAGCAATCCATAAGAGACATAACTAGGGACTGCTGCCCCTGTTTGTTTGCTCTGCTCACCAACCCCTTTGCCAACCCCCCTTCCTCTACACCTGGCCAACCCCCCCTCCCTTTACACTTCCTTCACCTCACACCTCCCCTTTCATAGCCTATCCTCTCATACTTCCTCTACTCTTCCCTTCACAGCTTGCCCAAACAGTCTGTGTACCTGTGTACACAGAAGCTGAATGGTACAAATAAACATGTGCACATGTACTCCCAGAATCCCATGGGACATGGACTTCCCATTCTGGAAAGCAGTAGCATACCACTTTGAACTGTCAGGGATTAGCCAAAAGGATCCTGGGAAGTGTAGTTTGTTCAGGATGCCGAGACGTCTAACAACACCCCCCCCCCAATACACATTCCCCACACAGAGCTACAATTCTCAGAGATCCCCATGAAGTGCGATTGATTTCTAAACCACTCTGGAAATTGTAACTCTGTGAGGGGGAACTCCCACAGGAAGTAGTGATGGTGGCCAGCTTGGAAGGCTTTAAAAGAGGATTAGACAAATTAAAAGAAGAGGATAAGGCTACCGGTGGCTACTAGCCACAATGGCTATGTTCCACTTCCACTGTCAGAGACAGGGTGCCGCTGAACTCATGTATCGGGATCATGTATAGGGAAAGTGTGGTTGCAATTAGATCTTTCTTGTGGTCTTCCAACAAGAGGTATCTGACTGGTCTGCTCTGAGTAAGATTAGCACTGGATGCAACCCTACGATTCTCTGCCATGAAACCTGTGTAATGATAAGAGTTTACTATTTAGAGGTCTTACAAAGTTGGTAATTGAGGACTTTCCTTCCTGCTGAAGAACCCAGTGTAAGGTCTGAGGCTTGCATCCAGCAGAAATGTTATTTCTTGTGTGGTCTGCAGGTGGTGTACAACACTGCTGCGGCTCACTGCCATCTTGGACAGTGGCAGGATGCTCAGCAAACACTGAAGGAGGCTGCTAGAGAGACCCCAAAGGGTCAAATCCACCACCTTGATAGTGCTCTGAAGCAAGTGCAGGTATGATTTGCTGCATTAACCTGAGGAATTCGGTTTTTCCTGGAAGTGTAGATCCACCTTCCAAGGAAGAGGTTGCTTAGCAGAGGCTGACACACACACAGGGCGTCTCCAGGTGCCCTTTTTATTGCCCACTCACACCTCTCCATCCAGACAAGTAAGAGGCACTGCTGGAGTTCAAGGACACATTCCAGCCAAGGAAAAACACTCAAGGGAGGTGCAAAGAGAGGCCAGCAAGGGGTGTGGCATTTGGGGAGTTGCAAGGGCCAGGTGGAGATACCTGGAGGGCCACATATGGCCCCTGGGCCTCAGGTTCCCCACCCCTGAAAGAGAGAACTGCCCTCTGGCAACTCTTTACACAGAAGATTTTCCTCTGCAAGGCAGGAGCCTAGACAAGATGAACTTCCTTTCTGCAGCTTCAGGTAAATATGTATATCCAAGACAAGATAACCCTGTTGTGAATAGTCTACCCTAAACCTGCCCTGTCCTAGGAACATCTCTTCTTGGAACCCCGGAGTGTCCCTCAGGGGGAGATCTTCAAGCCCCCAAAGAAGGACGTGGAAGAGCTAGAAGAAAAAGACTTCCTGGGCCAGGCCAAGGTAGAACCTCTGACTCCACAGATACAAGGGGTGATGTTCTTCTGGTGCGATGCGGCTAGTTTTCCCCAAAGGGAGTCAGCATGCTTCTGGGCTGAACTACTTTGGTAAAGGAGAGGGGTGGGGCTCTCATTCTGGAATGTTCTTCTGTACAACTCCCCTTCCCCAACAATCTTGCATGTAGAAATAAAGCTTGTCGGGGAGGTTCCCTGTTTACAAAATTGTCCCATCTGGCACCAATTTTGCCATTGTATTACAAGTTAAAAGCACCCTTTCTTTTTTTCTTTCTTTTTTGGACTTTTGGCCATCATCAGTTATTGGATGTTTGCATTTTGAGTATTTTTTTTTAAACACGCTTGTCTATGTTTTTGATTGCATTTTTACTCTGGTTGTAAATCGTTTTGGCACTTTTTGTAGAGGGATTTGCTAGGGGCTCCCACCCGTGCTCATCCTACTTGTCCCAAGCCCCTCCTCTCTTGCTCTATGCCCTTTTAAAGAAGGGAGGGGGTAGTCACTTCATACAGTGGCTTGCTTTCCCCTCTGTTAAATAGCTTGCCTGTGCCTGTGCCTGCCATTCCTCATGCTAGAATTGGCATGGCCACCTATGGCTCAACAAACTGCAGAGTAATTATTTATTTTTATTTTTAAATTTCTATACCGCTTTACATTTTTAATAACAAATCTCAAAGCGGTTTACAGCATATTAAATCAATAAAACAATAAAACAATAGCCGGGTGATGTTCCTCCGGCCTCATGAGGAGCCTCTTCAGTAGGGCTAGTGAGTGTGGGCCCCGCCCCCTAGGCCAGGTGGAAAGGGCCTTGTAGGGAGCGGCCTTCACAACCCACAGCCAGGTCTGCCTTACTCCAAACCATTCTTGCATTCAGCTGGTGCCCCTTATGCTGATGATAGACAGACAGACAGACAGAGATAGAGAGATAGATGGATGAGCCAAGCCAGGAGAGAGAAAATTGTTGTTGTTGTTGTTAAGGTTTGTTAAATGAATACTTTGCTTTACAACCAATAACATACAATAAAGTCACGTAAGCATTGTGAAACACAAAGTTAACAGTACAATAGCAAATAATAGGCATTGCCCCAGTGCCTGGGAAATCAAAAATAGTTCCAAATCAATGACAAGGTTGGAGCCAGGAACTCCTCCCACAGCAAGAGTATTCCATAAATGAGAGGCTTCCAAGACAAGGCCCATTAACACGTATTTGTTCTCAGGATCCCAAATAACAGCCAGTAGTTGACACTGCACTCCTCTGGCTTGTAATGCTCATTTTAGGGTCAGAACTACCCAAGCTATAAGAAAATTTATTCATGCAGGCAACTACAGCGGCAAGAATGTTACTTGACCCAAAATGGAAAGAAGAAGAAGACCTAGCAAAAGAAGAATGAATACAAAAACTCATGGAATATGCAGAAATGGCAAAACTTACCGGAAAAATAAGAAATCAAGATAGCAAACTTTTTATAAAAGAATAGAAATGTTTCATTGACTATTTACAGATAAATTGTAAACAGATAAGAACATTGGCAGGATTCTTGTAATAACCTGCAGTATATATTTAAAATAGAGGAATAAATGAGCAAATGAAGTTAATTTGGATATGCAGAAAATATTAAAAATAAATTTAAGGAACAGCAGAAAGAGGGGGAAGGAAGTCATGTTTTGAAATGTCAAAATGATAGTGAAATCAGTGAAATGTATAAAATTGAAAATGATAAATAAAGTAATGCTCATTTTATACCACCCTCCTTCCATTCACAGGTCATCTCTTCTGCTTTTGAGGAAGATTGTGGCATCCGCTTTCATGAGCCCCAGCCCCAGGTGAAGGGGGGGAAGCAAGGGAAGTATGTGGGATGCTCACAGGCTCCTGGCGCAGAGACAGCAGCTGCCAATTTCTTTCCCCTGCCTTCTCTCTAGAAGCACTGCCTGCCCTAAACCACCTATACCTCCCTGATTGCCACATCAGCCTGCCTCTCTCTCACAGCCATAAAGGTGGCCAGCTGACCTGAAAGTAGCCAGTGCCTGCGCTGTTCAATACAATATTTGCTGATGTGCAGAAACTTATTGCAGTGCGTAGATCAGCATATTAACCACCTCAGAGATGCAAAGGAAGCTGCTCTTAAAAGGCACAGCTACAGAGGCTGGCTGGAAAAGTTGGCAACCCTGTATTAGGTATTCCTGAACTTTAGCACCCCTTGCTTTGCTCCTCTGGTTACCATCTACTTTTGTTCCCACCCCAAGCTAAAGAGAGTAGCAACCTTTTGTGTGTGTGTGCATACAAGGGATTTGGCATATCTCGAAACTTCTCACTTCTTGCAGAAAGGCAGCAGTGGGATTCCCCCACCACCTGGAAAAGAACCCCCCACCCTGCCCTGCGAGAGGCAAAATATTCAGAAATCAGGTCAGCCACAAGAAGGGGATTTGTCAGATGTCTGGAGGGACCCTTTATATCCTCCTGTTTCTCCCAGTGGGTGCGCAGAGCTACAGAGCCTACAGCAAAGGAGATAGAGGGAGAAGGAACCAGTCTGCTTCCTTTCTCCATTGTTGCATATTGGTTAGAGTGTCTGACTAGGACTTGGGAGCTCAGGGTTCAAATCCCCACTCAGCCACAGAGTTCACCCTTTCTTTCAGCCCAATCTATCCAGCAGGGTTGTGAGGGCAAAATGGGGAGGGGGAAGAACCATGGCGTGGGGTATAAAAGTAATGTGATAAAGGCAGGGTTTAACTAATGGAATTAGGCTGTGTACACACCCAGAATTTGAAACACATCTTCTCCTCAAAGATTCCTGGGAACTATAGTTTACACCTCCCAGAGCTAGAGCTCACAGACCCTTAATAAACTACAGTTCCTAATATTTTTTTCTTGAGGGGAGATTCTTTAAATTGCATATTGTGCATTTTGTTATTGTAAGCCACTTTAAGAGAGCCATATGGTGAAGAGTGGGGTATAAATTTTAAAATCTAAACATTAAATAAATATTAACTAAAATAAAAATAAAATATAAAAGCATATGCAGCTTTATTAGTAAGTGGGTGGAGCTTGTTTTGCAGCACCAGCCAAGGAAGATGACGACAGGGCAGACATGAACATCACTGGTCAAAATATATCCCTAGAGGTGAGACTCTGCATTTGCCATGGCAATAATGTGATGTAACGTAATATAATGTAGTTGCAAAAGGGCTTTAGCTATTGCATCATGAACAGCCCTAAAATCTGCTTCAGAAGAACTGTAAGTTGTATGAATCTATAATATTGGCATTGTAAAGTTTGCCAGCCAGCTGTCCTGGAAAGATTGTCTCACAAAATCCAAGCAATGAGAGGTCAAAGAAAGGCGGACATGTTTTTGGCAGACTGGTGTTTGTTTATTGGTTTTATAAATAGTCAGGAATCTGGCAGAATGGTTCCAATTAACTGAGCTGGCCCATCCATGAGGAGGGGTGAAACGCTCACCTCAGCGCAAGAGGCGGTCCTCTTCCCACCACTGCCATCATCAAGAGGGAGGTGTTTGGATGCACAGTGTTGCTACTCATCCTCACTGCCCCAAGGCGGAGAAGCTGAACTGCAATGCTTTGAGGAGTTTGGCAAAAACTGGGGTGCAGCAGTGGTGGAAGTAGGGTACATGGTGGTGGTGGGGCAGCAATTCCTGTTTCACTTCAGGTGGTGAAATGGGATGGGCCACCCCTGCCAACTACATTTCAGATGGTATGGTCTTTGCAAGGGGAAATAGGATTAACTGGAGAAAAGTTAGATAAATTAAGAAAAATGAGATGTGGATCTAAATAACAGAGTCATTTATTTTGATTGTAGGTGATAAATAAACAGTGAGCACTGTGAAGGAAATAAACAATGAGCACTGTGAAGGGAAAAATACTGTTACAGGAGACTGAATACCAAGTTAAAATAGAAGCTTCTTAATCCTATTTGTAGGATTATATATTGTGCTTCCATGAAATGCAATCTGTACCCGAAAATGCTGTTTGGGGTGTCAGGAAGGGGAGTTGTTATATTTTTATTTATATTACACACACACACACACACACACACACACACACATACATACACACACACTGTTTCAGAATTTCCCTTTGCTCAGCCATACCTTTCCATCTCTTGAGCAGGACTTATCCTCTTCTGGGGAGGCTGGTGACATCACCAATGAGTTCATCCTGCTGAAGATTCACACTTCCTACTCCATCAAGGTGAAAATGAGTCCTGCCCCATCCCTGGCTGACTTTAGGAACCTGCTACAGGAAGAATGCTGCCAGCAGGCTACACGGATGTCAGTGAGGTAGGTTCTGAGATACACATGAACTGGCACCAGGTAGGGATGAAATCCGAATCTGTCTGATCTGTGGCTTTCCAACACAATCTTCAAACCTATACAGTGGTACCTCAGGTTAAGTACTTAATTCGTTCTGGAGGTCTGTTCTTAACTTGAAACTGTTCTTAACCTGAAGCACGACTTTAGTTAATGGGGCCTCCTGCTGCCACCGCGCCGCCGGAGCACAATTTCTGTTCTTATCCTGAAGCAAAGTTCTTAACCTGAAGCACTATTTCTGGGTTAGCGGAGTCTGTAACCTGAAGCATATGTAACCTGAAGCGTATGTAACCCGAGGTACCACTGTACACAGCTATCCTTTGAAATTTGCACTTCTCCTAATTTTGTGGTGCAGTTCTCCAACCCAACAATGTTTACAAAAATGCATATGTATTAGGGTTCTTTGGGAAAAGCCATGAGCTTTAAATGTATGGTGTGTCCATGCCACTCTTGCCTTAACAGCTTCCTATGTACCTGTGGATGATTGCATCACTGATCCTTTTCAGGTACAAGATTTCAGGTAGTGATGAGCTGATCCCTGTTAGCAATGATGAAGAACTGAGGAACATCTGGCAAAGCATGGAAGGTGGTCAACTGACCCTCTGGTGCCAGGTACGCGTTGATTGGTGTTGTGTTATCGGGCTTAAAGACTGGACAACAACAACAACTTTCCCTGCAAGCAGGAGGCTAGCACACCACTCCTGCCTTGCTGTTTTCAATTTTTAGTGAGATATTATTTTTATTAATAATATTAATATTCAGAAATGGTATCCTCCAACCTGAAGCGGTAGAGTTAATTGTTTTGCTCAAGCTCCCTCTATGACCTCATTCTGACAGTAAAAGCTGTTGGATGGTGGAAGTGGGTAGGCTGTTCTTTGTTAGAAGCTGGCTGGCCACCTATTACGGGTGCTGCACTAGTGGATTCCCTGCATTGGTAGGGGGTTTGACTAGATGACTCTTGAGATTCCTTACCAACCCTCTGATTCCAGTGCATGTGTTGATCCAGTCCCATTTGTGTGTGTTCTGAAGGCCCAAAGGGATACCACGAGCAGGCCAGTACTCTACCACATGACTGCGTGTCACCCCTACACTGCTCAGGGCCAGGAGGATCTGTCTTTCAAAGAAGGTGACAAGCTGGAGATCCTCTCTGAAGGTAGGCAGGGTAGAGATGGATGTTTGATGGTCCTTGAAGGGAAAAATGTTCCCCCCTCCCAGATTAAAAGGCACCAGAGGCACCTTCCTCATCCCCTTCTCTTGATCTGTGCCTTTGGCCATAAACCCACCTGCCTTCATCTTGGTTGTGTTTTCACAGTGAACGAGGAGTGGCTGGAAGGACGCTGCAATGGAACCACTGGCATTTTCCCAAAATGCTTTGCTGTGCGAGAGTGCTGTTGACACCTGCTCCTAGAGCAGAAAAAAAGGGGGCATGTCCCTTAACTCACCCACCCATTCAATCACAGATGCTACAATCGACCTTTCCCTTGCCATTAGGTGCTGTGTTGCCCTTCAGACATGCTGAAAATGCATCTAAGTGTTGGTGAAGTGTTGGCTTCTTAGTAATGGGAACGTTTTAGTGACTCATAAAGTCACCCTTTTTGCTTTGGTGGCTGAAAAGATCAGAAAGAATACCCTGGACAATATAGCAGTGAAATGTAAGGAAAACTCAGAGATCTAAATAGAGACTATTATTTGTGGCGCAACATCCCTTTTGCTTATATTTATTTTTGATTCACATTTGTCATGGCCAATGGCTAGTACAATAAAGTTAATTGGATTGGAGTGTCGCTGAAAAGCAAATATATTTCCTTCTCTTGAGTTTGTAGTTAATGCATGAATTACTTTAAACCACCAGAGGGCACTGTTGGTCTAGCAATCTTGCCAGCACTTGCTTATCGTCTTTGCTTTGTCATCCTTAATGCCACCCTTAAAAGCTGAGCTATTTTGTTTGTTGCTCTGTCCTAACTTTTTGAGACAAGATATATGCTATTTCTCTCCTTCTATCTCCACTCATTCTGTAAACAGTTTCTGCATGAATAAAGCCTTTGAATTCCAGAAATTGGAAGCGATTGTTCCACTCTAATTTCAAGCTGCAAGGTCTGCTAACAGTAAAAACATGAGAAGAGCCCTGCAGGATCAGACCAAAGCTATATGTGGAGGGCTGGAAGGCAACAACCATTCCCCAAGGACAGCTTTCCCCAGCAACTGTGATTCAGTGATCTGCTGAATGTGAATTTAAACCTCATGACTAAAAGGTAAACGTAAGGTAAAGGACCCCTGGATGGTTAAGTCCAGTCAAAGGAAGCTATGGAGTTGTGGCGCTCATCTCGCTTTCAGGCCAAGGGAGCCAGCGTTTGTCCACAGACAGTTTTCTGGGTCATGTGGCCAGCATGACTAAACTGCTACTGGCGCACGGAGAACCGTGACAAGTGCCAGAGCGCACGGAAACGCTGTTTACCTTCCCATCACAGTGGTTCCTATTTATCTATTTGCACTTTGACATGCTTTTGAACTGCTAGGTGGGCAGGAGCTGGGACAGAGCAATGGGAGCTCACCCCGTCATGGGGATTTGAACCGCCAACCTTCCGATTGGCAAGCCCAAGAGGCTCAGTGGTTTAGAGCACAGCGCCACCAGTGTCCCTACCTCATGACTAAGGTCAGGTTCACAACATACATTTAAAGCACATCCAATGCACGATTGAAGTAATGACCCCCATACACCCCACAAGAATCCTGGAAGCTATGGTTTCCCCCTTAGGTAAAGGTAAAGGTAAAGGTACCCCTGCCCGAACGGGCCAGTCTTGACAGACTCTGGGGTTTGTGCGCCCATCTCACATCTATTGGCCGGGGGCCAGCGCTGTCCGCAGACACTTCCGGGTCACGTGGCCAGCGTGACAACGCTGCTCTGGCGAGCCAGAGCCGCACACGGAACGCCGTTTACCTTCCTGCTGGTAAGCGGTACCTATTTATCTACTTGCACCCGGGGGTGCTTTCGAACTGCTAGGTGGGCAGGCGCTGGGACCGAGCAGCGGGAGCGCACCCCGCCGCGGGGATTCGAACCGCCGACCTTTCGATCGGCAAGCCCTAGGCGCTGAGGCTTTAGCCCACAGCGCCACCCGCGTCCCATGGTTTCCCCCTTACAAAGCTACAATTCACAGCATCTTTAACTAACTATAGTTCCCAGGATTCTTTGTGAGAAGTTACAACCTTTAAATATGCATTAGGCGTGCTTCAAATGTATGCTGTGGATCTAGTTCCCTGAACTTGTCTCCTCCCCTTTTTTACATCCATCTAAGCCTGTAAGGCAGGCTTTCCCCAACCTGGCGCCCTCAGCTCTTTTGGACTACAACTCCCATCATCCTCAGCCAATCATGGAAGCCAAACCCTGCCTCCAATACCAAATCCTGCACTAAAAGGAAAAGTGCTGCTAGTTAATCCTTGGTTTCATAAACCCATGAGGACTAGTGCAAAGCTTCCTTCAAGAAAGCTAAGTTTCTTTGAAAGCCAAATTTGGTCTTCATTACCAAATCCTTCAATAAAAGCAGAGCACTGCAGATAATTCCTCGTTTCATAAGTCCACAGTAAACACTTAGCAAAGTTTTTATTTGAGAAATGTGCAATAAAAAGAATTATAAAGTTTTCTAGCGAGCACTGTGAGGCCAGTTCCTGATGACCTGTTTATTGAACATTTGTCCTGATTTGTTTGTGCAGAGTTCGCAGGGAGGTCATACAGTGTCCAGCTGTTTATTGCACACTCATTCCAATTTGTTTGCAGGGAACTTCTATGGTGTTGGGTCATGTAAGTGCTATTCCACGCATTTCCCCATCGCATTTCTTGCTACAAAAGGTCCAGGTCTCTTTTTGTTGCCCAAGTACTTCATATTCAATTTCATTTCAAATTTGAATTTTGCTGGTATGTGATGGAATCCCAACTGGAAAATGAAGACAGCCTGCACATGCTTTAAGTCTTGTGGAAAGTTTGTTCCTGATGGGGTTGAGAGAGATCCTTTCACCCACAAAAATATTTTGGTGAAAAAAAGAAAGAAAGAATGTAACTAGTTGTCCACAACAGGGAGATGAGAACCAGCCCCATAGAATCAACTCCCCCAAGTATTTACAGTATTTGCATGGTGTTTCTAGTACGCTTTTTTTGTCCGTGGCTGCATCTTTGGGGATCCCATCCCAGGCAGTTCCTCTTCCAGGCCTGAATCAGACCACTGTAGCTCCTGTACGACTGACTCCTGGCACCCTGCAATTCCTTTGCCTGAGAATCTATCATCTGCTTTAAACTGGTCTCTCACCTTGGTGCCAAGATCAATCTTAAGACCTGATAAGCAGCCTTGAAGTCCCGCTCTCTTGCCCACCAAGGCAGGCGCCTGCATTTGCCAGTTGCTTGCATGGGCCCCACAGGTTGGCACCAGTGAACTGCTGGTCCAGTAAACAGCGGATGAGAAACAATATTAATAGTACTTGTAAATTCATTCCTATTACAATTAATTTTCATTAATAATAATATTGCTAGAGTGTTTTTGAGGGGGGTCAAAACCCTATCTCCATTATGCCCAGTGAGTCTTAGGAGATTCCTGCAACACAGAACAGTTTTATCATCACCCCATATATATATTTTTTTTTGGGGGGGGAGGGTTTGATGAGAAAGAAAGCAGCTTGCCTCTGGCCTTTGCAACAGCTCATGGAAGAGATAAGTTTCAAACCAGGGGCTTTATGGTTTACATAGCTAATATACTGCTGGGGAGGGGGGATTGCGGTACAATAAATTATATACTGCATGTACTTCTGAAAAGAAAAGGCATAATCAGTGCTAGTTGGGCAAATAGTGTATGTTTGTCCCATTGGGTCTTAGAGAGTTGAAGCTGGTCTGGCTTGGTGGCGCCTGCCAATCTGTTTAGTGTTTGCTTGCTTGTGGGTCCACTGAGGGGCTGGTGCTGACTGCCCCACCCTAACCCACACAAAGGCTGCGGGGAGGTGAACAGTCCAAAATGCAGCCCCTTTCTCTCAGCGCAGTAAATACATGACCAGCAGGGCAATACAGATTGCCAGCACAGCGGCAATGAAGACAATGCTGGCTGCCCACACCCCTTCCTCGTGCCCTCTCAGCTGTCGGGGGGCCTCTGCGGGGATCATATTGGTGAGGTTCAGCATGTAGCCCAGAGTCCAGCCAATTTCCGAGTTGGCAGCCTGCAAGAGAGAGAGAGTAGAGTCACAAAGAAAGGCAAACACAGTGCCTACCACTTAATGCTAATAGCCTTTCCATGAGCCAAGACAAAGCTGGCATTTCAGGCAGAGGTGAGCTTCCTTGTCATAGGAACAGTGTTTGCTTGGCATGTAGAAGGTCCCAGGTTCAGTCCCCAGCATCTCCTGGGCTGGGAAAGAACCTGGGGCTCCAGTACTTAGGGCTATTTCACTATATTTTGTATCCCAAGATTTCTACCCGTGTTTACTTGCTACTATATAGATAAATGCATGAACCTGGCTTTTTGAACTTTGTAAGCAAACCATTTCAAAACTCACTAAGGTGTGTGGTCTGTGGCTAAGAGCAGCAGAAACAGGGAAGTTCTGAAAGTGGACTAAATGGGATATTAAAATGGTTTCAACAGCCTCTATCTTCACACTACACTGCTGCTTGCTTGGAAAACTGTTACAATGATATATACTGAAATTCAGTCGGGGATTTGAGGAAGTCACTTAACAATGTTACTAAGATTGGATTAAGTACAGTTAAGATGTATGTATGTTTGTTTGTTTAAAATTTTTGGAAAATCAATAAAAAAATTTGGGGGGGGAATTAAACTCTGTTGCTTGGGGCTCTCTCTTGCTGGAGAAAGTGTTTAGTCCTGCGCTTTGGATCTAGAGTTCCAGCTAAGTATTTTGTTAATTATCCCACACAGGTGATCTATATCTATTTTCACCTCCAGAAGCCCTTGTGTAAGTGATTTTTTTTCAGACCATTGGCAATGAGGAGAAAGGAATGGCTTATGTGGGGGTGGGGAAGTGAAATGGGCAGAGACAGAAGGGATAAGGACAAACTCTCTGCAAACAATCAGTCCCTTCAAAACCTGGGCTGGTTCAGATACCTTGGACCTAAACCATATATAGTGACATGACCTCCAGCTCTTCCCTCACCCGCATCCGGAAGGCAATGTTGTTCCAGGTGTCCGTTCGAAAGCCATAACCGTCCAGCAAGATAGTAAGGATGTAGTTGGCACTAGCACAGTAGTTTTTCAGATGGTCCTCCTTCTCGTTGAAGTAACTGGATTTCAACTGAGGAAAGATAGGGGGAGAGAGAGAGAGAGACAGCATTTCAAGAGCAGCTGAGGTAGGAGAGTGTTCATTTCCTGACCATTGGATATACTGCCTGATTTGATGCAAGTTGGAGTCTGACCATATCTAGAGGGCACCCCATTGGCTACTCTGACCAGCAGCAACTCAGCGCAACTACCTGAAATCATTTGAGGGCAAGGATGGGGAACCTGTGGCCCTCCAGATGTCATTGGACTATAACTTCCACCACCCTTGACCATGAGCTGTGCTGTCTAGAGGCTGGTGAGAATTCTAGTTCAGCAACATCTGGAGGGTGACAGGGTTTCCCATGCCTGGATTAAGGTGACTGAAGGGTGCTGTTGTGTGAACCTTCAGGACTTTCCAGAAGGGCAGCTGTGTTTCAGCAAAGACAGCTTTGGGTCTTGTGACACCTTTAAGGATGAGCATAGGTCAATGCCAACTGGGCAGCCCCCAGTGGCAGTACCTCAAACAAGGCCTCATCTGGGATAAGGAACCATGGGCTACAGTTTGTTCTTCATGGTTGCATAGTACAAAAGGTTTTGGCAGGTGTAGTTCATATCACAGTGTCGAACTGTATTCCTGCTAAAACACCTTTCTGTGTAGGTAAAAAAGCATTGTCGACGACTTTGGAGCAGGCTGAGAACAGACCCAGGGAACTGAATCTGGGGCTTTGGTAGCAGCTGAAGGCTGTTGGCTGTCTTCCTAGAGCAGAGGTCGGCAACCCGTGGCTCCGGAGCCGCATGCGGCTCTTTTGCACCTTTGCCGCGGCTCCGCAGATCCTCGGGGACCCTGAGCAGAAAAGCAGAAGCGCCAGAAAGAGGAGGGGGTGGAGCTGGGCAGCCGAGCCGGGCAAAGCAAGGCAGCGGCGGCAGCGGAGCTCGAGAGGCGGCGGCTGCTGGGATGGAGGAGGAGGCGGCGGCGGCCAGAGAAGGGCTGCTGCTGCTGCTTCTGCCGCCGGAGGGAAGTTCTGCCAGGCGGCTTCATGGCTCATAGCTTCCCCCGCCCACCCAGGCCACGCTCTCCTCAGCCCCGCGCGCGAGGCACCTGAGGCGAGGGGGAGAGAGAGCGCGCGCTCGAGATGGCAGGGCAGGGCAGTGTGTGTGTGTGTGTGTGTGAGGGCAGGGGGGGGGAGCAAAGACTTTTGCCCCCCGCCGGCCTTCAGAAGAGGTCCTGGACCTCTTCTGAAGGCCGGCGGGGGGTAAAAGTCTTTGCTCCCCCCTGCCTGCCTTCCCGGGAGAGCGGAGAAACGCGCTGCGTTTCTCCGCTGTCCCGGACGGCTTTTGAAGGCGGGGGGGGGGGGGAGAGCAAAGACCTTCGCCCCCCGCCCGCCTTCAGAAAAGGTCCAGGACCTCTTCTGAAGGCTGGCGGGGGGCGAAAGTCTTTGTCCCCCCTGCCTGCCTTCCCAGGGGCTTTTAAATCGCCCCAGAGAAGTCCTCCGCTGTCCCGGGGCGATTTTAAAATGCCACCCGCCAGCATTTTAAGATCGCCCCGGACAGCGGAGAAGTCCTCCGCTGTCCCGGGGTTTTTTAAAATGCTGGGGGTGGGAAGAAAAGCCCTTGTCCCCCCCCCAGCCTTCAGAAGAGGTCGGGGGACAGACTGTCCCCGGACCTGGTCTGAAGGCGGTTTCCATAGGAACACATTGATTGATTTTCAATGCATTCCTATGGGAAACCGTGCTTCGCAAGACGAAAAACTCGCAAGAAGAAAAAACTTGCGGAACGAAGTAATTTCGTCTTGCGAGGCACCACTGTAAATGCTGCTATGTAGAAATGATGAGAAAGTTGCACCAGCAGAAGGAATGGATATGTACTGTTAGTAAAAAGAGAGGGAGTTGAACTGCAGGGAGGGACAGACACTTTTCTATGTATTAATTTGTATAATGCCCTCTATGCACATGGTGCTTTGCAAAAAATGGATATGAGAGGTACCATACCCCTCTTTGCTATCTGAAATAGACTCAGGGAAAAGAGAGAGAATGGGGGAAGGGGAAGAATGTGTGGTTATTTACATTTGGCTTGTTTTGCGGCTCCCAGTTTCCCCCCCCCCCTTCGGAAACGAGTCCAAGTGGCTCTTTTTGTCTTAAAGGTTGCAGACCCCTGTCCTAGAGAAAAGGTGGAGAACCTCAGGTACAGGGGCTAAATCCAGACCTTCAAATCTCTGTATTTGGCCCTCAGGCCTCTTGCCAGGTGAAGAAGAAGAAGAGGAGGAGTTTGGATTTGATATCCCGCTTTATCACTACCTGAAGGAGTCTCAAAGCGGCCAACATTCTCCTTTCCCTTCCTCCCCCACAACAAACACTCTGTGAGGTGAGTGGGGTTGAGAGACTTCAAAGAAGTGTGACTAGCCCAAGGTCACCCAGCAGCTGCATGTGGAGGAGCGGGGAAGTGAACCCGGTTCACCAGATTACGAGTCTACCGCTCTTAACCACTACACCACACTGGCTCCTCTCCAGCCACACTTGCTTCCCCAGGCCACACATCTCAGCAACTCTGCTCTGCGCCCTCCTTGAGTGTTTTGGCTGGGCTGTGTCATTTGAACTCTGATCATGCCTCTTGCTTGATGGAGGATAGATAGGGATGTGTACAGAAAGAGGCTATTGTACGAAAAGGAAAATTCTAATGGGCTGTTCTGCCCATCTTTGCCTCTCTAACCATACCCACTTGTACTTCTGGCCCCACCCATCAATGATATGTGGCCCCCTGTCTGGTTGCCCAGGCAGAAAAAGGTCCTTCAACAACTCTGCCCAAGAGATCTGGTGTGCGAGCAGCAGAATTTGGGCTACCGAACTGGAGTGCCTCAAGCGATATATTTGTAAATATATGTTCATTTTACAGATTGGTCAACAAGTCTCTTGTGACCTCCTTCCAAACCACACCAGGATGATAGGATACCTACTTCATCCCATTTCCTGGCACAGAACGTCTTGATAGTATCTTCAACAGTGGCCAGTGGCTGAGTTTCAGTCAAGTTCAGGAAATTGAAGGTATAGTAATAGGCAGAAAAAGCCTGAAATTTAAAATAAAACATGAACAGGTGAGACATCAAACCAGCAATGGCTATAGAAGCCTGGGGAAGGGTGTGGACCAGTGGTAGAGCAGATGCTTTGCATGCAAAAGGTTCCAGATTCATTCCTCAGCATCTCCAGGTAGGGCTGGGAGAGAACTAGATGGACCTATGTTCTTATTTAATTCAGAACCATTATTCAGAACCATGAGAACTAGGATCTTAGTTTATTTTTAGCAGAAAGGCCATCACTCAATGGTAGAGCCTCTGCTTTGCATGCAGAAGGTCCCCGGTTCAATCTCTGATGGCATCTCCAGATAGCGCTGGAGAGAACCCTGCTTGAAACCCTGGAGTTCCTCTCAATATAAAGCAGTTTTCTACTTTATTTTTCACTTTAGCTAATAAACCGAAGGATGAGGTCCTTGAATGAAGCTTGCAACAAAATAAAATCAGATGATAAATCAGTAGTGAAATCCATTTACAAAGCAGAAAAAGAGATAACAAAAAAAAAAATCAAAACTATGTTTCAGTGGAATAAGCAATCAATAAACAAGAGTAATAAACACTCCAGTATTATTCAACTGAGACATTGCATTTGCATGGGTGTAGCCAGGATTTGTCATCATCCTCTATCTGCCTCTTTCTAGCAGAATTGGAATGAAATGCCTCAACATCAGCTGTTTTAAATTACTTTCTTTTGACCCAAAGCACTCAGAAAAATCTGTCACAATTTCTACTTTAACTTAAGTATTTTTATTTATTTATTTTATTGGGGGGGCAGCTGCCCCCCCAGCTACGCCTATGTGCATTTGGACTATTCATTACTTCTGTGTGAACCCAAGGGCATGATAAACACAGACACACAGAGGAACATCCCTATTCCCAACTTTTTAGCATGAATTGGCATGCTCTCATACCAGAAATTTCCCGTTGACCTTAGGCTGGTAGACCCCGTTGAAACCACAGGAGCCATTATATTTGCAGTTTTTTGAGAAGTTGAAAATACTCTTGAAGGTTTCCCGGCATAGGGTGGCATTGCCTGTGCCCACCAGAGTAAAGTTCTTCGAGGCTGGGGGTGGCATTGATTGCTTGGCACACGGACTGCTATAGACAGACGCAGTTGTAAAGGATGAAATGTAGCCTTCTGGGTAGCAAGGATGATCGACCCGATCCGATGAGCTTGAATTCTGGAGACAAGAACCACAGAGTGAAACCATAGTCCAGATGTACCTTCATAAGAACATAAGGAGAGCCCTGCAGGATTGGGCCAATGGCACAACGTGTCCAGCATCCTGTTCACACAATGGACAACCAGATGCGCCAATGGGACGCCCCAAGACCTGAGCTCAATAATGCTGTCCTCATCTGCAATTCCTAGCAACTGACATTCAGAGGCATACAGTGGAAGTGGAACATATAGCCGTATCCTCCTCTATGGATTGGTCTAATCCTCTTTGGAAGTCATTGAAGTTAGTCGCCATCATTACTTCCTAGAGGAGTGGAATGATCCCTATTTCCCATTCATAGAGTTACATTTCCTAGAGTGGTTTAGCAATCGAAGAGGGAACTCTGGGAATGGTATATCTAAGAGGGGAATAGGGGATTTCCTAACATCTCTCAGACCCTTAGTAAAGTACACATCCCAGGATGTTCTGGGGAAACCATGAGTGTTTAAAGTGGTATGATACTGTTTTAAGTATGTAGCACAGATGAGGCTAATGCGATTGAAAACAAATCAATTCTACTCCAGCAAAAAAGACAATTAGAGCTGGGGTAAACCTTAAGTTTACCTACAACCTGTTAATTATACCTTTTCATTTGCATTTGTTATCCAAAATTATTTTTAATAGCTTCATAAAACCTTACAAAGCAAATCAAAGAATAAAATTATTGGGGGGGCAATTTAAAAATGATTTATCTTCTTTTGATTTAATAATAATAATAATAATAATAATAATAATAATAATAATAATAAATCTTTACTATTACCCCTCCCCCCAGCTTAAAACGTAAACAGAATAAAATCAATGAATCAATGATAAATTAAAAACCAGATTAGACACAAGCCAACATTCTAAAAATCTGGGCAAAGGTAAAGGGACCCCTGACCATTAGGTCCAGTTGTGACCAACTCTGGGGTTGCGGCGTTCATCTTGCTTTACTGGACAGGAGCCGGCATACAGCTTCTGGGTCATGTGACCAGCACACTAAGCCGCTTCTGGCAAACCAGAGCAGCGCACAGAAACACTGTTTACCTTCCCGCCAGAGCGGTACCTATTTATCTACTTGCACTTTGGCGTGCTTTCGAACTGCTAGGTTGGCAGGAGCAGGGACCAAGCAACAGGAGTTCACCCCATCACGGAGATTCGAACCGCTGACCTTCTGATCGACAAGTCCTAGGCTCTGTGGTTTAACCCATAGCGCCACCCGCGTCCCAGAAAAGTCTGGATAGGCTTGCCTAAATAAGTATGGTTTTATGGCACTGAAAAGAGTACATACAACGAAGGTGCCTGCTTTTTAAGTTTCTTTAAGAACATCTAAAAACCACACTGTGCATGAAATTCTTTAAGGTTTGATCCCTATTTTTGTTTTATTGTAGCCCAGATCAGGGATTTGCAAATTGTGGTCTGTGAGCATTGTTCAGGTGGTCTATTGCACGTTCATGTTAAATATTCATACTGATTTAATGTGTATTTTTATTGCTTATTTTAGTTCGATTTTAATCCAATGCAACAAACTGTAATACAATAAAATAAAATATGTAAGAAATAAAAGTAGCAATAAAAGTACCGTTAAAAGTCATACAGCATCTAGCACAGCACATTTCAATGGGTACAACAGGTAGAAAAATCATTAAGTGGTCTGCCAAGAATCTCAGGAGATTTCAAGGGGTTTGTAGATGATATTCCTAGATGATATTCCTGTCCCTTTCAGTTAACACCTCTCACCACCGGCCAAGTCTCTCTGCCCAGGGCTAGCTTCTGAATGGCAATGGGTGACTTACGATTATAATCCGGGTCAGGTGCTGGAGGGCTTGGTTCTGACCATAGCACAGGTAGCTGTGGGTATAGATGGTGTAATCAAACCCATAGAGTCGGAAGTGAGCGGCTTCGTTTGGATCAGTGATCTTGCCAGCTGGAACAAAACTAATCTGGGTCGATGCCCCTCCGAGATCCAATGCGCCCAATATATTGGTTGAAGTGGGGTGAATCCATTCTCTGTCTTTAGCAGAATACTGCAGAGATACCACAACAGGTTAGCACTTGTGGGGCCTGGCAAGGGGCAGATCATTTAGAGATCTACCTGATTTTAGGACTGAGCTCCTTTCCACTTTTGAAAAAACAATTTTCCCACCTTTGCATTTATTCTGGTTAGCATTTCCTAATGCTCTATGGCCTTGTTCAGACACAATGTTGAACCATGATTTAA
Source organism: Podarcis vaucheri (assembly GCF_965113315.1). Classification (NCBI taxonomy): domain Eukaryota; kingdom Metazoa; phylum Chordata; class Lepidosauria; order Squamata; family Lacertidae; genus Podarcis; species Podarcis vaucheri. The sequence goes on along the minus strand of NC_138758.1, from coordinate 39,433,915 downwards.
CAACCATAGTTTGATAAACCATGGCTTAGCATTACGTGAGAATCCGGTCCAGTGGTTTAACTGGAGTTTATTAACTATGGTCTTTTGACTAGACAAGGGTAAGCTCTTAAAGACCTTTCAAAACAAACATACGTGATTGGTTTACTATACCCCAGAAACCCTCAGCACAAAACTCTGGGGTTGATGGGATTGGAACTCCAGCAACATCTGGAGGGCCTACAGAGTCCCCATACCAGAGGCAGGCCTTTGATCTGATCCACCAGGGCTTGCATTCTTAAATTGGCCCACATCAAATGGCTCGATGTTCCCCTTTAATCAGCTGGTGGATACCTGCCATCTTGACAATGTCCCACTACTCAACTGTTATTGGCTCATTAGAGCAGAGGTTTTCAACCTTTTTGAGCCCACGGCTCCCTTGACCAACCACATTCTTTCTGCAACACCCCTGTGGGGCTCAAGAGCCCAGTTATGTCACCCCTTGCCTGTAGAGCTGGCAACCTCTCACCCCTTTTCGAACACCCTCCCTTGTAGAGTGTTCCCTTAGCCTCCTCTCCCATCTCCTTGGGAGTCCTCTGGGCAGCAGCTGCTGCCATCCCTAGTCTCTGTTCTGTCACGCACCCTTGCTTGCGGAGCTTATAGACAGGGCTGCTGCAATAAGCAGCTGTGCAAGCCTCTGGGAGGCAGAGACACGAGAGGGAAAGAAAGAGGGACAGAGGCTAGGGTTGCCCACGCCACCCCTGATCATCATTCAAGGCACCCAGGGTGCCACGGCACACTGGTTGGAAACCACTGACTTAAGAGAAATGGGGAGGGCCAGAAGCAATATTTAAGCAACAGTAGCCGTGGCAGGCACAGAGAATGTAGTAGCTCATGGTGGAATAGGATCTCTCAAGCCTCAGCCAGCATCATGATGATAAAGAATTATATTTGTGTCCCACCCTAGCTAAAGGGAGCTTGAGCTAGTGCAAATCCTTTTATCCTTAATATAACCCTGTAGGCTTACGTGAGAGTGTGTGACTGGCCCAAGATCAGCTTCATGAGCTGAGGAAGGGTTCAAACCCAGCTCTTCCTAGTTCTAATAAGATGCTCTAGCCCACAAGTAGCCAAAATAGTGACCTCCAGATGTTGTTGGATTTCCACCAGCCCCAGCCAACATAGCCAATGGTCAGGAATGATTGGAGAGCACAACAGTATTTGGAGTTCACAACATAGCTTATCCTTATTGGGTTCCTATCAGAACCAACCAGCATGGCCAGGGAAGATGGCAGCTGTACTCCAGAAATATCTAGCTTATTCTTGTTCTAGCCCTGGAACAATATGCCTGATCTATGCATCCTAAACCTGTTCATAGTCTTGTAGAATCAGCCCCACCTTGGTGAAGGAGTCCAACAGATAGTTGATGGTGATCCAGCCGTAAGCACCTTCGTCCTCTCCACTGATGATTTGAGCGCCTCGGAAACTCACAGGATACTGCTTGATAGTCTTGCCAACTTCTTCCAGAACTTGTTTTGATGCAGACTCATTCTCCATTCTGTAGGGTAATTTGCCAAGAAGAACTGTGAATTTGGAACCATGAGGCTAATTTGGAGTTTGGGGTTCTTTTGATTTATTTATTTACTGGCAGCTTTGTACCCAGCATTGCTCAGGTATTCTAAGAAACCCAAATACTGGTGTGGTTTTGAAAGGTTCAGTCTGCCATCTTGAAGCAAAATGGTGTCCAACTGTAATCAAATGCAGAAGTGCTCATTCATTGATCTCAGGAACCATCGTCCAAAATTTGGTTACACTATCTTAAGAGTTGTCCAAATGCACAGAGTACCGACAAGCAAACAACTTTTCAAATTAAGTAGTGTGTGTGTGTGTGTGTGTGTGTACTTTTAAAAAATATACTGCTTAATATAGTAATCAATCAATCAATCAATCAATCTCAATGTGTTTTATAAAAAATGCAAACAACATTCAACAGAATTTACTTAAAGCTAGATTTTTTTTAAAAGTCCAACTGTATATCCAAATAAAACTGAGTAGTGTAGAAAGTAGAAGATTGAAAATGAAAGGTTGCAGGCAATGTAATGTAGGACCATTGAAATTAGTCATGTCCCAGAGTTCCCTGGGAAGAGGGGTTGATTGTAAAAAACCACATGGCGAATTGTAGCTCTGAGGGGGGGGGGGTCTCCTAGCAACTCTCAGCACCCTGAACAAACTACACTTCTTTTGGAGACACATGACTGTTTAGAGTGGTATGCTTTAACTGTGCAGTGAAGCTGGGTCCTGAGTTGCTCTACTAACTTTAGATGGATTGAGGACAACATTGGAAGAAATTGATGGAGGACAGAAGAGCTATCCACAGTGGCTGAAAGGAACATCCAGAGCTAGGAACACTCTACCTTTGAATAGACTGTTCAGCTCCCTGAACAAAATACAGTCCCTATGACTGTTTAACATGGTATGATATGGCTTTGAATGAATAGTGTAGATGGGGCCTAACATAGACACTTTAATGTGAATAGGTCTACTCTGTGTAGGACTCTGGATACTACTACTATAGTGTTATGAATTTGTGGATGCTAGACCACTATGTTCTCTGGACTGAGCATGTGGCAGAATTTAATCAATGCTTGGAGTGTCAAAATAGTCAGACCCATGTGTATTAGGCTGTGCGCTAGTAACTTATAGTGTCCCTGACCTTGTGTATTATTAAGCTGTGTATGAGATATTTCTATAGACTCAGGAATCAGCATGTGCTAAAAAAGCTCATTAAGCCAAGCTGGTGCTTCCCATGAGATGATAGCCTGAGGTAATGGACCATTAGGACAGTAGAGGATCAAAGGAAAGGTGTAAGGTGGCAAATGATTCGGCCTCTGCCTACAAATAAAGCACAGAGCTTAGAGTTAGGAGTTATGTGACATAGAACGCCAGAGGCAGAGCACAATGGCTGATATCATGGCTGTACCTGTGGGAGAAGCAAGAACCTCTGGCAGCGCTGATATGATGAATCCCTCCATTGTAGGCCCAGTTTGTATTTGTGTGTAAATAAACCATATATCATCAAGACACCACAGCCTGTGCTGTGCCTTATTTTCCAGAAACGAAACATTAACCTTGAGTAAGCCAACCGGAAACCCTGGAATCTCACACTGCTGAGGTATTGGGGTGATGCACAACAATATATTTATTTGTACCCCACCTTTTCCCTCTGATAGTACTGAAGGGAGCTTACATATAAAAATAAGAATTACTATAAACATAGATTTTTTTTTAAATTAAAAACAATTAAATGATGTTAGGATTAAAACTTAGGGACGAGGTGGGGAGAGAGAGATTAAAAACATGTAGATAGTTACAATATAAACAGCACAGCGTAAGTCCTTTCCATAAAAGCAATCAGTTCTCCCAAGCCTGTTGGAACCAAGAAGGTCATCATCTGCTGGCAGAATGACACCAGAGAGGGGGCCAGTCTAGGTTGTTGTTTTTTTGGGGGGGAGTTCCAGAGTCCAGGAGCAGCCACCAAGTAGGCCCTCTCCCATGTCCCTAACAAGCATGCCTGTGAGGGTGGTGAGACTGTGGGAGGGGCCTCCCCTAAATATCTGAGCTCTCAGCCAAGTTCGTATGATGGAATGGAGCTTTTCAGATAGCTTGGACCTAAACCATGCCTTATACCCTTAGAACTGCTGCTCTTTCAAGCCTATACTGTATTTGCATCTGTAAAGACTAGATACTTGCTCCTTTAAAAAAAAGCAGCTCAAAATTGAGACTCCTAATCTGAGATCCATTATTATTATTATTATTATTATTATTATTATTATTATTATTATTATATAGCTGTCTTGCTAACATGACTGGTTTCACCTCACTCTGTAAACCCTGGCTCTTTGTCTTTGTACCTCAACAGTCTCATGCCAGCTGTGGCTCCCAGGTAAGCTGGCGTCTCCTGCTGCCTTTCTGGGGGGATCACAGTCATAGCAGCATCCAGGCATTCCTTGAGGGAGGCACCTGCCAGCGGAGGGTTTTTGGCATAACTTGATATCCCGCTCCCTGAAACACAAAAAAGTGCATAGAGATGGGCAAATCTGTCCACACATTACTTTTTCCCGTCTTAATTTCAGTTCCCCATATATCCAGATCTTCAGCTTATTTTTTTAAGTCACTATCAAGGCTTTTAGTGCAAATTTATCCTAATATCCCTGTGCTTGTAGGTAATTTTGCTTAACCTAGACCACATTCACACCACACATTAAAAGCACTATGACAGCACTTTAAACAGCTTTTTATTGTTTTGGAAAATGCGAATTAGGTTAAGTTCCCTTTTAATTGCAAACTGAACTGAATCCCCATTATCCCTACTCTCCCTCTTTCACCCACCCACCCATGACACCCCCTCTATTTTCTGTGACACCCCAGCGTTCTCTGACACCCATCTCTCTTTCTCATACCCCCCTCTTTCTGATGCCCCCTCTCTGAGTGACATCGCTTCTCCCCCCTCTCTGACATGCCTTCTTTCTCTCCCCCTCTCTCTCTCTGTGACCCATATACAGTCGACTCACAACTTAGGCACATTTAAATTGTGCAAAGTCAGCTCTACGTGCTTGGCCGATTTTTTTTTTACAAATAAATAAAAAGGGGGCAGGTGCCTGTATGGGAGGGGGAAGGTCAGCAATCCCAGCCACCATGACACTCACCTTGGGAGGGTATTCGGAGGTGCAGAGGGAGTATTTTGTCTTTATGCAATTTTGTCTTTATGCAGTACAGAACATAACCCCCATGTAAGCTGAGAGTCAACTGTATTCAATGTTCCATAATCAATGTGGTATTGGTCACTGGGAGTTGAATACAGCTGCTATTTTAGACCTGTTGGATCCCTCTCCCACCTTCCTCAGATGCCCCTGCCATGTTTTTATGTAACTAGGAGAAGCTGACCATTGACATGACAGGAGAAGGTTTGGCTGACCACGCCTGTGTTGTTCTCTTTGTCCATTGGCCACTGGTAGACGAACAGCGAGGTGTGGGATGAGCCCGCATCAAACACCAGCCCGTACTGGAGGGGGAGACATTTAGAATAAAAGAGTCAGATGGTGCAAAACCTGAGCTGCTAAGTTAGAATGCAAAACAAACAAACCACTGAACTCTCATCAGGGTTAAAGATAGAAGTGGGGGAACGTCCTTGGCCAGAGGGACAAATTTTATTTCTGGGTAACTCCCTGGGTGAGCAGCAACAAGTAGGTGGAGCAATGAGTGTTTCTCTTCACTTTGTACAGTGGGCTAGCTTACCCCCCCCCCCACAAACCCTTCATCCAGACAAAGAAGAGTTATAACCAGAGTTCAAGGGGACATGTTCTGGCCAGGCAGAAAAGTTCAAAGAGCCCAATGAGGGGTGTGAACTGGAGAGGGGTATATGGCCTGGGGAGAGTCCTGGAGGCCAAATGGAGAAGCCTGAGGTTCCCCACACCTATATAATAGGAAGAAATTTATTTCTTAAACAACTGACTCAGTGGATTTGCCTCAAAGAAAGGTCCATGGTATCAGGTATGGCTGCACACTCACCTTATTATCTGGAGGCAGTGTGACATTGTGGTTTCCCACCACAATGAGGAGCAGGGCTGTGAGGGAGAACATGCTCAGAATCACCAGGGCTGCTGGGAGGTACCAGTTGCTCCATCTGTTGCCCATAGCTAAATATATAAAAACATGAAGAATTTCCTGTCCATCCATCAAGATAATAGAATCATAGACTCATGAGTTGGGAGGGATCTGGGAAGTCCTCTAATCCAGCTCCCTTCTTGGTACAGGGATCTTGACATTTTATCATCCCTGACAGAGATCAACCAACCAAACTCCAAAAGGGAGAGTCCATCATCTAGGGCTGCCATACATCTGGGTTTTCCTGGACATGTCTGGGAATCAGGCTGTCAAAATGGCATCTGGGCAGATTTTCATCAAATTAGCAAGATGTCTGGGAAAACCTGGATATATGGCAACTAGAGCAATTTCTTAAGAAAAATGCTGTAAAAATCCCAAAGATTTAACAACTTAACAACAACTTTGTCCGGATTTTCACTTTTGCGAATATGGCAATCCTACCATAATCACCTTCTGTCACAGGGATATCTGGGCAAGTGAACTGGTCCCTGAGCTTGCTACCCCTTCCCCCTCCCCTCTATGGCTTTTAGAATGTAAGCTTATTACCAGTCCTGAATAGCCACTTTTAAGTCAAGATTAAATGAGTGGATGAATGACTAAAGGGCATATGGGGAAATAGTCTGGGTTTTTATTTTTGCAGGTGGGTGGAGATAGGAACTTTTGTGGATTTATTTCCATTTCCGCATACATAATAATAATAATATAATAATAATTTATTATTTGTACCCTGCCCATCTGGCTGGGTTTCCCCAGCCACTCTGGGCGGCTTCCACAAAGACCAAAAATACACTAAGATGTCACACATTAAAAACCTCCCTGAATAGGGCTGCCTTAAGATGTCTTCTGAATGTGAGGTAGTTGTTTTATCTCTTTGACATCTGATGGGAGGGCGTTCCACAGGGCGAGCGCCACTAGCGAGAAGGCCCTCTGCCTGGTTCCCTGTAGCTTTGCTTCTCGTGGGGGAACCGCCAGAAGGCCCTCAGCGCTGGACCTCAGCATCCGGGCAGAACGATGGGGGTGGAGACGTACATATTTTGAAAGCTTGATACAGTAAATGCATTACAGTGGTACCTCAGGTTAAGAACTTAATTCGATCCAGAGGTCCGTTCTTAACCTGAAACTGTTCTTAACCTGAAGCACCACTTTAGCTAATGGGGCCTCCCGCTGCTGCCGCCGCGCCACTGCTGTGCAATTTCTGTTCTCATCCTAAAGCAACGTTCTTAACCCGACGTACTATTTCTGGGTTAGCGGCATCTGTAACCTGAAGCGTCTGTAACCTGAAGCGTCTGTAACCTGAGGTACCACTGTATACCAGGGCAATGCATTTCTGTATGGCTGGAGGCAAACACGAATCACAGAAACATAAAACTGTAGCGTTGGAAGGGACCTAAAGGGTCAGCTAATCCAACTCTCTGCAGATCACTCCCAAGTGAGTTACTTGCCCAACGGCAGGTATAGTTGGGGCATCAGTAACAAATGCAAATTTTGGGGAAATTCTTATGTTGTAACTTATGTTGATGACTTCCACATCTGGACAGCTTTTGCACTTTGCTTCTAAATGACGATTCCCCCAACTCTTTCACTATTGAACATTTTGAAACCGGGGGGAAAAAAGCCCTGGTATGTGTGTGTGTGTATGGGTGTGTGAATCTCTGGCCGACACGTCTGATTGCTGCTTGACTTTGTGCCAGAATCAATTACATGGATCACTAAAGATATCCGAATGGAAAGGAAAGCTCCCAAGGCCACACGGTAGATAAACAGGTGCAATTGGTTTTTCTTTTTCTTTTAACTCTGTAAGTGCTGTTGATGCTGCTGCAACAGCAGCAGCAGCAGGAACCTAGAAAGCTCTTAGTTCTCACTGGCGGGTAGCTGTGACTGAGAATGGAGTGAGTTGTCTGAGGCCATATAAGTGCTTTCTAAAGGTAATTTAATGCATCTATGGTGGGAGTGACATTTGAACAAGTGATTACTCAGCTCATACCACACCAGCTCTTTGTTTACCAAGCAGCATGTGAATCAGCACTTTTCCTCAGAAGCAAATAATAAGAGCCCTGCAAGATTAGGACAAAGGCCCATCCAGTCCTGTTCCCACAGTGGTCAAACAGATGTCCATGGGGAGGCCGTAAGCAGGAAGTGAGCGCTAGAGCAACTCTCCCCCACTGGTGATTCCCAGGAACTGTTATCCCGAGTTGCAATGCCTTCGCCAGTAGATATAAGGTTGCCATACGCTCGGAATTTCCTGGTCATTCCTGGGATTTGGCAGTCATGTCCAGGCAGAAATCCCTCAAATGTCCAGGAAAACCCAGACATATAGCAACCCATGTCGGAAATGTAGATTTTGGTGAATTTTCTTAAAAGTGGGTCAAAAACAATTTCTTTGTGTCCAGATTTTCACTTTTTGAAATATGGCGACCCTAGGATAGAACATAGACAGACATGGTGGGTGCCTTTTTGGCTTTGAAAAGGAAGGTTAATGTGTTAGTCTTGGTGGCTACACCAGAGTTTGCTGTGTGGCTTAGCTGAGAACGAACCTGAAGTCTACTATATGTTGTGGCAAGATAAATATGGGGGGGGGGGGGCTTGGCAGGTTACACCAATCCTCTCTTCAAGGAAATAACTGCCGTGCCTTTTTCAGGTTTCCTTCAAATTCCGTTAAACAGCAGGGAACAGAACAGAAGTTGATAATATTAAAATCAATCAATACTTTTTGAGTACTGTTTGGTTTCATGCCCTCTTTGTGGAATTCCCTGGGGCATTTGGCTGGCCACTGGGAGATCCAGGATGCTGCACTAGATAAGCTATTGATCTGATCCAACAGGACTCCTACTAGTCATGAAAGTTAAGAATGGAGCATCTATGTTCAAATGCAATCTACCTCTACCTCTATATTCTATCGGGTGGTGGGAGCATAGAACTATAGACAGAATGTTGGCTTTATGCCCCTCTTGTGAATTTCAACTAGTTGGGAACTGAATGACTGGCATCCCCGCCTAGAGTTGTTGACTTGTATGGGATGGCTTGTTAAATAGAGAAATAGAGGACGCTGTCAAATAGAGGACATTCCTCCATAACATGCAACAAATGAGCACCTTAACCTAAGGTTACCAGACGTCCCCGTTTCCCAGGGACAGTCCCCAGATTTACAAATCAGTCCCCTGACAAAATCCATTGAAGTTGAAAAGTGTTCCTGGATTCACTGGGGGGAAAAACCTGGTAACCTTACCTTAACCCACCTCCCCAATCAGACCTTGCCAATTTCTGAAAGGTATTCTCTGCCTGCAATTTATTTCCTGGCTTACCCTTTGGCAGTTCACATATCATAAGTGTTTCTTTTCTTTTCTTTTTTTAAAAAAGATTAAGACACTGTAATCTCACAAAGGACCTCATGTATGAGAATTGCCTGTCCCTTGCCTGGAGGTTCCTCTCAACTACTATAGCTGATGGCTCTTCTCTCCTCCATCCATTTCTTCCCAAGCCACCTAAAGTTAGTGAAGCAACTGAGGCCACATGTGCACTGTACAATCAAAGCAGTATCATGCCACTTTAAACAGACATGGCTTTCCACAAAGAGTCCTGTTTGTTAAGGATGTGAAAAGGAGGCCCTTGTTCCTTTACAATTATGGATGTAGTTTAACGGTCCCTCTTCCCAGGGACCTTTGGGAATTATATTTCTGTGAGGGGGATAAGGGACCCCTAACAACTCTCACACAGTTCCATGAAACCTTGGACAGCTGCTGCCAGTTAGTCTGGGCAGTACTGAGCTAGATTGCCTAATGCAGGGGTCAGCAAACTTTTTCAGCAGGGGGCCGGTCCACTGTCCCTCAAACTTTGTAGGGGGCCGGAATATATGTTGCCATGATTATGACCCACATTTTTGGCAAAAACCCTTATTGGGACCAACCCCAATGTTGCCCAAATGTGATTCTTTTTTTGGGGGGGGTGTTCCCTCATACACCCATGCTGCTTCCTTTGCGTTTTACACGTTGACAGTTATTATTTCTCTCATAAGGCGGGGTGGGGGGCTGAGGGAAGCACACCATTCCTGTCAGCCCTGGAGAACGTGTGCGCATGCGTGCACGCAGGGAAAAGCCGTTGACCACGCTAAGTCAGACCAGCGCCACTCAAACAAAAACGTTCTTTTCCCTGTGTGAGGGAAGATGAGGCAGCAGCAGCTATTTACCTTTCCATGGCTTGCACAGTGTAGCTAACAAGCGAGAGGCCTCCCAGCAGAGCGCAGAACTGATTCGGAGTGCAGCCACCCTGCTTCCTCCGGCGGGAAGTACCCCCGCGACAGACACTGGCGGGCGTCGTTCCCAAGGCACCTCCCGCAACTGCCCTTCCTGAGGTCAGTCACCAGCAGTTCCATTCTGGAAATTCAAACTGTGGCTCCTTTTCCCTCTTCCCTACCCCCCACCCCAGAAGAAAAGATTGCTGTGTGCGCATGACAGACGGAGAAGGGGCTTGCCTCAAGCAGCCGCCTGCCTCACTTTTGACCCCCAAGCCCGGTTGAGTTACAAAAACCATTGGGCGCGCTATGCTGGTTGCCTGGATTCTCAGACCGTCCATGGGCCAGATCCAAAAGGCCATTGGGCCTGATCCGTCCCGCGGACCTTAGTTTGCCGACCCATGGCCTAATGGGTCTGATTCAGCAGCTTCCTTGCCCGTCACCCATTTGACAGCTGTCATAGCTTGTCTAACATTCCCTTTCAAAGAAACTATATATAACAGGCCTTAGATAAATCCACTGCCAATAAATAAGCTCACAAAAACAGGGATCCACCCATATGTTCAACAAGGCCTTGGGCTTCTGCCCAGAAATAAAACCTTGGCAAACAGCACCAGCACATTCCAAAGAGCCAGTCGTGGGCAGGAGGGGCAGGATGTGGATGGAGGAGCACCTGAAGGATTTGATACCAGCCACACCTGCCCATCATGAAATATGCTGCCTTCCCATTGGTCTGTGTAAACCAAGTGTGGTGAGGTAGATCTGGATAGCCAGCGGGTTGTTACCTCCCCCACCCTTGGCAGGTGAAGTCTGACAGGGGGTGGTGCTGGCCACTTGTCAATCACCTGGTATCACAATGACATCATCCCCTCTTGCAGGGTTTGAAATCAGCTGATTGCTGGGTCTTTCGGAGTTGTGTATCTGGGTGCACAGGGCTTTGCATGTGCCACTGGTCAGCTGATTGATACTTCCTGAAAAACCCCTTTTGGGTTGGCTGCATCCTTACATGCCCAACACTTGATGTGGCTTGGTTGAAATAGCCAGGGTGGAACTTTCTTTATGTATGCTACAACAGCAGCAAGAATACTTATTGCAAAGTACTGGAAGACACAAGATTTACCCACTCTGGAAGAATGGCAGATGAAGCTGATGGGCTATATGGAATTGGCAGAAATGACTGGCAAAATCCGAGACCAGGGAGAAGAGTCGGTGGAAGAAGATTGGAAGAAATTTAAAGACTATTTGCAGAAATACTGTAAAATTAATGAATGTTAAAATGATGTTGGACTGAAAAGAAGTGGTTTTGGTAATAAGGTTAATAAGAATAGGTAAATATAGATAGTTATACGGATGAAAATGTATAGTTATAATAGGTTAAGTATAGAGCAAAGTCAAATGAAAGAGGGTAAGGATTTGCTGAAAAGACTTGGAAAACGGGAATACGAAAGGGGAGGTGTGAGGAGGTCAAGGAAATAAGCAAATGAGATCAAAGATGCTGAAAAATGGATTTATCCTTTTTTAAAATATCTTTTCCCCGCCCTTCTTGTTCCTATTTCCTTTTCCCCTTCTTTCTAGGTTGCCTTTTTGTCAACTTTCTTGTTAGCTTGTGTTTGTTAGTTTTTGTTTGTTTTTTCTTTATGTGTAATTTTTTGTATAATCTCAATAAATATTCTTTTTAAAAAATATATGAAATGGCCAGGGTGGAGGCACACTAATTAAGCCAGCAGACCAGGGGCCCTGCACACCTATTCTAACATGCCCTGGGAAGATTGGCAAAGAGAATGCTGAGGGAGCCTGATGACGGAGTCCTGTGAGGAAGGGGCAGAGAACCAGCTTTGCATACGGAAGGTCCCAGGTTCAATCCCCAGTGGCATCTTCAGGCAGGGAATGTTCTCTTGCCTGAATCCCTGGAGAGCCACTGCCAGCCAGTGGAGACAATACTGAAATAGAAGCACCAATGGGTCTGACTCAGTATAAAGCAGCTTCCTATGTTTTCAGTTTTTTTCAATGACTTTTTATGTTTTAGAAAGTGACAGAAAAACACATTGGAAAGTGTGGGATGAACAAATGACTAATGGGAAGACAAGTAAATAATCTGTAAGCAGAACAAGAACTCAGAATGAATGCTCATTGTCATGTAACTTCCCCACAAACAAAGCAGGACAAATACTCAATAAAAGCCAGACCTAGTCTAACTATCACATAAACTTTGTGTAAGGAAATTGGGATTAATTCTGAATGAATGGGCCATTTGGAGAAGCCCCACATCATATATTTCTATTCTATTCTATTCATTAAAGTAAAAGGTAATGGACCCCTGGACGGTTAAGTCCAGTCAAAGGCGACTATGGGGTTGCAGCACTCATCTCGTTTTCAGGCTGAGGGAGCCGGCGTTTGTCCATAGACAGCTTTCCAGGTCATGTGGCCAGCAGGACTAAACTGCTTTTGGCACAACTGAACACCATCACAGAAACCAGAGCGCCCGGAAATGCCGTTGACTTTCCCGCCAGAGTGGTACCTATTTTTCTACTTATACTGGCATGCTTTTGAACTGCTAGGTTGGCAGGAGCTGGGACCAAGCAACAGGAGCTCACCCTGTCGTGGGGATTTGAACCACTGACTTTCTGATCGGCAAGCCCAAGAGGCTCAGTGGTTTAGACCACAGCGCCACCCGACCCAGTATTCTATTAATTATATTATATCTAACAATGGGGTGTATGGGGTGTTAGTGGAGAGGTAGAACCTCTGGTGGGTGACAGACACATCATGTTCCTTTTGGGGTAGTTTGTCCTCCTTTGGCCCTGACTCTGCACCTAGCTCTCATGTGTGGCTCCTAGAAGTTGTCAGTATGTGACAGCGGCCACAACCCGGGAATGGCTTCAACTGGCCAGCTAAACCCGGTGAAGGTAGCTGATGGGTCTCAAACCCTTGGTGAGTCAGGGACTTCCCTGAATACAAAGACAGGCTCCGGCGGGTTGAGCAGATGGGACCAATAGTGGGTCCAATGGTCAAGAAGGTGGTTTCTGCATGTGCTGTAGAGGGAAGTGAGGGGCAGATGGAACTTGTCAACCTGGGAAGGCAGCCCATATAGGGGAAGGAAAACCCTGAGTCTAAACTTCCAGCTTGTCAATATCTTTCTTAAACTGTGGTGTCCAGAAAAACAAGAACCCCTACGCAATTTACAATTATAGAAAAGAAAACATTGAAATTATTGATAAAAACCAGGTATTCAAAAGATGATTAAAATCAACCCTTGCTAAAAACAAAACAAAACAAAACAAAACAAGTCACATTTACATGTCTGGATAGGCTTGACTAAACAAAAATGTTTTAAATAGATGTGGAAAGCGCCTGCCTGATGTCAATAGGCTGGGAGTTCCAAAGTGTAGGTGCCCCCAAGCTAAAATTTCAATTTCTTTCAAGTGTGGAACAAGTATTGCATGGCACTTATAACAGTGCTGATTCGTGAGAGTGAAGTTATCAAGCTGGCATGTATGGGGTAAGTTAATCCCACAAGTAAACATAAATACTGTAATACCACATGTAATAATGTAAATAAATTTATGATAAATGAATTGGTCATCCTTTGGTATCCTGCCCTTCCAGTTAAGGGTATGGCACGCATGACATCCCCTTTAATTGGGGCTCAGGGTTCAGTCAGGGGAGTTTGCAAGATAACATCTGGGCTGCAACAGCCTCCTATGCCCTTTAAAATAGTGGCGTTGACATCTCTTAGAGCACAAGAACATTGCTGTTTGAACAAGTTTACAGCGGCCTGGCAGGTTGTTCTACTGCGAGAGCAGGATATTTTAAAAAACACTTTAAATGTCTAATGCACACAGTCACGTTGTCAGCTGAGGTCTGTCACTACTTTTATTATTATTATTATTTAATGAAGATGGATCGTGCGATAAGTCTCAAGTCTCGCTTTCAAAAGGTTAGGTGCAGTGCGTTTTTGCGTCATTTCACTTGAAACAAAGGTATATGGAAAAATACAGGAAGTTTGGTTGGTTCAGTGGCAGACATGGAAAGCAAGAAAATATAGGACTCTCTCTCTCTCTCTCTCTCTCTCTCTCTCTCTCTGTGTGTGTGTGTGTGTATAGGGAGGAAGGCTGAAGGTACATGGGGTGGTAAGGATAAAAAAAAATTTACTCTGAAACCACACCTGCATATACTTAAATCACCTGTGATATGAGTAATAGCCTAATGCTGAGGAAGGGACAGCTCAATGGTAGAGCATCTGCTTTGTATGCAGAAGGTCCCAGGCTCAATCCCCAGTAGCATCTCCAGGTAGGACTGGGAAAAGAGCCAGGAGAGCCACTGCCAGTCAGTGTAGACAATACTGCGCTAGATGGACCAATGGTCTTTCTTGGTACAAGGCAGCTTTCTATTCATACCAGTCCTTTATTCAGAACCATGAAGACTGGAACCTTATTCCGCAAGCACTGTCATCCATCCAGATCTTTGGCACGAGGGGGGGGGATCTTCAGTGGTAGAGTTTCTCCTTTGCAGGCAAAAGGTTGCAGGTTCAACCCCCAGCACCTCCAGTAACAGGTGGGACAGGCACCTGCCTGAAACCCTGGAGAGCTGCTGTCAGTCAGTGTCCACTATATGGAGCTAGAAAGACCAATGGGTCTGACTGATGCTGATTAGGCAGCTTTCTATGTTCCTATTTTAAAGAAACAGCTCATTGTTCAGGACTCTGAGGGTGAGAATCTTGCTTTATAAAAAATTATATTTAGGGGAAGGGCCATAGCTGAGGAGTAGTTTGGATGCAGAAATTCCCAATTCTCACAATCTCCAGGTGGGGCTGGGAGATATCCCCTACCCAAAATCCCTCTGCAAGTAATCAGTTCAGATCTCTGGGTGGGGAGGAAGTAGGAAAGGGGGGAGCAGGACCTCAGTTACTTATGCATTTTTATTTATTTTTATTGATTGGGGGGTCAGCTGCCCCCCCACTTGACTATGCCCATGGGAAGAAGGGCAGAATTGCAGTCATCCAGCCCCCCACTGGAGTGTGTGTTGTTCCGAAGGGGCCTGTTGCTCCTGTACAATGCTGACCCCCAAACGTAGTGCCCTTGAACTACTCATCTTCCAAACAAATGAAAGAAAATGCAGCCTGCAGTCCTTACTGAGTAAAAACTCAACCTTAGGCACCTGTCTGACATTTAACATCAACAAGCAGGCAGCCTGGACGATAAAGAGATGCGTGAGTGTATTTATGGACGCATTAAATCATCATATCACATTTGCCTGGTAGGGCTGGACTTTGGTACTATGGTCCCCTGAGCTAGGCCACTGTGCTGGGCTTTGGGAAGGAGGTGAGTGGTTACTGGGCACACTCTCCACTCAGTGCCCAGTGTGGGGGAACCGGTGGAGCTGCCCTAAAACAGCTTCTGTACCAGGGAGGAAGTCCATTTGCACTCAATGGAGAAGACCCATGGAGTAAATGTGTCTACAGTGACTGTATGAGGGTGCTGAGGAAACAGGCCTGTTCCTGGGGCTGCACTGATGCTTCTACCCTTAAAAAATAATCTCTTAAGGAAAGTTTCCCCAAAATCAACCCCAGTCTTGCTCTTACAAGCTCTTCTGCTTCAACTTTCTTCAAGGATCATCATCGGAATCTGAAGGCAGAATCAATACATTATTGGGCCACATCCACACCATACATTTAAAGTGCTATGATACCACAGTCATGGCTTCCTGCCAAAAATTTTGGTGAAGTTTGTAGTTTGTTGAGGGTGCTCAGAGATGTCAGGAGACATCCCATTACCCTCCCAGAGCTAGAATTTACAGAGTGGTTTAACAGTCAGTATCTCTTGACAGGAACTCTGAGAACTGTAGCTCTGGAAAGGGAACAAACCAGAGCTCCTAAATTCTTTGAGGGAACTTACGACTATTTCAAGTGGTATAGTGGTGCTTTAAATGTATGAACGTGGCCTTAGAAGCCGGTGTGCTTTTAGTAACAGACTGACAAGAAAAAACATGTGATATTCATCAAGCTGCTGACTCCTGTGCATAACATGTAATATTATCTGTCCTCCTACAGAGGTGATATTCTGCATTTTGAAAGGAGGCTGGCCTTGGTGGACAATATTGCTTCCGGAACGATATGCAAAACAGCACCCATACATGCTGTGTATAATAATTCACTTTTAAAAGCACTGTCTCTCTCTCCCCACCCCCCCACCCCGTTTTCTTTTACTTGCACTGATATCCAACCTTGTAAAGGACTTTATTAGAAAGAATGCTTATCTCCTCTCTGATCAGCCTATCACTGTTTTTGATTGAGACTGCTGGCTTGTTTTCTGCAATAGTTGGATTAAACATCCGGTTCTAATATAAGCAGAGTAAAGTTTTAAGCTTGTTCCTGGTAATTGTAGAAGGCTTGGGTGATTACCATGAAGGGACCCTGCATTTCTGAATCTGCCATTGCACTGCTGGAGAGGCAAAGAAAGAGAGAGAGACCTTGACAAGCAACAGTTCCTATGATTCTCTCTCTCTCTCTCTCTCTCTCTCTCTCTCTCTCTCTCTCTCTCTCTCTCTTTGTGTGTGTTTGAGGGGGGGAGGGGGGAAGTGGCTGAGGGCAGACTGAAGTCAGTGAGACTGCGCCATATTTGCACTAATGGACTAGTCTCCATTGCTCCTGGGTAAGTGTGTACAAGATTGCAGCCTAAATTTATGGACCTTTAAAGCCCTTTGTGGCTTAGGGCCCTCGTGTTTACGAGCCCGCTTCTCCAGGTATGCCCTGCAGAGGACCTTAAGGTCCATGAATAACCATAGTTTAGAGGTCCCAGGCCCTAAGGAAGTCAGACTATCCTCCACCAGGGCCAGGGCCTTCTCAGTGATGGCTCCGACCTGGTGGAATGCTCTGTCCCAGGAGACTAGGGCCCTTCAGGATTTAATCTCCTTCCGTCTGGCCTGTAAGACAGAGCTATTCCGCCTGGCCTTTAATTTGTACTTAGCCTGATCTTTTATTTCCCTTCTCTTCCCTCCCCCTCCCCTTTTATGAAGATCACCCATTCTGAGACCCCACAGCTAATTCTCCCCTGGCCTCCTCGCCGGCCCAAGTAAGACTAATTCAGCCAGCTAGCCCTGGTGACTATCCAATGCTTATTATATGGATTTCCCCCAAAGTGATTTCTGAACTTTGAATCTTATTGTTATTCATGTTTTTATACTGTATTTTATGCTGCTTTTACAATTAAGTGTTTTAAATTTGTTGTTAGCCACCCTGAGCCCAGTTTTTGAACCAGGAAGGGTGGAGTATAAATAAAAAAAATATTATTATTATTATTATTATTATTATTATTATTATTATTATTAATCTTATATCAACCACAGAGTCACTCAGTCATAGAAAGTCACAGAATCTTAAGAGTTGGAACGGAACACGGGGGTCATCTGCTTCAACTCCCTGCAATGCAGGGATCTTTTCCTCCAACATGGGGCACAAACCCACGATTCTGAAACTCTGGGGTTAAGAATCTCATGCTCAACTGAGCTATGGGCCTGGTCTGTAATTGGTAGTCAACTGGTAGGTGTCCCACACAAGTAGGGAAACGTCATTACTCAGTGGCAGAGCATTTGCCATGCACGCAGGAAGTCCCAAGTTAAATTCCTACCCATGTACTACTGGGAAAAATTCCCCGCCTGAAACACTGGAGAGCCGCTGCCAATCAGAGTAGACAATACTGAGCTAGGTAGATCAATAGTCTACCTAGCTGTCATCATGACAGCTTCCTAAGTAGACCCTGGACCTAAGCCGGTTCATTCCATGGTATCACTCACCATTTTTATTTTATGTAGAGAAAATGATTGGCAGGAATACACCTGAAGGAGGACAGAGCTCCTATAATGATGATAATAATTATGTAATTGGCAATGTGAGTCATACTTTCCCTTTGATTTCCATGGGTCTGCTCTGTATATGATTTATTTGTACTGTATGTTAACATAATCTTATCCAAATAATGATTTATTTGTACTGTATCAACATAATCATATCCAGATGTTAGTCACACTTAAGCCCATCTATTTTTTACTTCCTCTGTACATGACTTATTTGGAAATCACTTTTAAAATCATTATTATAATAAACACGTATCTTGCTTTCTCTTTATAGCTACAAACAATTGATGAAACCAAATCAGAATAAAACATCATATAAACAAAAAAGATCATGGGAAATAGTAGCAAGGAGAGGAAACATAAGCAAAATAGTTGCCTGGAATATGAGGTGCAGTACCATTCGCCGTTTGTGGATGAGGGAACTTTACAGATAGGGTTTATCACCTCTCAGTTCTACAGAAACTAGAGAATCTGCCCTGGCCAGAATTCTCTTTTCTATGAGAGTGTTAAAATGATGGAGCTTTAAGAGATGGGTAGAGCATTGCTATACTCTCATTACGTTGGGGAGGCAAATGTGTTGCTGCTATGTGTGTGGGATGTTTGCTGTATCCCTTAGACCTGAGAACCAAATACGGCCCTCCATACCTCTTTGTCTGGCCCTCAGGAAATTTCCCCAGACTTTCTTTCTTTCTTTCTTTCTTTCTTTCTTTCTTTCTTTCTTTCTTACATTTCTATCCCACCTTACTCCCAAATTGGGATTCAAGGTGGATCACAGCATTTAAAAACTTCAATTATAAAATATAGAGTCATAAAAACAGACTACAGTGGTGCCCTGCAAGATGAATGCCTCGCAAGACGGAAAACTCGCTAGACGAAAGGGTTTTCTGTTTTTTGAGCTGCTTCGCAAGACGAATTTCCCTACGGGCTTGCTTTGCAAGACGAAAAACGAAAACGTCTTGCAAGTTTGTTTCCTTTTTCTTAACACCGTTAATACAGTTGCGACTTGACTTCGAGGAGCAACTCATAGAACGCGGTGTGGTAGCCTTTTTTGAGGTTTTTGAAGACTTTGGTGATTTTTGAAGCTTTTCCAAAACTTCTTTTAAACTTTTAAAACTTTTTTTTTGGGGGGGTTGGATTTTGGTTTGGGGTGTTTGGAATTCAAGGACTTGGTGTTGGGGAGGGGGTGGCTGGGGGAACAGTTGAGGAGGGGTTTGCAAGAATCTGGAAGCTTGTGGTTTTTTTTCTGCATTTTTATGGTTTTCTGTGACCATTGGGCCACCCTGCTGTTTTTTTAAAAAAAAATCTGGATTTGAATTTCTGTGTGGTGGGTGGCTGGGGGAACAGTTGAGGAGGGGGTTCTTCAGCAAGAAGCAAAGAGTGGAAGAGGAACCTTCTTCGAGTTGTCCCCCAGAGTCTTAGAAAATGTACTGTACACTTTGTTGATTTTTAAATGTTTTTCTGTCATGTTTAGAAACTTAATTTATTGTTCCTTCAATTTTTGAAATGCTCTTTACAGTATGTGTGACTTTAAAGAGCACTTAATAAACTCTTGTTGTACCAAATTTGGCTTTGTTTGGACTTTTTTTGACCATAGGAACACATTAATTGAATTTCAATGCATTCCTATGGGATTTCGTGCTTCGCAAGACGAAAAATTCGCTAGACGAAAAAACTCGCGGAACGAATTAATTTCGTCTTGCGAGGCACCACTGTAGTTAAAAATAATACCTGAAATACATCAGAACACATTTGTAACCAGTTACTAAAATCCTGCTTGTCTGGACCACAGCCCAGTCAGTGATCAGTGTTGCCTGCTCCTTAAGTTTCCAAAGGTCTGTCTGGACAGGAAGGCTTTAGCCTACCTGTGGAAGGATAACAAAGACGAAGCCGGTCTAACATTCCCTCCAACATTCCTCAGGTGAAAATAGGGACATTTTTAGCTAACCCTCCTCAAACCCCCATTCCACACACCCCCAGCATGTCCTATCAGAAGAAGAAGACGACCACCACTTCACCAACGGCACACAGCACACACGCCTTCCACCGTCCTGAGAAAAAACCTTAATCCCAATTTTATTTTATATTTTGGTAGATTTACAAAAAGAAAAACACACACTAATAAAAAAAAATGTAGAAAAGGGCGAGATTATCACCCCTCTTTTATTGTCCATTCCGGGTCGCCCAACCACTGCCACAGTGTCCTTTATCTTGGCAGATCAAGAGGAGCAGGTGACAGCAAAGGTTGCAAGGTTTTTAGCTGGGGCAATCAAAATAAGATCCACTATTTCACTATTTAATTCAAAACCCTAAAATGTATTTTATATAATCAACTTTTTATTTCTATTTTTTGTATATCGTATTGTTGTTTTATTGCTATGGTCATTGGCTGACGCAAATAAAGATTCATTCATTCAGGGCGAGATTAGGCACGGATGCACAAAACATTTGTGCAATTTATAGTTGTAAAACTACAACTAATCCAGAATGCGGCAGCTAGACTGGTGACTGGGAGCGGCCTCTGAGACCATATAGCACCGGTCCTGAAAGACCTGCACTGGCTCCCAGTACATTTCCGAGCACAATTCAAAGTGTCGATTTTCACCTTGAAAGCCCTAAACAGCTTTGGCCCAGTATACCTGAAGGAGCATTTCCATCCCCATCGTTCTACCTGGACACTGAAGTCCATCTCTGAGGGCCTTCTGGCGGTTCCCTCACTGCAAGAAGCGAGGTTACAGGGAACCAGGCAGAGGGCCTTCTCGATGGTGGCACCCGCCCTGTGGAATGCCCTCCCTTCAAATGTCAAGGAAATAAACAACTATCTGACTTTTAGAAGACATCTGAAGGCAGCCTGTTTTGGGAATATTTTAATGTTTGAAGTTTTATTCTGTTTTTAATGTTCTGATGAAAGCCGCCCAGAGTGGCTGGGGAAACACAGCCAGATGGGCACGATAGAAATAATAAAGTAGTAGTAGTAGTAGTAGTAGTAGTAGTAGTTAAATAAACAAAACTGCCATTGGTGGCTGTGGCACTCAGTTTAAGAATTGGTGCCTGAGTCTGCTTTTCTCCTCTAGAGCAGGCTGCAAATGCTCTAAATAAATGCTTTGCCTGGGGACACATGGCAGGTGTGCCATCATTTTGACAAGGAATGCTGCCATTATCTCAGCCTACAGTGGAGCCAAGACACAAGTCGTTCTCTGCAAATCAGAGCAGAAAGAAAACTACAGTGATTGCCATTTTGCTACCATACCAGGTTCAAGGTACAGTGGTACCTCAGGTTAAGAACTTAATTCGTTCTGGAGGTCCGTTCTTAACCTGAAACTGTTCTTAGCCTGAGGTACCACTTTAGCTAATGGGGCCTCCCGCTGCCGCCGTGTGCCACCGCACGATTTCTGTTCTCATCCTGAAGCAAAGTTCTTAACAGACATCTTCTGAAAACTATACCACTTAGACAGGTGTCTGCAGGATGAAATTTTCTTTTAACCTACTGGTATTTACTGTTGTTTTACTGGGTTTTTTATTATGTTTTATTTTGCTTTTTACTGATTATGATTTTGTTGACTTTATACACTTTTATGAAAAGTTCAGATTACGTATAAACATTTAATTAATAAAATAAATTAAATAAATCAATAAAATAAAATAAAGAAACAAACAGAGCACCACTTTGTATGAATGAAAATAAAAGAGCCATGCTGGATCAGACCCAGATCCCATGAAATATCTGCTTCCCATTTCCCATAACGACCTGCAAGGACCGTACAGGCAGGGCATGAAAGCAACTGCCTGCTCCCACCATTGCTTCCCATCTAATTGGCATTTGAAGATAGACTGCTCCTGAACCTAGATGCTCTATAACTGTCATGGCTAGAAGCCATGTTGATATTATGAGGGAACCGACAGGCAGCATGCTTGGCCAATAGTCAATCCTCCATTAATGCGCACATAAACACACACACACACACACACACACACATACATATATATATATATATAAAAAGAGCTCCCCAACACAGCGGCCAACCAATTGCTGGCTGCTGAGGCCAATAAACATGGAAGCAACAGCCACATCTTAATTTTGCTGCACAGCAACTGGCACCCTTGAATGCACAGAGATACACTGCCCCTGAACGTGGAAGTTCCATTTCCCCATCATGACTAGTAGTCATGGACAGAACTCTGATCCTAACCCAAACTTTTTTTCAGATCACTAAAACCTGGGGGCTACCGTCGCCACAGCCCACACCTTAGAGGTGTTCCAATAACATCCAACATGTGTATAATCTGTATGCAAATAGCTGAGCTGTACAAATCAAGGGGGCACACACCGTTCCACACAAACACTTGCAAATGTCTAGGGACAAGTTTGTAGCTGAGCTCAGTATGATGTGTGCACAAGCCTCTTGTGGCAGCATGTTCCGCAAGATAATTGGGAGCGGCAGTCCTTTCCTACAGCTGTTCTGAACCTCCTGGATGGGGCTCCTGATTTCAGTAATGATTAAGAGAGAGAAAGAGAAAACTTATTTTGCTACTCAATTTCTCCATACCTGCCTTTGGTGTGTGTGTGGTAAGAGGGGACCCCTCTCCACTTACCTCCAGGGGGCAGAAGAGGCAAGCTGGATGACCCCGAGCAGGAATGCAGCTAGCGAACCGTCTGATCCCGTCGCCACCAAACAAAGCTTACTCAGGTGGATGTGCCACTGTACAAAGGTTGCCTTCTTGTAGATATTGATGCAGCCAATCATGCCCTCCTCCGCCTCCGCCTCCCTCCCTCCCTGTCATTGGAACTGGGACTCTGCTTTGCCTGCCCATTTCTGTGTCGTGGACGCCCAGTTGAGCAACACCTCTTTGGCACATCCTGCCCACAGGTTTTGTTTACAAGCCGGGGCCTTGGCAAGGCGATTTCCCTAGTGGAGCATGTCAAGCAAGAATTTCCTTGATGCATGCACAATTGAGGGTCAAGGAGATGGTGTTTTCTTTTCCTGTTTCTAAGTATGGCAGGTGAGCAGTCACCTGTGCCAAACCGGGAGGGAGGGAGGGAAGGGAGGGAGGGCTCCAGTGACAGACAAAGTCAGCCTTTTTCCCTAGGTAAGGAGGCCCATAGCTAAGCTCACATGCCTTATCGTGCCAGAAGATTTGGATTCAAATACCAGGCATCATCAGGTAGGGTGGGAAGGAGCCCTGTCTGTAATAATAATTATAATAATAATTATAATAATAATTCCACCAGTGGCAGGAAACTCATTTTGAATTGGACTGGACACGGGTTAGAGCTCAATGTCGAGCCTACCAAGTGGCGATAGCGACAGCGAAAAGGACTTTCTTCACTGCCTCTATTGCATCTGCAGAAAATAGCAGCAGGAGACTCTTTCAGGTGGTTTGCAATTTAATGGAACCATCTTTGGCATTCTGGCCTGGTAAAGACCCCAAGATCTCTTGCAACAATTTTGCAAAGTTTTTTGCAAATAAAGTCACTCAGATTTGGAAAGAGGTAGACTCTGCCGTGGGAGCAGGGCCGGGGCAGGAGAGTTGAGTTGCATGGAATCAACTCTAGTTGAGTTGCATGGAATCAATTCCAATCTGTTACCTCCAAGGATGTGGACAGGCTGCTTGGACGAGTGAAACCAACCACCTGTCTCCTTGATCCTTGCCCATCTTGGCTAATAAAAGCGAGCTGGGAAGGGCTGGGCGATGGACTCTGCAGGGTTCTGCGGGGCAATGGGCTCTGTGAGGGAGCCTTCCCAGACCCGCTGAAAAAGGTGGTCATTAAACCGCTTCTTAAAAAAAAAAAACATGTTTAGACCCAGCCAATATGGCCAACTATCGCCCAGTCTCAAATCTTCCATTCTTGGGCAAGGTGATTGAGCAGGTGGTTGCTGAACAACTCCAAGCACATCTGGAGGATGCAGACCATTTGGATCCCTTCCAGTTGGGATTCATACCTCATCATGGGACTGAAAGTGCCTTGGTTGTGCTGGGCAATGATCTCTGGTGGGCTAGGGACAAAGGTGAGAGCTGTTTCCTAGTTCTGTTGGATCTCTCAGCAGCCTTTGATACCACCGACCATAACGTCCTTCTGGACCATCTAGAGGAGCTGGGGGCACAGTTATACTGTGGTTCCGTTCCTTCATCCTGGGCCGTGTCCAGAAAGTGGGGGGGGGGTGAGTGTTCAGACCCCTGGGCTCTCACTTGTGGGGTGCCTCAGGGTTCCGTCCTCTTCCCCATGCTTTTTAACATCTGCATGAAGCCGCTGGGAGAGATCATCAGGAGTTTTGGGCTGGGTGTTTATCAATATGCGGATGATGCCCAGCTCTACCTCTCTTTTAAATTGGAACCAGTGATGGCAGTGAAGGTCCTGTGTGAGTGTCTGGAGGCGGTTGGAGGATGGATGGTGGCTAACAGATTGAGGTTGAATCCTGACAAGACAGAAGTACTGTTTGGGTGCACAGAGGGCAGCCGGGTGTGGGGGACTCCCTGGTCCTGAAGGAGCAGGTGCACAGTCTGGGAGTCATTTTGGACTCACAGTTGTCCATGGAGGCACAGGTCAATTCTGTGTCCAGGGCAGCTACCAGCTCCATCTGGTACGCAGGCTGAGACCCTCCCTGCCCATGGACTGTCTCGCCAGAGTGGTGCATGCTCTGGTTATCTCCCGCTTGGACCACTGCAATGCACTGTATGTAGGGATACCTTTGAAGGTGACCCGGAAACTACAACTAATCCAGAATGCGGTAGCTAGACTGGTGACGGGGAGTGGCTGCCAAGACCATATAACACCGGTCCTGAAAGACCTACATTGGCTCCTAGTACGTTTCCGAGCACAATTCAAAGTGTTGGTGGTCACCTCGAAAGCCCTAAACAGCCTCGGCCCAGTATACCTGAAGAAGCGTCCCCACCCCAACGTTCAGCCCGGACACTGGGCTTTCTGGCAGTTCCCTCACTGTGAGAAACGAAGTTACAGGGAACCAGGCAGAGGGTCTTCTTGGTAATGGTGCCCGCCCTGTGGAATGCCCTCCCATCAGATGTCAAAGAAATTAACAAGTATCTGACGTTTAGAAGACATCTGAAGGCAGCCCTGTTTAGGGAACTTTTTAATGACTGATGTTTTAATGTATTTTTAATCTTTTGTTGGAATCCGCCCAGTGTGTCTGAGGAAACCCAGCCAGATGGGCGCTGTATTAATAATGTATAATTATAATTATAATTATAATTATAATCATAATCATAACCATATTCATAATAATTTAACCCAGAGGAACTGCTGCCAGTCAGTGTCAGGAAGACAGATTTACAGTTGAATCTTAGGCTGCACTCACACGGCAGTTTACTGCATTTCCCCAGTGTTTCTGTAACTCTTAATTTCCATTTTGAATGAATGAATGAATGAAACTTTATTTGCATCAGCCATAGCAACAAAAGAACATTGCAATATACACAGAACAAAATAAAAAGTCGATTATATAAAACACAGTTTAGAGTCCTGAATGAGCAGATAAATAGTGGACCTTATTCTGATTGCCCCAGCTAGAAACCTTGCAACCTTTGCAGTGATCTGTGCCTCTTGATCTGCCAAGAGTAAAGACACTGTGGCAGTGGTTGGGCAACCCGGGATGGACAGTAAAAGAGGGGCGATAATCTCATTCCTCAGGTCTTTGTAAAGAGTGCAAGCTAGGAGGGCATGCGCCACTGATTTGGTGCTGCCATCTCCGCAGGGACATAAGCGTTTTTTGTATGGAATCTGTTGGAATCGTCCCTCAAGCACAGCCAAGGGCAGTACATTCAGTCTTGTGAGGGTAAAGGCACGTCTGTATTTTTTAAATTGCTAGATAGGGATCCAGAGAATCAAAGTGGGAGGATGGAAAATGGTCATACCATGGGCAAAATTTCCTTATTGTGGCCAAGTTGTTCTGACGCTCAATATCATTTAGGCTGTGGGGATAAACCACAAGAGAGAAGTTTTTGATTGACAGTTTTAGACCAGGCACTCTTGTGACAGTCTTGTTGCACTAGGGGTATTAGACCAGAGAGATTTGAGTTTAGACCAGTTGAGTGCCAGTCCAAATCTGAGCCCCATATAATAGCTGTGCTAGGGGTTTAGTTTGGAACACTTCCAGAACTGAGGTTATATGTTTGCAACCTTTTGTGTGGAAAAAGTGTGTCAGAATTTTGGTGCTTTGGGGCGCTTTTTCTTTTGCACATTTCTGGTGTGCTCCCCATGACCCTGTGGACTGGAAAATAAGGCCAAGATATTTGAAAACTTTGACCTGTTTGATTGGCTGGTTGTCTATATGCCATCTATGGGCTCTAAAGTTTCTTGAGAAGACCATGACTTTGGTTTTCTTGTAATTCACGGCCAGCTGTTCTCTCTGGCAATACCCCAAATATGCTCTGATCAGTCTTTTTAGGCCTACTTTTGTATGAGATAGGAGAATCGCTTCATCTGCATATAGTAGAATTGAGATGGGTTTTCTGACCAGTGGGGCATGATACCCTGGAGATGTTAGGCACTGGACAATGTCATTTATATATAAGTTGAACAATGCTAGAATACACCCTTGCTTAACTCCCTTTGTAGCTGGTACACATCCTGTAAGTTGACCATTTGTGGAGCGGCGCACTTTCAGCACAGTATCTTTGTATAAGCATTTAATCAGGTACAGTAATCTTTTGCCTATGGTTGAGTTCAACTTCACCCATAGTCTTACTTGCGAGATTGAGTCAAATGCAGTTTTCAAGTCAATGAAAGCTGCGTAGATCACATTGTGTGGTTTCTTAGCATACTTATCTATGAAATGTGCTTGTTGTTGTTGTTTAGTCATTTAGTCTTGTCCGACTCTTCATGACCCCATGGACAAGAGCACGCCAGGCACTCCTGTCTTCCACTGCCTCCCGCAGTTTGGTCAAACTCATGTTGGTAACTTGAAGAACACTGTCCAACCATCTCGTCCTCTGTTGTCCCCTTCTCCTTGTGCCCTCCATCTTTGCCAACATCAGGGTCTTTTCCAGGGAGTCCTCTCTTCTCATGAGGTGGCCAAAGTATTGGAGCCTCAGCTTCAGGATCTGTCCTTCCAGTGAGCACTCAGGGCTGATTTCCTTAAGAATGGATAGGTTTGATCTTCTTGCAGTCCATGGGACTCTGAAGAGTCTCCTCCAGCACCATAATTCAAAAGCATCAATTCTTCAGCGATCAGCCTTCCTTATGGTCCAGCTCTCACTTCCATACATCACTACTGGGAAAAGCATGGCTTTAACTATACGGACCTTTGTTGGCAAGGTGATGTCTCTGCTTTTTAAGATGCTGTCTAGGTTTGCCATTGCTTTTCTCCCAAGAAGCAGGCATCTTTTAATTTCGTGACTGCTGTCATCATCTGCAGTGATCATGGAGCCCAAGAAAGTAAAATCTCTCACTGCCTCAATTTCTTCCCCTTCTATTTGCCAGGAAGTAATGGGACCAGTGGCCATGATCTTCGTTTTTTTGATGTTGAGCTTCAGACCATATTTTGTGCTCTCCTCTTTCACCCTCATTCAGAGGAAAATTGGGAAAGGAGTAAGACAAGGCTGTATATTGTCTCCCTGCTTATTATATGCAGAATTCATCATGCAAAAGGCTGGAATGGATGAATCCCAAGCCGGAATTAAGTTTGCCGTAAGAATATCAACAACCTCAGATATGCAGATGACACAACTTTGATGGCAGAAAGTGAGGAGGAATTAAAGAACCTCTTAATGAGATGAGCTAGGACAAAGCAATGATCTAGAGTAGATCTGCCTTGCCTAAATCCTTCTTGCTCTTCGGCGAGAATAGCCTCAGCATCTATCTAGTAGGATAGATTGTATATGAGCTTTCCCATGATGTAAAAATCACTTCTGGAAGCATTATTCTTCAACCAGGCCTTTGGCTGACTATCATTGTGTGACCTTTTAAATGGGGTTTTTTGTGTGTGGGGGGGTATTGTTTTGTTTTCGTTCTTGTTTTTATGATTTATTCTGTGTTTTTATTTTTTATTTTTGTGCTGTGAACCACCCTGAGAACTTTATACAAATTTAATAAATAAATAATAAGATAAATAACATGTTAACAGAATACAGTACATGCTTAACACTCCTTTCTGTGCCATTTGATTCCTTGGGGGGGGGATCCAGTTGCAGCTGCCTCAACCCAGAAAATTGCAGGAATTCGGGTGGCATACCAGCATGTAATGTAATTCTTTTCTCCCACTTCAGTGGGAACATCCTGGGCGAATGGAATCACCTCTGTGCAGAAAATGTGTGGGGAGTTGCAGCATTCTCCAGTGATGCTCATTGATGTGTCACAAAGGTGTGGATGAAATTTAGCTTAAAATGCCAGCATATCAGTCGAAAAGCCATGGTTCTGTAAGACAAAATGTGCTGCAGCGTGAAAGGAATGTTAGAAAATAGGACAGAAGCACCAGCATTATATTCAGGGAAACTAGCCCAATATTCCCCAGATCTGAATGTATCCTCACCACACTTGAAATCAACAGGTGAGGTTAGAGGGCTCAGGGGGCATTTGGAGGAGGGGCTGCCACCCCCATCATATACCACTCAATCACCACCAGGCTTCTTGAGCCAACTCATCCCTCTATGGCCACTTCTGTATCAGACATTTAAAGCACTCTTACTCTGCTTTGACAGTCGTAGCTAGGCATGGATGAGAAATTTGATCCAGTGCTCACTTAAAGCCAAATCTATCACATTCATACTTTCTGAAACACAGCTATCCTTCAAACCTCATAGTTACCTGAGCTTTGCAGTGAAATTCTCCAACCAATGTTCACAGAAATGCATACATTAGCGGTAAGTGTGCATAAAAATGAAGGTGTTAGAGAAATAACATTATTATTATTATTATTATTATTATTATTATTATTATTATTATTATTAAATTCTTTATACCCCACTAATCTGGCTTGGCCCCTAGCCACTCTGGGCAGCTCTCAACAGAATATTAAAAACACAATAGAACCTCAGACATTAAAAATTTCCCTAAACCAGTGCTACTCAAGGATACGCAGTACTGGCACCTCTTTTTGTTGTTGTTAAAAGTATGTCACTTACGGTAACAACATGGTGTTGGTTTAGTGCTATTTTACTAGAAAAAAAGCACAGAAAATAACATACAAAAATGTACTGTTAGTGAACATTGTGTTGCAAATAATGTGTATATTCATCAAATCTGCATATAAAAATGTGTTTATTGTGAGAAAATCACACTAAAATGTTGTTGAATCCAGAGAGCTGAAGAATGGAAAAACAAAAAACAGAGAATTGAAATTGGCAGATATTTCCATTACGCGTTATGATTTCTTCCAAAGAATTCTGGGAGCTGCAATTTGTGATGTGAGCTGAGAGTTGTTAAGAGATATCTTCTATTCCCCTTCCATAGCTACAATTCTCAGAGTTCCCTAATAAAGGGATTGCTTACTAAGCCACTTCAGACTCTCCTTGTTCATTGAGTGGATTCTTTGTTTTGTGTTTGTGTTTAGAACTTGTTTAGGTATACTCTGGTTCTAGTTGATTGGATCTTCCTGGCCAAGTTGAGCATCCAAGCCCCAGATGCATGACTTCGTTACTTCTGTTCCAATCTTCTTGGCATTACATACACAGAATGAAAAGGAGCATCCCAGGGTTGCTTAGGCAACATGCTGACTTTCGTTGCGCCTTCACTACAATTCCCAAACAAGTGTGTGAAAATGTGCCTGCACAAAAATAGAGAGATGAATGAGGGGGAGAAGATTTGTGGGTGTTGTGAAGGTATATAGACCATTTTCTGTTAGTTTTTGTTTGTAAAATGTGGCTTATAAAATGGTTCCTTTTGGCTTAAAATATTCTCGGGCATATGACGGTCAAAAATTCACAGGAAGGTTAAGTTTAAGAGGATACCTTGCTCAGGAAGTTTTACACAGGAGGGTCAAAAGTCCATCTTAGCAACCTGACAATCAAGGAGAAACAGAAATTTAACCAGAAGTCCACGTTTGTCCTGTTTGGCTAAAAGGTTAGAGGGGAGGAAAATATTTTGTATGTGAAGATAAAAGGTAGAATACAGGGTAGTTAGTATGGGGAAACCCAGCCGGATGGGTGAGGTATAAATAATAAATTATTATTATGCAAGTCATGAAGTCAGAGAGATGAAAACTTGCATAGCTGGAACCGAATAGCTGCAATAAATAAAAAATACTTCAAACCGTATGAGAACTGGAACACTGAAAATAGTATAGAACTGATGTAACTGGATGAATTTATCTCAGTTGGGTTTTTTTTTAAAAAAATTGCTGTTCTGGGTAAAATTATATTATTTCTAATATACATTTCTCAAAAATTGCTAAACATTGCCTTACTAGATTATTAAGAAAAACACAACTTGTTTTAGAGAAATTTTGTCTGGGGCTTTGTTATTCACCCCATGCCTAAGTGCCTTCTCACTCTACCCAGTATTGGAAGTAGGTTGGGCCAGTTAAGGTACAGAAACCAGCATGCAAGGATTGTATAATGCAAGCGATTATAGAATTGCCCATCTGTTTTATTGACCAACACAGCAGAAAAAGCCAGCCCCCACAAAGAATGTTTTCTTAAATAGGGAAATCTAGTGCCCATTCATCCATGCCAGCATGTATTTTATGGCCCTGATCTGTCCTTTGCAACAACCTAGTTCTATTGAGGGTTCAAGCCTTTACACTACAGGAATCAGATGAAAGGGAAAATGTGAGCAGTTAGCACAGGTAAAACAACATGTACTCAATCTCTGATGGAGGAAAAGGCTCACACTTCAAGACCGTGTTTTAAATAGGTGAGTTACTAGCAGGAATGCCCATTCTTGGTCAGACTTGGAGGGGGACTACCAAGGACACCAGGGGTTTTATTACTCCTGTTCAGACTTAAAGTGCAAAGTAGAATCCTTGAGAAGGCACGCTCCACAGAGCTTCAATAATGGGAAGGACATCTCATAGGTAATTTAGGTCTAGACTAGTTCAGGGTGTCCTCATTTATCACTCATTAGCTCATGAAGGCAGAGTTCCTGCATTTACAGTCACCGAGGCAGCATTAATTAACCCCTTAATTAACCATAACGTACAGGGGTGTGAGCAAACTATTGCTTGGCACATTTTCTTTTTAGTTAGGGACTGTAGCAACCCTTCTTAGTCTGGCGGATAAAGAAAAATAAAATATTTTAAAAATATATTTTGCCTTAAAACAGAAAAGGTGCTTGGGTTGTTTTTTTTAGCAAAAGGCACCCATGTTCTTCAAGGATATATCAGCAAGCTAGTTTTATCATCCACCAGCCCCACGTATGTACTTTCATGTCAATTCAACTGATGTCCTGCAAGCTTTGATGTTTTCCACTGTCAAGTGGCTACCCTGTGTTCAACAACAACAACAACAACAACAACAACAACAACAACAACAACAACAACAACAAAAACAGAGGTCCAGTGCCGAGGGCCTTCTGACTGTTCCCTCCCAGCAAGAAGCCAAGTTACAGGGAACCAGGCATCCACCGGATGTCAAAGAGAAAAACAACTACCAGACTTTTAGAAGACATCTGAAGGCAGCCCTGTTTAGGGAAGATTTTAATGTTTAATAGACTATTGTATTTTAATATTCTGTTGGAAGCCACCCAGAGTGGCTGGGGAAACCCAACCAGATGGGCGGATTATAAATCATAAAAATAATAATTAACAACAACAGTTACGTAGTTAACAACATTTATATGCTACTTGATTGTGACAAAACTCTAAGCAGTTTACACGAAATATTTAAATTATATTATTAATTTTATTATTATTACTACGACTACATCTATTAAATTCAACAAGGTCAATTCTAAGTACAATTTAGCTGGAGACAACCCTAATAATTGTAATAATAGGACTAGGTCCATTAGATTAAACAAGTCTGTGGTTCACTCTGAGTAGAATTTAGCTGGAGGCAACCTGGAGGGCTGTATCCAGTGTTAGTCCTACTTAGAGTAAACCCACTGGAATTGATGTGACTAACTTGGATGCAGGGCTTTTTTGTGACACTACTCACTGCCACCTCTTTCTATGCAGCCCATGGCAGCCATTTTGTGCTGGCACCCACAGCACTTTTATCAGTAGATGAGTACCAGCGCTTCATTTTGTTTTTACTAAAAGAACAAAAACTGCTGCAATGGGTCAAATTTCAATGGGTCTGCTTTCAGCAAAAATTTGTTTCTGTGTGTGTGTAACCTGATAAAATATGGCAGCTCTCAGAAGACTCATCCCACGGCCTAGGTCCAAGACTCATCATCTGAGCCACAAGACAACCCTTTTCAAAAGACCAAGATTTGTAGGTACAGTGAGGTGGCATGATGATAAATTCTTAGTTGGGAGTGTCTGGAGTGTGGCCGGACAACAATGCCTCTAAGCAGGCACAAAAGCCTTTTCTGTAAGGCGAGCTTAGCTTGAGACGGTAGCAATGACACGTAGGCCCAGCCAACAGCATTCTGGGATGCCTCTTTTTCAACTTGGCCACCTGGCAATTCAAATCGCTCCACTGGATTTACATAAAGACGCTGAAAGATGTATGATAAGAGGGTAGGGAGCAGAAACCAATGCACTCCCCCTCCCTGATACTTCCTATTCATTCTGTGCATTTTTTTTACCAGTTTCCTCTTCCTGCTTTTGCCTTCAAAAGGTGTCTGTGTTACGCATTTGTTTTTAAGAGTGCATGTAACACTGGCTTGTGGAGGGTTATTAACACATGTCCTGCGGTTATGAACTGACAATTTAAGAACGGCTTTATACTGAATAAGACCATCTAGCACAGTGTTGTCTTCACTGACTGGCAGCAGCTCTCCAGAGTTTCAGACAGGGAGTCTCTCCCACTCCTACCAGGGGATGCTGGGGATTCAACACAGGACCCTCTGCAGGCAAGGTGCATATCCTCCACCGCTGGGCTACAACCCTTCCACATTTCACCTGTGCTTGCTAACAATGTAAGAGGACCCAGGGGCCCATCTGGTCCAGCATCTTGTTCTTACTGTGGCTAACCAGATGCCCCATGGGGAAGCACCATTATCCCCTCATGGAGCACCCTCAGAATACAGGTGGATGAATATGTCTTGTTTGCCACAATTCTGCATCACACACACTGCCTTTTTCAAATCCTCATGAAAATTCATCGGCATCTTAATGACCCTGTCTCCTAATATATATGCATTTTTCCAAGTGACTTTTCCTGGTATAAAACATTTTATGTATGTGATTCTCACCCACCAGTGCATTCATATGCCCCACTGCCCCTAACGTGTGTTACTGTGCACATTTTTGGGCTGGATAGTCACATTGTAGAATCTGGCAAAGTGAGAAATTTCAAGGATAGCTGCCTTTCCAGTCAGCATTTAGTTTCAGGAAGTGCAAATTAGGTCAGTTTGCATTTAACAGAAACCAATTTGTCCTTCCATCCCTACCTCAGAGTATCCTTTCATTCCCCCCCCCCCCCACTGTGTATTTTTATTTATGCTTTTTTGGTTTTTACAGTGTGCCTTACTCATTTTATCTTACACTATTTTTTTCAGGCTTCCCAACCTAACCTTCAGTGGCATTCTAATAAAGTCTTGGTTTGCTGCATTTCCATTGTTCTCTTCACCTTATTTTAATTCTACCAATTCCTTGATTTTATCTTACTGTTGTTCAAAATGTTGCTCCTTCTTGCAGATCAGTTGTAATATCATTTCTTTTTAAATATTCTCTGAAGTATTCCCACTCAGCCCTTGTCCTCCCTTCATCACAATCCCTTATTTTAGTGGTCATGTTCACTAATTCTGTGAACTCTGTGAACTCTGGTCAGTTTATCTAACCATTGCTCTTTTGTTGGTGTCAGGTACCACTTATACACCATCTTTATTATATTCTCCTTCATCTGGAGCAAGCCAAAAAAATTGTCATTCTGTTCCATAGTTTCTGCCAGGCTGAGATTTTGATATTGTGTCCAATATCTACTGCCCTTTGAATCCTCTATCAATTCCACCTCCCAAATGAGACAATTTCACATCATCTACCTCCTGTGAGACTCCACCCTTAGCAGTATTTGGGGTGGCGGGGCGGGGAGCACTTCTGTTTTAATTTACAGTATCTGGTGTGGCCACAAACTCCTCTCTACCACTGCGTAAACTTGGATTCTTTATGCTGTAATGCCTCGCTGAAGCAGCTGATGTGTTGAGGCAGACAATGTGGTTATCCACATCCATTATGTAGCTATTGGCAAAATTATTAATCCTCACATATGTACATTAAAAATCATATCCCAGTACTATGGGGATTAAATGGCAGGACAAAAAAAGAGGACGTTGTTAGCCTTTATGGTTGCTAAGAAACTCATACACACTTGTGAGCCTGGAAAAATAAATAACCAGCATCTGCTACAGAATTGTCAGAATTGTCACAGCCCTGGCCACATTTGAACTTATCTCTTATCAACTTGAGTTTCATGTGGACACCTATTTGGACATCTGGGCCATATTTACACTGCTCATACTGAGCACTATGATACCACTTTAAGCATTCATGGCTTCCCACAAGGCACCCTGGGAGCTGTACTTTGTTAAGGGTGCTGAGAGTTGTGAGAAGACTCCAGTTTCCCTTCCAGAGCTACAATTCTCAGAGTGGTTTAACAATCAATCCCTCCTCACAGGGAATTCTGGGAATTTGCAGCTCTGTGAGGTGAACAGGGTGTGGGTGTGGGTGTGTGTCCTAATAACTCTCAGCACACCTAGCAAGCTGCAGCTCCCTGAATTTGTTGGGACTATTTAAAGCGGCATCACGGTATGATTGTGGTATGAATGTGGGCTTATATTAACGTGTCTGTTTCTCTTAAACTGAATGATCAAGGTGTCTCCCCTGCCAGGTAAGACTGGAAGAAATTTAAAGACTATTTACAGAAATATTGTAAAATTAATGAATGCTAGAAGGATGTTGGATAGAAACTAAGTGGTTTCCAGCTGTAATGCTTTAAGAGATAGGAAAAAAGGTTTACAAAAGGCTAAAAGCTTAATGGTAAGGATTTGCTGAACTAACAAACTGAAGTGGAATACAAAAAAGGGAGATACGAGGAGGTCCGGGGAAATAAGTGTAAGGAAGATATGTTATGGAAAATCAATGTGTTTTTTAACTGTCTTTATTTTGTATGTTTCTTTTTATTTTTCATTTTTACTGTTATACTTTAAAAACTTTAATAAATATCTTTAAAAAAGAAGAAGAATGTACTAATGGTTACTGCATCCATAGTGTGAATTGATGGTGTGTGTTTTGATACTACAGTATTAGTATTATTCACTTTTTTTTATTTCTCTATTTTATAACGTTCAATTTTATTTCCTTAATAACCCCCGTTTTCACTTTCTTTGATAAATCTGCAAATTAATATTGTGTTGTTGTATTCCAATGGTTCTTTATGCTTCATCAAGAGACACCACTGGAAGACAACATCTGGCAGCTAAGCCTACTGTAGGGCGAAGAGCAGGAGGTCCGCTTCAACTCGAAGCCACTTAGCATTCCAGATTCAGGTCAGCAAAAGGGATTCCCTTCATCCTCTTCTGCTTTGCCCTCTGAAACCAAGCTCACAGATGGAAGCAACCACTGGGTCAGTGAAGCCACACCTTTGCTAAGGTCAACCCAGTTTCAGTAAGCCACATGTAAGCTTTTCTGCATTGTCAACAAGCTGGAATCTAGTCTGTTTCTAGATCACTAAGGCAAAGCCAACTTTGGATTCTATTTTAGGCACCGAGTATAACAATAAATGAAGTATCAGATTAAGGCATGTTGGCTTAAAGACATGTAAATGTGTCACTTTACAGGAAACGAGAAGTTCTGCCAATTTACAGTCCCTTCCTGATAAGAGAAGCTTGATAAAATAAAGGGGGTGGGGTGGAAGTAAACACCAGCGGTCATGTTTGGAGCCTTGCTAGTTCTAGGGCTCCAGGGTCACTGACTCAAACATTGGAATACAATGGAATATCCGCTAACATTGCGGCTGCACCTGTGTTGCTGTTTTTAGAGATACTCTACAAGTCCTAAGGCAGTGGGGTCTTCCTAGGGTGAGGAGAGAGAAAGCCACAGAAAAAAGGTGCACATGAATGGTGTGTTTAAGACTGATATATAAATGGCTGCCATGTGAATAAGTGCAGGTCTACGAGGGCTAAGCTGTAGGCAACTGAGGGATGCTAGAAGGCAGGAACAATGAAGTCAGAAGCAAACAAATACACTAGAGAAGGGGTCACTAATATGATGGCCTCCTGCTGTTGCTGAATGACTCATCATTCCTCACCATTGGTCAGCTGGCACTGATGGCAGCTGGAGTCCACCAATTTTGGAGGGACCATGTTGGTTACCCTTGCCAGGAAGACTATTGCTGTGCGTGCAAAGTCCCAGGCCAAACAGGAAGCCCTCCTGTCTAGAAACACCCAATAGCATGGTCAGGTAGGCAGAACCAGTTTGGATCCTGGAAACACATAATGCCCAGAAAGATGCTACAGCATGGACTTGAAGATGCTTTGCTCTCAACAAAACCAAAACATAGGTCCGCACTTGCAAATTATATCATCATACTATCCTCCTGTGAGTTGCTTTAACAGATTGAAAAGTTGACCAACATAGCTTTTTCATTAAAATCTGATTATGCCCACTTTTTCTTCAGAGGGCTCAAGGTGTTACCCAGGGTTCTCCTCCTTCCCATTTTATCCTCACAACAACCCTGTGGGGTAGGTTAGGCTGGGAGACAGGCATTGGCTCATGGTCACCCAGTGGGGAATCTGAACCCTGGTCTTCCAGGTCCCAGTCTAACATTCTTACCACTACACTGACTCTGTATGTTCCAAATAAGTAAATTGTGTTCCGTATAATGAAAACATGAGTCTCCTAAATTCCTGTATAATGGGAACAATGCAGAGGGTGGTTGATAAACAAGGTGCATAGCAAACAAGGTATGTGTGGTGAAAAGAACAAAGGACACCAAATGTCAGTCATCCCCAAGGGTTCTTTTTATTAAATCACATCTGAAAACCTAGAAACTTTCATTTATTTCGGAAATGATAATTGAATACAGGTGAGTGAGACAGGAGATGAGAAGCCCAGCTTGAAGAGGCGGGAGGCGAAAGACCACCTGCACGGTGATGAACCAACAAGGCCAGCCTTAAAACTGCTTAAGGACAATGAAGGGGGTTTAGGAACTAAGAACTGTGTTGCTGGATCACACCAGGGTCCCAGCCTCTTCTTCCCAACAGTGGTAAATCAGATGGAGCCAGGGACTGAAAGCAAAGCTCCAGTTGTATCCAACATTCGCTGCCTGCTAGCGCCAAGGCTGTAGTGGAGAGGTGAGCAACCTACTTATGCCTCTTGCACAACTATGTTACACTGGTGCAAAACATTTCAGTAGCAGAGACAAGTATACTGCTAAGTGATTTTAATTCAGCGCTACATTGGATACAACCCATTGGCCTTGGTGGGAACCAACAAGATAATTCTTATGCTCACAAACCTCACCCTATACTCCTGAGGTCGGCGGCTGCTACAGAGAGAACTGCACATAATGCTATGGGAGGCAGCTCTCACCATCCTGACCACAGGCCATGATGGAAGGGACTGATGGGTGTTGTGGTCAAACAAGAAAAGGAGGGCACCCTGCTGTCTACCCTTGCACTTCTGTTTTAGCATCTCCCACTGCAGAGGAGGCAAGTTTCTTCTGCAATGGAAGCAGCTGTGTTGAAAGTAGCAATTCCTAAATGCAGAGTTCGTTCTCTGTCCTTTAAATGTATCACAGCCTGTGTCTTTTACCAAAAGCATAACAGAAAACTAAAAAGCAGCCCAGTTCCAACACTCAAAAGCTTTCCAGTTTCAGGAGCTTCATCTGTGATGTTCCAAATATCTCTCTCACTGGGGGAATTAGACACAAGAAGCTAGAGCTTGCTTTGCTCTTCTGTATTTATGTTACATTTTTATATGGCCCTTTCTAAAAACAAAACTCAGAGCAGCACCCAAGGTTCTTCTGCCTTTAAGCACACAATTTTATCCTCACAACAACCCTGTGAGGTAGGTTAGGCTGAGATATAGTCACTGGCCCAAGGTCATTCAATAAGTTTCATAGCCAAGTAAGAATTTGAATGAGGGACTCCCTGGTCATTACCTGCAGTGGTGAGCACTACACCACACTGAATGTCTTCTGTATGCCTCCCCCAGTCAACAAATATCTCCTTCAGATTATGCAGGACAGGTAATACTATCCACTTGTTTGTGAAAAACAAAAACTGAATCTATTCACCAACACAGCATCCTTTGTGATAAGACGAAATCTATCAGTGCCACTAGTTTGCATCAATCCAACTTTCTAGTTACCCTCCAAATTGGGACATTGTGAAGACATTTAGCTAACTGTCATATTGGTGAAATGCCCTTGACATATAGCATCTTTTTTCTATCCCAGGCCTCAGTGTCACTCTACAACCCACTGTGGAGAGCACTATAGATGCTCAGACCAACCCAATCATCCCTTTTTGCACCAAAAAAATGGCAAGGCTGCAAAACAAGCTAACAGTAACCACAGAATTTGGCACATGCCCATCCAAAAGTCTAGGAATCTGGCCAAATATAATATTTCCCCTGTCCAAAGCTTGAGGCTCATAGCTACATTGGAGCCAGGATGCTATTTATGCTCAACAGAGAGAATGATCCTGGAGATCAAGATGGTAAGACATGGCATGGGCCTCACAAAATGGACTTCCTTGGAGAAGACCAAGGGCCAGAAAGAATGGGGTTATTGTCACAGGAGACCCACCTGATGTGTTATTGCTGTATACTGGAATAGGTAAGTTCTAATGCAACCCCAGTACAGTCCTGGTCTTCAGTGAACAGTACAAATTGCCAATTGTAATGAGCAATGAAGTGAGGATAAAATGCCACCATGTCAGCTAATCAGTTATTTCATTTTATTATATATATTTTTTAAAGGATTAGGTTTGGGACAAAATTCAGAGGTTCATGGCTTTAGAATGCAGTGCACTCCTTGCCGTACACAATTTTTCCATGCCAGAAGCTCAAAAACTGAGGTACATGGTGCCCAAACAGAATTGTGTCCACATTGAGGCCACCTTCTGCTTGGGGACTTCCAGAACTGAAGCGCAGAAACACAATGGGGCATTGGGAAGAATGCAGTTGACTGTATTGAATGGTAATTTGTTATAGCTCAGTGAGGAAAACATCTTCCCATGCCGAAGATTCCAAATTCAGTTCCTGGCATTTTCAGAAGTAGAACTAGGAAAGACTTCTCTGCTTGAGAAACTTGGGAAACTGAGGGCATTCAGAATTAGGCAGACCAGTGGTCTGACTTAAGCTGGGGTGTTACTTATGTCACAAAGGCATGTATATATTTTGCAGGAGCAAAGAAGTGGGAAGCAATGGTTGGACACCCATCTCTTTCCCAGAACATTCTGATTTTGCTTGGTTTGCATTAAGAGGCAGTTGTGCAAGATAATTTTTTCTTCTGCCTTGCTAAGAGGGAATTTCAGAGAAAGCCCAGGAGCACTGCAGTGAATGGGGCTACTGTAGATTTACCAAAGTCCTCCCAGAAGATGACAGGAGGTATCCCCATCAGCCCTATGTCCACATGGTGCTCCAAACTGACCACTGCTGGTACTAAAAACCCACAAGAATTATGGTGGTTGTACCAGATTCATGTCATGCAGGGTGGTGGTGCTGAAACTGCATCACAAGAGAAAGCATGACTTTTAAAATAGGAAAGTACCCTACCTAGTAACAGCATCTCCTTATATGAGTTCCCATATTTCCATAGCATTCCCTGCACAAGGAAGTCCACCAATGCCACTTTATAGTGCAGAGTGGAAAGAGGCAGATAAAGACCTGACTTCTCAGAGACCTTCTGATTTGCCTTGCTTCTCTTTTCACTAAAGGGTATGTCTTTCATGAAATATTCAAATGCATAGTGTGGGGCTCTAAGTATTTATTCTGAAGCAAAAAGAATTAGTTCTTTGCATCAATGATTGAAGATTTGCAGGCATTTTACGTTCTGTAAAGATTATATTTAAATGAGTAACAAGTACTGAAAGGGATCATAGATCAGGCAGTGGTGCATCTGAAAAAGATGCATGGGCAGGACCATGCTTTTGGGAAAGGGTGGTAGCTCAGTCCTAGACCATCTGCCTTGCATGCTAAAGGTTCCAAATTCAATCCCCAGCATCTCCAAGACAGGGCTGGGAAAGACTCTGTCTGAAACCCTAGAGAGCCACTGCCAGTCAGTATAGCTTTTCTCAACCTGAGGTCCTCAGAAGTTGTTGGACTACAACTCCCATCATCCCTAGTTAACAGGGCCAGTGATGATGGAAGTTGTAGTCCAACAGCATCTGGTGACCCAAGGTTGAGAAAGACTGGCATAGACAATACTGAGCTGGATGGATCTATGGTCTGACACAGCATAAGGCCGTTTACTATTTTTAATTCAGGGTTCTTGGCAAATAGTCCTGTAAACATGGGAGTGTTTAAATGGTGCTGTTGTGGCTTCTCACACCATCAATCAATAGACTTGTTTTTGAACTTTACATTCATTAAATAAAAATCAGTTCTGCAAAGAGGTGACATTGTATTCTGCTCAAGGAAAGCTGGATTTTGCAAACCACATGGATGATGTACTGTTTCTCAGTGTTTGTATTTTCAGCATCCTGTTTTCACTGCACACAAAGGGGAACAAAAGCTATGCAAGGAGGCCACATGGCCTGAAAAACCACCTCTCCCTCAGTTCTAATCACTGAGCACTGCCTGAGAAGTTGCAACCTTATCATCCCATCCTCGAGGGCTAGAACCCTGCTCCCATCCTTTTTAACAAAACGCTTCCAGTGTGCAGTGGCCAAAAGGAGGGCTAAAAAAAGAGTGCCAGTAGAAAGAATTTTTGGGGAGAGGTATACTGAATTTGGCCCCAGATTCACAGACTTCAGGAAGGATATGCTGACCAATAGATTGCAAAGGGATCTTTTGCAGAAGGCAAACTGGATCAAGGAAAGCTTGAAGTGGGTGAGCACATTTGAAGGGACAAAGTGTTAAAAGTAGGGCTATGTAAGAGACTGGCAGAAATGAGGACGAGTGTCTGTTCACCACATCCTCCAAGAAAATGACGAGCCAATGGCTTTGAACTACAGGGAGGTAGATCTGGTTACAACATAAGGAAACACTTTCTTACCACAAATAAGAGTAGAGGTTCATGGATAGAACAAGGTACTCAGGGAGGGATATCAATGCATCCCTCTCCTGGGTGGTTCTCAAAGAAAAGCATTGGCTCTGACGAGACCCTTCCAATGGCATAACTCTACAGCACACACACACACACACAGAGAGAGAGAGAGAGAGAGAGAGAGAGAGCGCGCGCAGGCGTCTCTAAGGACTGTTATACACTCACAACTCTCCCCTACATTAAGATCTGGGAAATCAGAACATACAACTGTCACATGAAGCTGGAAACAGCTAGAAGGCAGGGCTTAAATTTTTTTTTAAAGGAACTAGACCAGGGCAGGGGCAAAGGAACGGGGCTGCAGTGGGGGCAGGCTGCCCCGGGTGTCACCACTGAGGGGGGTGACAAAATGCTGGGCGGTGCTCACAGTGGGGCCTGCAGCACGCCCAAGCCACGCATCTCTCCTGGGAGTGACGCAGTGGCTTGGGTGCCCGCAGGCTCCACTCTGCCCCAAACAGTCCGCCCACTGCCTCCTCCCCAGCTGTAGGGCAGCTGAGTGGGAGGAGGCAGGCAGACTTCTCTGAGGCCCCATGGAGCGTCCTGCCCCAGCTCGCCCTGGCCCTGGGGCACCGCCCCAGGCACCTGATCAGCTTGCTCCACTGCTGGACCAGGATGGTCCAATGTGCGGTCTGCCTTTCTGGGTGGCCTATGGCAACATTCGGTGCTCCCCCCCCCCCGCCAGTACTCTGCTGCCTTCCCAAAGCCCACCCGGCTTTGGGTAGGAAGCATGACTACTCTGACAGGGTACTAGAGTTCTCCTGCCTCCTTCCCAAAGCCTAGTAAGTGCTTTCCCAGCTCTAGGACCCCCAGTTAGCCATCTTTGGGAAGGCAGTGCAAATGCTAAGGGTGTGTGTCAAATTTTGGCCTCCTCACCGCTCTGTATGGCAAGGGCAGTGTGTGGCCTGTGAGTTCTGTGTCAAAGTGCCCTTGCAGCCTACTTGGACCATCCTGACCTAGACAGATTTATGGAGGCCAAGTCTATCAGTGGTTATCAGCCACGAGGACTAAAAAGAGAGCCTCCATGTTTGCAAGCAGTCTACCATAGATATTTGGATACTAGAGGTGAAGTTGCAGTGGCTGCCTCCTCCATTGTACACCCTGCTTACGAGCTTCTCTGCAGGGTCATTCAAGGGGTGGTTGCTGGGAGATTGACTGCTGGATCTGACAGACCTTTATTCTGTTCCCCTGTGATACAGTTCTTTAAGTGTGATTTCCTTGTGCCAAAATTTTTTTATGGACCAGGCAGATGTCATGCTGGCTGCCTGATCTGCGACATACAGCAGAACGCAGGTTCTGCACTCAGCTTTCTCTCACGCTGAGATTTCCTGTGTGTGAAGAGCATCATGTATGAAGCGGTCCCCATCCCACCAAACGGCTGCCACTACCCTCACCTCTACGCAGAGGCTTTGTGCTAGGGAAGAAGTGTTTGGTTGCCCCCTAGTGGCACAGCTAAGATGCTAAAACTTCCTACTCCCCACCCCCTCACCCCTTTTAAAGAAAAAATAGTCCTTTGCTTAGTTAAGTATTTGCTCGACAGTGTCTGTGAAAAGCAAAAAATAGAATCAAAGCCTTGTCCCCTGCTTTGCATAACAAACAGCAATGAGCCAACTGTGTGGGTTAAACAGTCTTGAGTTTATGTTTTTCCTAAACTGTCTAACTTTTGTTTTTGAATAGTTATTTCCAACTACT
This sequence comes from Podarcis vaucheri, assembly GCF_965113315.1. NCBI lineage: Eukaryota > Metazoa > Chordata > Lepidosauria > Squamata > Lacertidae > Podarcis > Podarcis vaucheri. Next base: position 39,391,248 of record NC_138758.1, on the reverse strand, counting down.
TTCCCGCTTCAGCTTCAGATCTTTTGATGATTAGGTTTTTTTGGGGGGGGGCGCACACACACACACACACACACACACAGATCCACAAATTCCCTCACATGGATCTTTCCCCCCAGCGCAATATTGAAATTTATGTTCTCCTGTGTGCGGTTCTCAATGAAGGATTGCCACTGACAGATAAAATGACAGGTTGTAGAATACAGTTGCTGTACAGATTTACAAAAACAAAAACAAGAAAAACCCTTCGGGTTTGTTTTTTTAAAAAGAAACATATTTAAAAAATTCTTTATGATTGAAACAGGAAAATTCCAAAATCTAAAACACCCATTGCCATTTGAACAGTGTGGATTTTACAGCAGCACTCTCTTGCTACCTGGGATGCTCTCGTTAACGCCGCTTCTCAGAACAGCTTTTGTAGCATTAATATGGGCAGACAGTGAGGGTTGCAGTTCCATCATCTGCCCTGGCAATGGTACAGATACCAAGGGTGCATGGAGACCATCACAACAATGGAGAACATGGGGTGGTGGACTTGTTAAAGTGGGGTTTTCATTTTACCACAAGAAAGATTTATAGTGCATATATACTTGTTTTCACTTCACAATCTTCTTAGAAACTAAGAAAAATAGGGGAGGCCAACTGAGTGCTTCCAAAATACTTCGCTTCATGGAAAGAAGTAAGACCAAGAAATTCCACCCAAAATAACCAGGGAGACTACACCTTTGTCACAAAGTGCAGGTTCCTCAGGTATTCATATCACCTGAACAGGTAGGAGGACCACAAAAAACCTAAAACGTGGCTATGTCACAGCACTTCTTCCAAAAGGTAAATAAGCACAGGTCTGGATCATCCAAACTACGATCAATCACAGATAATAGACAAGCCCAGTATGTGGTAAGAGCCAGTTTGCTACCAGCAAATTCCCTTCTCTGTGCAAAAGAAGGGGGGGGGGGAGAGAGAAAGGGACACCATATCCCTATGTTGAAATTCTGAACCATACACAAGCAGATGACATTCCCTCTGTAACTAAGCTGTTCCAGCAGACATTTCCCTGATTCCTTATACAGCAGCCATCTTTCAGAGAGAGAAAAAACCCAAACGACTAGGTTAAGTGCAGCAAGAGAGAGTCTTTCGAAAGATGGCTATTCATTTCTAGTTTGCAATATATCTACTTGCGGAAACAGACCAAGATCCTTCTTGGCCATGTTGTTGTATATCTAAATGAGAAAAAACGGCTGGCAAAAGAACATTTCGCCAAGCTGCAAATCAGAAATTTGCTTGAAAGGACACCTTGACCCTCTTAAGAGAGCCTACAGTTGAAAAGTGTCCCTCCACAGCTAACCTGGAAACCAAGTAACAGCAGACATGCAGGTCTGCAGGAAAAAAGCGTGTGAGAAAACCATCCTGCTGGTGATTACATATATATATATATGTCTACAGAAGATATATTCCTATTTCAAATATATTTTCAAGCAGACCAAAAATATCTCATCTATTAGTTACTGATGTGTGTTTACAGCATTAGCTAATTAAATATTCCCTCTATTCATATAAAAAAGTGTGTGTGTGCGTGTGTGTGTATGCATACACGCACAAACACATATACACATATATGTATATATATCCTATTAAAATGGACAAGATTTTAAAGCCTGAACTTCCTTTAATCCATTTCGGACCATTTCAGACCTCACATCTCAAAAGCACGCAGGGTTGAGCATGGTGTTCCTTTGCCTGTGAAAGAAGAGGAAACATCCGCACATGAAACCACAAGGCATTGCACACAGGCGATGCTTCCCCCATTCTAGTAGCACAAGAAGAAGGGGGCGGGGGAATAAAAGATGATCAGTTGAGTTTTTGTAGTTAAGAAAACCTGAGCTTGGAATGTCTGTTTAAAAAGGACCTGCAATGGAGTTTGGCCCTTTGTGATCAAAAAATCAGCTCAGTTCCATGAGGATATTCCTATCCTGTCCTGTTCCAACAGTGCTCCCTCCATCAGACACTGCACTCCAGGTAAGCAGGCTGCACTCTCCAAGTCTCCCGACGTTCTGACAACACTCCTGTTTTGCTCTGCAGCACAAACTACCACCCCAGACGGGGTGCCTAAGGCCTCCCCTGTGCCTGCGAAAAGGTCTCTCTCTTTCCCTCTGCACGACACTTGGGACTCCAATAAAACCAACCCACTCTCAGCCACTGCTCGCTTGGCTCACAAGATGTCATCGTAATCCAAAAGCTTGGAGTGCTGGCGGGTCTTCCAGAGGCGGTAAAGGCGGAAATCGAAGTAAGTCTCGATCATTTGCTTCCCTGGAAACACAACACAGAGAAGGCCGAGTCAATACCACGTAGCAAGGTTAGGTCAACGTCTATGGAAACTATGTTGGTGTAACCCCTTGGAGTCCACAATTCATGGCCCTATCTGCAAACTAAACATTTGTAGCTCTGCTATGCCACTTTAAACAGTTATGGTTTCCCCCCAAAGGATCCTGGGAACTGTAGTTTGTTAAAGGTGCTGAGAACTGTTAGGGAGATTCCCCATTTGTCTTCAATGAGCTACAATTCCCAGAAAAGTTCAACAATAAGCCCCCCTTCCCAGAGGACTCTGGAATCAGCCCCCACACCAAGCAACAGAGCAACCTACCTTGAGCAGAGAGTTCGAGAGGAGATTCAAAAGTAACCCGACAGGGGTTCATCAGATTCTTCAGATTCTGGAACAGCTGAAAGGCAAAGGAGCTTCACAACCACTGATTTCTGACCAGGGTCACTGTTTGCAGTTGGCAGCCTTGGGCAGCTGCCAATTGCACAGCTTCTTGCCAGGGCCCACGGCTGTTGGAGCACAGGAATCTGCCTTATACTAAGCCAGGCCACCAGCCCATCTAGCCCAGTATGCTCTACACTGACTGTCAGCAGGGTTTAAGGCGTTTCCTAGCACTACCAAAAGATGCCATTGGAGATTGAACCTAGGACCTTCTGCATGCAAAGCAGATGCTCTGCCATTGAGCCATGGCTCTTCCCCACTACCCAGTATGTTTCACTACTGTGATATCAGACAGGAAAACTTTGAGAAGTTATTTCCAGAAAAGAACAGCACAGAGGACAGAGCTGGATCAGAACTGCTAGAGCGGCCCTCTAGAGCTCTCTATCCGGCTCTTGGAACTCTCCCTGGACATGCCCACTCCCCACCAGGCCTGGCCTGCATGCTCCATGGAAACTTTTGCCTATCTGGGATGTAAACTGTTGTAAACTGTTGTCATGCTTCTTGCTTGCTTTGAAGGGAGGATGGAATAGGGGGTGTGCATGTGTGTGCACATGTAGCAACTGATTTGCATAGCTGGGATGTGGCTTACTGTGCAGAGGTACAAATCACATCTATTGCCCCACCCAATTTTTTCCTTTGGTTCCACCCACCACTGGCCTGTGGGTTTCTCAGTGAAATGTGGCCCTCAGAGGTTGAAACAGGTTCCCCAACACTGTGCTGGAGCCACCTGGAGCCTCTCTGGGGAACAAGGTAGCAGGCCTCACCTTCTCTCCATTGTGGTTCCCAAGCACGTAGCACCCCATTATGTGAATGACGTTTGGCTCCGGGTTCAGCTTGCTCATCAGGTGGCCCAGCCGCTTCCAGAAACTGGGGGGGGGGTGAGGGGGGAGAGAAGATGGAAGAACCCGTTAGTCAGTCACAGAGGGGTCCTGTCAATTGCCACATGACCTTTCCTGGCTGGCTGGTTGCCTAATGTGTGAAGTGCAGGCGAATGGAACTTGCCCCCACCATGCCTGGGCTCAGAGACACCCACCACCAACACAAAACACACTGAAACCTTCCTTGGGAGGTTGTGAACTTTCCTTCCTTGGAGGTTTTTAAGCTTTAGCTGAGATTCCTGCATTGCAGAGGGTTGGACAATTCTATGACCAAAAACATGTGTGGGCAGTCCGTTTTGGGAACCCTCCTTTTTGTGGTGTGTTCACAATGATTTGTGCTTATGTTGGTATTGGGGCAGTTATACGTGCTCCCACTTTCAATAATGTTCATGCAAAACATGATTGGTGGGGAGTTCAGTCCCACTTTGTGTGGTATTTCCCCTGCCTCCCCCAGTGGGTCAACTCTATTGACAGGTGCAAAGGACCACCCACCTGGCACCAGAGTGATGTCAGATGGTCAACAGCTGAGTGGTCAAAGCTGGTCTGCTGGGGTGGCAGGATATCAATATTTGGCTCACTGGATCAAAAAGGTTTTCCCACCCATGCCTTAACCCAGTGATTCACAACCCACTCAGGAAGATAATAACAAACAAACAAAAATCCTAAACAGCAGCAATTAATTGCACATTTATTCAAAATCCAATGAAAACTATCTAGTTTAATTAATTCAACAAAATTGATGAACTTGATCCAGTGACACCAGTTTTTCAAAGTTTGATAGTCATTATGCCATCAGCATTGCCCTTCCAACCCCTTGCCTCTTAGTAATTCCACTGACCACCCAGTGGAATTTGGGAACCCCTGTTTAAACCCACTGTTTCACCTCTGAATGCAAATAGTTGTTTCCTTCTCATGTCCACTTTTGCAGATCATTCACTGGTGCCTGGTCTGCTTAAGTCTTTACCCACTAGTTGCACCAGCCTTTGGCCAGCTGGCATCCTCCAGGCACTTTGGACTACAACTCCCAACAGCCCCAAACAGCACAGATTGATGCTAACCTTCCCCTACCTCAACCCCCAGGTAACGTCAAGCTTTGGCATATAACAGAGAGGTAGTGTGGTGCAGTGATTAGATCGTCAGGCTAAGCCCATTGGCGGAGGAAGAGGGGGGAGCGTACCGCCCCCGGCATCACGATCCTGGTGGGGTGCCATCATGGCTGCCCCCCCACTGGGTGCCACACCCCCAGGACGCGCACCACACACCCCGGGACATGCGCCAGCCACGCCCCCACCTGCTCTCTGCCCCTGGTGCTGGAGCATGAAGCTCCACCACTGGCTAAGCATCTGGGTTCAAACCTCTACAAAGCTCACTGAGCTACTGTTGTCTCCCAAGTGCTCCATCCCAGAACTGATTGGTGCCTGCTCTTTCAGCACCAATAAATAAAGGCTTAATTATTCACTTGAGCCTGTGAGTGATTCACTGGCCTCTATGCTTGCTGCTTTGAGGTTTGCTCAGTTGTGCTGTTATGATTTTAGTATTGATGTGTTACTTGGTGTGTGTTTTTGTTGGCTATGTATTTTTATTGGCAATGAGTTTTTTTATGGGCAATCAATCTGTAGCTCGCTCTGGGATCATCTTCTATGGAGAAGAGTGGGGTAGAAAGATTTTAAATAAATAAATGTGTTTGAAGGGTAGGACAAAAACCATGTAAGACAGTCAGCCAAGGTTGATTGGTTCTGGGCCAACACATCCCAGATTCTGCACCAGAGAGATCTGAATGCAGCGATCCATACATAAATCCCACAAACATGAATGTATTTGCTTATTTATTTTATGCTGTTTAATGCGCTGCAGGAGGTTGGTCTAGGTGATCCTTGGATTCCCTTCCAGTTCTACGATTCTATTTTGCTACTCAGGAGGGGAGAGTTCTATTGGAAGTCATGAAAGCTTGCTTTCTCCCAATCAACAACAATCTGGAAGCTTCTCCAGATTCCAAATTCTATGCAAAACCCTGCACAATTGCTGTGCACATGTAGAGATTTCAGACAGCCAAAATGGACGGGCAATTTTCTGCAGTCCTAAGAACTGGAAACTATATTGTTGATATTATTAGAATTAATACACTGCCCTATACCAGCTGGTCTCAGTATAGTTCACAGTGAATGCTGAGATGTTGAAACTTTAGTCCAAAGTTCCACACATGCAGGATACACATAGCTGTGGCTCCCAAATGAGAAACAAGCAAAAAGCCCAGGATCCTCTCACTCACTAGATCATGTCTTCCTCCTTCTCCACTTTTGCAAAGGTTGCAACTTTATTCTTCAGAAGGTACAAGTGGCCTGGACCGCCCTGCAGGGGGAAAAGAGGCAGAGTCTGGAGAAACAGCCTGCATGTGCTGCAGTAGAGCTGTTGCAGTTACTGCTTTTCCTTTATTATTTGGCCAGCTTCACCTAACGGGAGGCACTTATTATTCATTACATTTATTTGCTGCTTGCAACAAAAACATCTCAAAGTGACTTACCATTATAAAAAACATACGTAATGCAAAACTTAACATGCATCAAACAAATAAATAAAAGAACCATTAATTATTAAAAGTATTCATCTTTCAGTGGATTACAAAGGACAAATCCTACCCCCCCCACACCCTACTAAAAGCTGAATAGGAGACCCCCTGTTCTCTTCACAGAGCTGCAATTCCCAGAGTTCTCTGGGAAGCACTGATTATTAAACCACTCTGGGAATTGTAGCTGTGAGGGAAATTGGAGTTTCCTAACAACTCCGAGCATCCTGGACAAACTAGAGGTCCCAAAATTCTTTGGGGGGGGGGAGTGATGACAGTTGAAAGTGGTATCATAGAGCTTTAACGGCATGGTGCAAATGCAGTCTTAGAAGAGGCTTCCCCCTGCTCTCTCACAAAAGAGAAAACACCTCTACTAAGCTGCTGCTTGCATCCTCAAAAGGCAAAGGAAGTGTGTCTGTTGCTTTAGAACTTTTGTTTGAACATGCAAATTAATCAATTAAAAAAACCATACAATCAGTCAACTATCATTCTTAAAAGCCTTGCTTTCCAGTGATTTAACACTGAAATTCTGCTAATGTTTATGCAGAAACAAGCCCCGCTTGAGTTCAGCAGGGTTCACTTACTTGAAAGTCCACCCCATGTTACAGACTTCACTGATTACATTTTAACAGATCTCTATATTGCAAAAAATTTCAGAGGAAAAGTTGACATTCCCCAGGAAGTGGGGCTGATTGTAAAACCACTTCAGGAACAGGAGCTCTGTGAGGGAAGCAAGGGGTCTCCTAACAACACTCAGCACACTTAATTAACTCTAGCTCCCAGAATCCTTTGTGGAAAGCCATGACTGTTCAAAGTGGTATCATTGTGCTTTAAATGTACAGTGTGAATGCGGACCAATAAAACTCCAAATATGCCCAGAGAAGAAGGTATTGCTGAACAAGAGAACGCCCACAGGTATTGGGCGTGTGTCTGATGGGGTGGAAATGTGAAAACTCCAGGCCTTTTGTGTACTCTGCTTTGTTTTGGAAATTTCAACAACGTACAATTGAAAAAGGATAAGGAGGTGGACCAGGCAACACACAAACAAGGGCTTTGACATTTAGAAGATAATAATGAGAATAGCCAGTCCTGATTAAGCCAGAGTGCTTAAGAAACATGACACATTTTCTAGGCCTTTGGAGGTGGCAGTCTGGTGGGGGTTAAGTATAGACTTTCCAACCTCCTTCATGAATCAGCACCAACAAAAATGGAGGCTCCAGGAAAAAAATCTGCTGTTGGTGGTTGCCAAGGGGAGGGAACAGACCTGGAAGATGGTGCTGTGCAGTCTAGCATCTCTCAAAAATTGGGAGGGTGAAGCAGAGAGGGGAGTTTATGATGGGATGGGGGACCTCAAACCCAGGGGGATGAATGCATGGCCCTCAGAACTCACTCCAGGCCACACCCCTCACTGTCCCCTCCCCTGAGTGTGTTTGCCTGGCTGCAATGTGTCCTTGAACCCTGTTCACGCCTTTTGCCTGCCCTGATGGAGGGCAGAAAGGAGTGTGTGTATGTCAATCTCTGTAGAAAACTAGCCTACTGTACAAAGGCAAAATTGTGATTCATTGCCTCCGCCCACATTTGCCACTGGCCCTGCCTACCACTGTCATGTGGCCCTCAGAAGGCTGCCCAGAAGGAAATCTGGCCCTCAGGCTGAAAGGACTTCTTCAGTCCAGCTTCTTGAGAACAAGCCAATAGGGGGAAGGGCTGGGGGAAAGTTGTGAACAAGGCAGTGGTAAGTGAATCCAAAATTTGGGAAGGAAAGGAACGACCAGGGGGCATTTATATACCTGACAAAAAATCAGCATCTTCCAGATTTTGCAGCCCTTCCGGTAGATGTTCAGCTTCTTCTCAATTTCCTCTATGGAAGAAAGGGAAGGGGCAGGTGGGGGGCAGGGAGGGAAGAGAAGGGTATATAAGACATGTACAGCATGCAGGAAAAGGCTTTGACCAAGGTGCAGATATCACCATCATGGTGGAATCAAAGGGCTGGTCCATAAGAACTTAATGGCAGTCCTACTGGATCAGGCCAATGACCCATCTAATCCAGCATCCTGTTCCCACAGCGACCAACCAGATTCCCCATTGGGAAGCCCAAAAGCAGGACCTGAGCACAAGAGCAGAATTCTAACCTCCTGTGAGTTCCAGCAACAGGTATTCTGAAAAATTGCTGCCTCTGGCAAATGGAGGCAAAGCAAAGCCATCATGGCTAATGGCCACTGATAGCCTTCTTCTCCATGAATCTGTCCAGTTCTCTTTTAAATACATCACTGCTTTCGGTGGGAGTGAGTTCCATAGTTTAACTATGTGCTGTGTGAAGTAAAGCATTTGCTGTGGTGCATTTAAATGTTTTTCCGTCAGCAGGTCTGGAGGGGAGGTTAAAGAAATGTCAGCATAAATACCCCTGCAAATCTGTAGAGGTAAAATTGATAACTTGAGTTCTTATGCAGAGTTCTTTTTATCATGATATACCGTATTTTTCACCCCATAGGGCGCACTTTTCCCCCTCCAAAAATGAAGGGGAAATGTGTGTGCGTCCTATGGGGCGAATGCAGGCTTTCGCTGAAGCCTGGAGAGCAAGAGGCATCGGTGCGCACCGACCCCTCTCGCCCCCCTCCGGAGGGCTCCCCGTGCTTCGGGTGAGTGTCCGCAAGCCTCGCGTGCCTGGCGGGAGGTCCCGCCGGGCGCGCGAGGCTTGGGGTGGCAGCCTGCAGCCCAAAGCACGGGGAGCCCTCCGGAGGTGCACCCTATAGGACGAAAAATACGGTACCTAAGATTTTTTACCGAACTCTTTTTACAGAAATTGCCAGGATGATCAGATGCATCTTATGCTTCCAGATCAGAACATATCCATTCACCTCTTCGAGGGTGGCTAATGTTCTCCTGCATGTAAAATTTGCCAGGAATTAATTTTAACAAACTTATAATTTCATATTTTTTTGCACCCAGCATTTTATAACACAATGCATTTACTAGTAATTTGATTGCTATGGTTTTCTATTTTGCTTTGCATTACTTTATATATGCATGTAAAAAGTTTCTTTCTGAATACAGTGGTACCTCTGGTTACAAACTTAATTCGTTCCGGAGGTCTGTTCTTAAGCTGCAACCATTCTTATCCTGAGGCGTGCTTTTGCTAATGGGGCTTCCCGTCGTGCATGCGCCTCTGGCGTGCGATTTCCATTCACATCCTGAGGCAAAGTTCGCAACCAGGAACAGCTACTTCCGGGTTAGTGGAGCTCATATCCTGAAGCATTTGTAACCAGAAGCATTCGTAACCAGAGGTACCACTGTATTGGTCATTGGCCACAACAGAGAAGTTGGTTGATTGTCTACTCCTCTTTTAAAACCCTCTGTGCTGACTGAGGCTGAAGGGGATTGCAGTCCATCAGGCCTAAGAAGATTAGAAGGAGGCCAGCAAAAGGCACCCCAGCCCTTCCTTCCCCTTTTCTCTAGAGATGAGCTTCCTTTGGAGCCAGTGCGGTGTGAAGAAACCTTTGTCTTGCATTCAGAACTAACAGTGAAGCAAAGGTTCTAGCCATTTGTCTCAGGGCACAATGTCACCCACCCACCCACCAGTCCCAGTCCCGTTCAATTCAGCTTAATTACCAAACACTCACGTACCCAAAATATCATCAAAGGTGGCATGCTCGTGATCCTGGAAGCAAACAAACAGAGAGGCATTGCTTTTTTATTTTAAAAACACACCACATTTCAATCCATCAGAAAGGCACAAAGCGCATTGTGCTAGGCAGAAAAAAGTGATACTAACTTTTTTAATGAGTTGGAACATAAGAAGGGGCCTGCTGGATCAGGCCAATGGCCCGTCTGGTGCAGCATTCTGATCCCACAGTGGCTAACCAGAAACCCATAAGTAGGACCTGAGCACAGGAGCGCTCTCCCGTCCTCTGATTTCCAGCAACTAGTATTGTAGTTAGCAGCCATTGATGGCATTTTCTTCCATGAATTTATCCAATCCTCTTTTAAAACCATCCAAGTGGCTAGTCAGATGAGTGGGATACAAATAATAAAATTACTACTACTACTACTACTACTACTACTATTATTTAAGCTACCTCTGGTATAGAGCCAAAAAAGAGTTGAATTTTGAGCATGCCCTGCTATTATTATTATTATTATTATTATTATTATTATTATTATTATTACTATTATTATTATTATTATTATTATTATATTTGCTCGTGCTATGCTGTAACATGCCACTGATGGAATATTATTTATTTATTAATAACAGCACAGACTCTTCTTTACAGCTAACGTTTCCAACCTCTGTCACATGGGAATAATCCAGGAAGAGAAGGAAAACAACCACTGTACTGGCCAAGTTCTCCCATAAACTATCAGTCAATGCCCACGTTTAATGTGATCTTCCACCAATCTTCTGCCTACAATTTATTTATGGATTTGAGATACTTCTATCCCACTCTCCAACCAAAATAGAACTCAGAAACAGCCAACAGCATGGAGATTCAAATAACATAGAACAGCGTGATAAAATGTTATAATAATAGAATCAGCATAGAGTGCAGATGATTGGTTTAGCTTTACCGGGAATCTCCCTAAAAGAGATATATTTTTTATTATTATTATTATTATTATTATTATTATTATTATTATTATTTGATGGATTTATAACCTGCCTTTCTCCCAAGTTGGAATTCAACGCAGCTTACAACATTTAAACACAACATTATAAAATGCAAAGCGACACAACCAAACTAATTGAAAACAATGTTAAAATACACCAGAACACATTTGGAACCAGCAATTTGTCATGGTTTGCCCTGACAGCAGCCCAGTGATCAGCACTGCCTGCTCCTTAGGTTCCAAAGACCTTTCTGACCAGACTAACCTCCCTTGGGAGGGAATTCCTCAATATACGCTTTCTGGCACTTGGTGAAGTGATGCCACTTCAGAAAATTACGAAGATGGAATGGACCATTGAGGTCTTGTGCTATGACTTACATAGAGGATGGGGATAATGGACTGGTCATCCCGGCGGATGATCGTCGGAACATACTCAGCTTTGGGCACCTTGGAGGAAATGAGCTGGAAAAATTGAAGGAGAAAGAAAGAAGGAGAGACAATTAAAATGGGCACAGAAGGGAGGTGGGGAGTGGCAGGGGCAAGTGGACAAGGGCCACATCCCATATATGGAGGCCTGAACTGGTTAATTCTTTATTCTACAGGACAACCCCACAACCACTTGTCTCCTCAGCTCATACCCCTCATTGGCCCTGCTTCACTGTTTCCTTGAATAAGGCTTTTGCCTAGCTGAGATCATGCCTCCTGCCTGCCTGGAAGACACAGAGGGGTGAGCATCTCTGAGTGTGTCTAGCAAAAATGATTTTTTTTCTCCATTGCTCTGCCCACTTTTGCCTCTTGGAGTGCTGGCATGCGTACCCCCAAAGTTTTCCTGTGATGGGATGTGGCCCTTGTACTGATAAGCGTTCCCTACTTCTGCCCTTGGCAGCTGCCCGTACTGCTTTTTGGGTATTGCTCACCATGATCTTGGGTGGGATGAAGTCTTCCCCGCTGCAGGCTGCAGCCTCAAGCTCTTTCTCTGCCTCCCAGTTCAAGTCAACGCCCTTGTCAAGTGCACAGCAAGAATCCTGGAGCTCATGGCCTGTGAGATACAGAGGGAGAAGCATTGCAGAGGGGTCCTTATGCACATGAACACACACATACAATGTTCTAAAGTGTCCTGGTTAAGAAGGGGCCCACATGCACATTGGCCTCCTTCCTCACATGATCAGACCAGCAATTAAGAGGCCCCAACAGATGATCAGAGATGAAGCCCGGAAGATGCCTGCCGTCGAAACTGTAAAAAGGGGAAACCAAAACATCAGAGGCTGGTTGCTGCCTTTAGGATGCAGATTCTGAAAGAGTTATGTTGGCTGAGCATTCCCCTTTGAACCCAATTCAAGGATGCTTATCTTCCTGTCTTACTTAGTTTGCGTCTTTGCCACATTGCCTAATACCAAGGACTTCCTAGGGGGCTTACAGCAGGGTTAATCTTTAGAGAGGACTCCTCAGAAGCATGTGGAATGACTGCATGGGTGAGAGCTTTCTCTGTGGAAGCTCCCTTGTGGTGGAACTCCCTCCCCATACAGAGGTGTCCATCATCTTGGACTTGACCGGTTGACACCGACACATGAATAGACCTTTTCAGTGGTGGTTTCCCCTTTGTGGAATGTCCTCCCTTAGAGAGGGGCATCTCTCTCCAGCATTATTAACTTCTAGGAATGATTTGAAACATTCCTGTCTACACAGGTGTTTGGTGGCTGAAGAATACTGTTTCTGGTATCTTCAAGATCACTGGATGGAAGTATGTTTTTAATTCTATTTGCTTCTAGAATGTTTTAGGTGTAATTGTCTTTAGAATGCTTTAATCAGAATGTGTTTTGTTTTGCTTTGTTTGCATCTTTAAATCTGTTTGCTGCCCTGGGCTTCTGGGCAGGATATAAATTTATTAAGTAATAAAAGTATTATAACCTTTGTCACAGAGCTTTCACCATTTGCTGAAGATGAAACTCTTTGTTCTGGTCTTTGACAACTAAGATTCCTTTGCTTTGAGGAACCCATAATCTTGAGTTGAATTCATACTGTTCTGTTCCAGTTGGAATGTTTCAAAGTTCTTTAAAATCTTTAACTCTTTTGATCTGTTTTTATACCTATATATTAAAATTGCAAGCCACTCTAGGAGCATAGGATGAAAGGCAGGTAAGAAATCTTATAAATGAATAAAGTGGTGATACCACAGAGGTTCATTGGTGGAATGGTCTCCCCTTGTCACTCTGACTGGCACTGCTATCATCACAATGATAGGTAGTGTGATGTAGTGGTTAGAGTTTCAGACTAAGACCTGGGAGACCAGGGTTCAAATCCCACACTCAAGTATGAAGCTCACTAGGTGACCCTGGGCCAGCTCACCTACCTTGTAGGGTACTTGTGGAAATTAATTGAGGAGTGGAAGAACCACTTGAGCATCTAAAAAGGTTTTACTCTACTGCCATTGATACTGTACTTAGCTGTCTCTATTTACTCTGATGCAAAGTTTTGCGGTATTATAATTTTATTGTGTGGTTTGCTTATATTATGTGTGATACCTCTTGCTATCTCTATATACCAGGGCTGGGGAGCCTTTGGAGGACCATGTTGGCCATGATGATGGGAGCTGATGGCACGCAAAGCCCAACAACCTCTGCGTGCCATCAGCTCCCGTCATTATGGCCAACACTGAATGTGAGGATGATGGGAGTTGTTGATGAACTACCAATTCCCGGCTTAGGCGCATCTGAATGATGTGTGATTGCACATCATGGCACCAAACCTGGAAGTAGCCCCAAAGCACCATAAAGATGTCATGAAAAGGGGTGGAGTGGAGTCAGAATGGGTTGATGTGCGCTCTGTAGCCCCAGCGCAAAATGAGGATTGTCTGTACAACTGTACAATCAAAGGTTCCCCAGATGGAGGATGGGTTAATAAATAAAGAACAAATAACAAGAGGCAAGGCTGCATGTTTTTGGCGTCCTATCTAGCTCCAGCCTCTTTTCAGCTCTCAGGTGGGAAGAAAATGCAAGCAGGCTGTGCAGGTAACCTTGGCCTCATAGAAACAGTCTGTTCCATTGGGCCGTCTAGCTCATTACTGTTTACACCAACTGGCAGCTGCTTTCCAGAATTTCCTTTCAGGGGACACTACAAGTCCTAATAATAACAGTAACAATAACAACAACAATCATAATAATTTTATTATTTATACCTTGCCCATCTGGCTGCGTTTCCCCAGCCACTCTGGGCAGTTCCCAACAGAATATTAAAAGCACAACAAAACATCAACTATTAAAAAACTTCCCTAAACAGGGCTGCCTTCAGATGTCTTCTAAAAGTCAGATAGGTGTTTATTTCCTTGACATCTAATGGGAGGGCATTCCACAGGGCGGGCGCCACTACTGAGAAGGCCATCTGCCGGGTTCCCTACCTGGAGATGCCAGAGATTGAACCAGGTACCTCAGCCCCTGAGCTACAGCCCTTACCAAATAAGAGCATAGCTGCCTGCCTTACAACACATCAGACCATTGGTCTGCCTACGTAGCTCAATATTCTCTACACTGATTGGCAGTGGCTATCCAGGATTAGAGGAAGAATGTGTGTATCAACCCAACCTAGAGTTGCTGAGGGCCTTTGGACCTTCTGAATGCAAAGTAGACACACTGTCACTGAATCATTATTCTTCAGTTCTCATGATTCTGAATAGGAGGAGCTGGGGCCTGAACCTGGGACCCTTGACCTGTCCCCAAGCAGAACCCGCTTACAAGGAAGCTCAGAGAGACAGACACTCTCTCACCTCCATTCTAGCTGTTGTGAGAGGCCGCCCTCTGCAACTCACACACAGACCAGCAAATTTAAACACCCTAAGACAGCAGCATCACAGCTTAATCCCCACAGCAAATCAGACAGAACAGGATTCTGGGGAAACCTAAGGGTTAGTTGGAATTGTTCACATGGATGGCCCAGTGACTAAGCCCATGCCAAACCAGTTTGACTTTGGGTTTTGGAAGGTAGAGGGGAGGTTCATCGAGGACACAACAAAGGAACGTACTTTCTCGGGAATCATTGAGGTTTTCGGGCTTAATGGGAGTGGGGTCGCTCCAGGACCGGCTGAAGCTCCTCTCTCGGCGCTCGGCAAAGGCTAAAAAAATTAAATAATGGCAATAAGGGACTAAATTATCACAGCTTTCTATACGACCAGCCAAAAGAAAAACCACCACACCGCCCTGGCTCACAATCTCATGCTCTTTAGGCACACTCTGTAACAGCTAGTGCAGGTGAACGAGAAAAAAAGGAAGGCTACATTCATGGATCGGTCTGGATGAGAAAGCGAGGCACAGGGGGGGGAAGTGAAGCAAGGCAAGAGCAGCTCTCTGGGGCAGGGGCAGGGAACTTCTATGGCCCTCCAGGTTTTGCTAAGCTAGCAACTCCCAACACCCTTGACTGTTGAGCCCTGCTGCCTTGCAGGGAGTTGTGAGTCCAACAGCATTTGGAAGGCCACAGATTCCCCTCTGCTTCCCCAGTCTAGGAGATCTAGGGTTCCAGGACGTGATTCAACACAGCATACCCTGAACCACCTCCATCCCCTCACTCACTCTGCGCCTTCATGCGGCGGCTCCCCACCATCCGCAGATGCTTCCTGAAGTTTCTGGAAGAAGCAGAACAAAGAGAAGGTGGTCAATACTGAGGAGCCAAGAAGACTGTGATGTGGGGCATTTCCCAGAAGGTACCATGGTGGTAAATACATCAAGCTGTATATAGAAAGAGATTTGGAGGTGTGTTTTTTTGTGTGGAGTGGAGATCAGCCACAGAAAAAAAGCAAGGAATCTTTGCACCAAACAGCTCCATGAATATCTTATTAACTTCCTATTGACGTAGCTAGATCAACCATAGCTGGAGGCTGGAATACATCTTCTAGTGTTTTAATTGCATATTGGCAGAAGCATGTTTGGTGTTATGCGCTCATGGAAAGATTGATGCATGATAAACGGAATGCAAGAGAGCAAACTACATCGAGGCCATGTTCACACCACACATCTTAAGTACTAAGATACCACTTTAAACAGTCATGGTTTCCCTCGAAACAATTCTGGCAGCTGTACTTTGTTAAGGGTGCTGAGAGTTGTTAGAAGATCCCAGTTTCCCTTCCAGAGCTACAATTCCCACAGTGGTTTAACAGTCAATCCCTCTTTCTAGTGAGCTCCATGAGGGGGGAAGAGAGATTTCCTAACAACTCTCAGCACCCATAGCAAACTACAGCTCCCAGAATTCATTGAGAGAAGTCATAAGGGACCCCTGACCATTAGGTCCAGTCATGACCGACTCTGGGGTTGCGGCGCTCATCCCGCTTTATTGGCTAAGGGAGCCGGAGTACAGCTTCCGGTTCATGTGGCCAGCATGACTAAGCCGCTTCTGGAGAAACCAGAGCAGCGCACAGAAACTCCGTTTACCTTCCTGCTGGAGCAGTACCTATTTATCTACTTGCACTTTGACGCGCTTTCGAACTGCTAGGTTGGCAGGAGCAGGGACCGAGCAATGGGAGCTCACCCCGTCGCAGGGATTCGAACCGCCGACCTTCTGATCAGCAAGTCCTAGGCTCTGTGGTTTAACCCACAGCGCCACCCGCATCCCGGGAGAAGTCATAGTAGCTTTTAAATGTGTGGTGTGAATGTGGCCCTAATCAATTTGACACAATACAGTTTCTGTTCCTAACTTTTGTAAATACTTCTCTTGAGAATTCATGTTCTCAGTGACCCATGCAGAGTTTGGAAGGGGTGATATCAAATAGCTGTTTTACTCATTGTTTATCTGATTTCAACATTTATCACCTTCTTTCCAAGTATATACTGTAGCAATGACACAGAAGGAATTGGTAGCCATTTTGTTATTGCTGTTTTTTAGGGGGCCGCAATTTGCAAAACAGAACCATTATTTTAAAAATAAAATAAAAGTATGTCTACACCACTTTTGGAGCTGCTCAGGATCCTGAACAAATGCTCATCGAAACACAAACAAATAACATCTGGAGCAGCAACTGTTCATGAGAACATGTGAGCTAACATCTTGGGAGCAAAATCTGCATGTATCTTCCAGGGATGTCAAGTGGTGGTAAGTTGAAAGTGCACCATTTGGCCACAACTTGCTCCAGCATGCTTACATTCACAGTTGCCACTTGGGGGTTGCCATTGCTACATCTGTCTTTAGGAATCCAGTGCAGAAGTGTTTGCTAAGTAAGGGAAAACCTGCTCTGAATTCCATTGCTGGCAGAACACTGTTCCACAATTATAATTTTTGGGATGATTCTTAATGCTTATTCCATGCAAATGCCAATGTTGAAATTTGAAAAGGAATAACAATAATGAAGGAGAGAAGGGTTTCTGAGCCCTTAACCCAAGTGGGGCTTTTCTACTGAAAATTATTCCCTGTAATATGCTTTATGCCTTACTGGCGGAAGGATTTGGAGCTCTTGTCCAAAGAAAGTAGAGTGCATGGCCTTTCATGTGGCTCTGAAATGCCCTCCCAAAACCATCATGGTTACTCTTTGGATCGTTTTCCACAAAACTGAATGCACTTTAACAGTGAAACAGACTCCCTTGGAAAGTGGTATGGACTCTCCTTCCTTGGAGGTTTCTAAGCAGACATTGGATGGCCATCTGTCATGAATGCTTTAGCTGAGATTCCTGCAATGCAGTGGGTTGGACGATGACTCTCGGGGTCCCTTCCAACTACAGTTCTATGATCTATGATTCAATCCCTCTTCCCAGGCGACTCTGGGTATTGTAGTCCTCTCCTAACAAGTCTCAGCAGCTTTTCACAAATGACAGTTCTTAAGGTTATTTGGGGAAGCCATGAGTGTTATGACAATACTACTTTAAATGAGTGTTGTGATTCTGGCTCAGTAATGGCATAAAGAAGCCCAGAGAAGCAATTTTAGCTTGCAGGGAGAGGATGCTCACCTCAGGCAGGAGATTTGGGAGTACCACTGAAGGGCAGCCAACTGTAAATTATTTGAATGTACAAGTCGGGTCTGCAGCAAAAAAGCTTGCAGTTTGCCCTTACAGCCAAACAGAGGTGTGCTCTTGTTTAGGTTCCAGCCAGTCAGACATACCCTTCTCCAATACTATAAACCAGAGTTTCCAAACTGTGATTTATGGACCAAGAGTGGTCCATGAGCTTCATTCAGGTGGTCAGCGGCACGTCTGTAAAAATAAAATTTTAAAAATCATATAGCATACATGCCATGCACTTAAAGCACATGGCTTCTCCCAAAGAATCCTGGGTGCTGTAGTTCAACCCTCACAGAGCGACAAGCCCCCCAGCACCCTTAACAAACTCCAGGTCCCAGAATTCTTTGGGGGAAAGGCATATGCTTTAAATGTACGGTGTGTATGCAACCTAATGGATTTCCTGAAACCCTAAGCAATCTTCAAGTGGTCTGTGAGGGGAAAAGTTTGGGAACACAGCTATAAGCAGCTGAAGAAGGTCGTTCTCCCCCCACCCCATCCCCATTTTATGCACACCCACCTCACTCCCAACACACAACTTTCAACGGATGCCAATCATGTGTTTTGTTTGTCGATTTATTTTTTAGATTTATATCTCATCCTTCCTCCCAAGAGAACCCCCTCTTTTTTTACCCTCTTGGGTTTTTAAAAAAAGTTTCTTGTAATTGCGGAGGGGTAAACGCATTCTCTCGAGAATGCTGATACGTAACTCCTTGTTTCTCAGTGGGCCCCGATTCAAATTTCTGCCGGCCCTTACCACAAAGTTTGCTATTACAGGGAGTAATTATTAGGTTGTTACCACCTTGGGAAGAAAGAGAAGAGGATTTGGATTTACTCTCTCAGGGACTAAAATGCCCATAAGGGATATGACCTAGAAAAAGAAATTTGAAGTCCGTCATGGGAGTACATCTCCTGTGCCATTTACCACAGCTTCAAAAATGCAGGGTCTTCTTCAAAGTCCAGGGAGAGAAGGAAGAATTTTCATAGCCTGCACTGTAATTGAGACTGAAATGAACACACTATGGATTGTGGGTAGGGGGAGAAAGAATATATTTTTGGCACCCCAATCAGAGTTAGCCCTGTTTGTCACGCACTGCCAGGCACTTGCCCCCAACAACATTTTTAAAAACACTAAGGGTAAAGCACTATTTTGAATTTTCTACTTTGGTCATCAAAGTAGTTTGCATGGGTGTAGCCAGGATTTATGTTGAGGCGGGGTGTGTGCTGAACCTCAGTTAAGTATTTTTATTGATTTACTTGATTTCGTGGGAGCAACTTCCCCCAACTTCCCCTTGGCTACGCCCATAGTGCCTTGGACTGTACCCAATAGCACATTGCTACAGTGGGCATGGCATCCCAGAATCCTCAGAAAACAAGACACATAAATATAAATTGTTCATGAAATAAACAAAAGCAAAACAAATCAGGCACAAAAGTTACCTGTTATCAGGCATTAGAAATGTGGAACTCTACCAGACAGAGGAGGCTAGTGCCCACTGGGACCAGAAGGGTGGAAGGCAGGAAGTCTAACAGTAGATGGCGCCAGACCAATGGCAGGCCGAGCCATTACTTCTGATGTCCCCCCAATCCTCCCACATTTTACTCCCTACAAGGTCAACACCGGGACTACAGAGGAGGACACTGAGAGGCAGAGCTTACAACCAGGACTGGTTGGAAGTAAGAAGGCAGGCAGGAGGGAGTTGGTTGGAGATAGACTGACGTTGGTGGTGCAGTGTCCCCTTTGCCCAAATGAACCAGCCTCCACTGCTACCAAGTAAATCTGTATAAATGTAGGGCAAAAATCTATTCATGGCCAGTTTATTTTCAAAGAGCTTCTGAAAAACCAAAATAGGAAACATCTATGAAGTTATTTTCTACGGAATGCTGAACAGAATTAACAGGCATTTCTCCAAAGGTAGTAGAGGCAGATCCATATCTTCGAGCCCCAGATCCAGGGGCTCCAACAGGGGGCCAACTGGTGCTTTCACACCCCACCATTGCAAACAGGTGGACCTTCTGTTTGATCCAGCAAGGCATGTATAATTAAGAGCTGGTTTTCCTTCTGGAAGGAGAAACAATAATTTTGCCTTTGCTTGTTAGCAAACAACCACAGATCTCCAAACTCAGAACGGGCCCAACAGCTTAGAGCTAAAATTAAAGTGGGCAAATATTCTTGGACAAACCATGCTTAGAATTTCTTTCATTTTCATAGAACTCGGAAGGACATCTTGAAGGCCACGTAATCCAAATACAAATCCATTGCTCAAACCAGAATCTAAAATGCAGGGGGCCAACAATACGGTGCCCATAGCACCCTGGATGTCTTCTCTTGACACCCACTAAGTCTCTGAGTGTCGTACACACATATTAATTGGACTCTTGGTGATGTGGTAGTGGGGCTGGTTAGCATTTTCTTCCTTCAAAAGTACATAGAGCTGAATGAGGAAGATGGAAGAGCAACAGTCCAGAAATTGTAGCTAATGTAAATTGCAGCCATGAAAATCTACATTCACAACATATATTTTATACCGGTATGATACCAATTTAAATAGTCATGACTTCCCCTAAAAGAATTCTGGGGATGGAGTAAATATATGAAATATTTGAAAAGTAATTGTGATGAACAGATTACACTAGGTGGTTTACTTGAAATATTACAAGAAATACTACGAAAAGAATTATTAGTTAAGGATAATTAAATGTAATTGTGTAACATCTGATTTATTGTGTAACATCTGATTTAGACCAGTGTTGTTTTTAGGCACCAGCTGAAAACCTGCCTTTTCCATCAGGTTTTTCAAAATGGATTGTGGTAGACTTACAGATGGCCCTATTTTGATGTATTGTTGATTTTAAATATTTTTATTTCTTTTTCCATTCCCCCACAAATTTTATTTTAAAACCAAGAGCGTAAAAAGAAACCTAGTCTAGCACTTCTTTGGCCTTGGCAAATTCTGCTCTTTGATAATCTTTATTATTATTATTTTTTAAAATGTATTTATTGCTGTAACCCACACCCTGGCCTTTAAGGCAGATGGGTGAGACAGGAGTTTTTAAAACGAATTTAGATTTAAAAAGAGACTGTATGTACAACGCCAAATGGCAAAGCAAATCATTGAATGGTGCAGCTATGTGAAAAAGCTGCATTTTGGCTCTAAAACAAACTGAACAGAGTGAGTAAGGAGGGGGGTAGGGGTGGCATTGAATTCACCCCAGCTGACCAGTCAACCAGCCAGCCAGCCACAAACACAGCCCAGGCTCCATTCTGCCCTCCCATGAAGTTGGATAAAAGTTCCTCCAGTCAATTAATCACTCTATAATAGTGCAGAAATTCTTTCACTATATACAAGGGGTGAGTGGGTGGGAGTATTTAGCAACCCAAGCACAAAGAACGGATTTCAGTCACAGAAAGGATTCCATGTGCGTTTGTATGAAAGAGAACAGAACCTCATCTTCCAAGATCACACAAAGCCCAACCACTGACTCCATCCACACTAGGCCTGGTTGCCATGGAGACACTCACAGGCCCATTGCTGGACCCAGCAGGAGGCACGGAACACACACACGTTAGGCCAGGGGTGAGGCCCTCAGACCAATGGGGAGCTATGAGCTGCCACCAAAGCCCTCAAGGCAAGGCAATGTCCCGCCATGGACAAAAACAGGGCACGACGCAAGGACCTAGAGAACATGGTGCGGGGGGAGGCTTTCTATGTCTCTTTTCCTCTCCACTCATCCACCCTCCATAGAGAGGAGGGTGTTGCACCTTCCCCCTAAAAATCTCCCCTCCATTGACAGAGCCACAAACATTTAATCTCTCTCCCCACCCCCACCCCCAGTGTTCTTTAACACTGTAGTGTAAGGCAGCCATACGGGAAGCCATTTCTGCCACAGAGACTACAGAAACTGGGCAACGGGGCATCACTGCAATCAAAGCACTACCCTTGGCCTCTCAAAATGCCCCAAAGAATGAAAAAATGAAAGCTACACCCCCCCCCACTTCACTAGTAGCTTGTTTCCCTTCCTGTGACAATGGTGTCTTTTGGCATAGGATCCTGTCCTCATGTGGAGTAGTAGCATGAAGAGCTTTCCTCCCCTGCCCCACAAGTTCTCAAGAGAATAAGCCACCACCACACCCAGTTCCTCAGCCAGCCTCAAGCAAGGCCCCCCCTAATCTTGCTGCAGCAAAAAGCCACTGTTTGATTACCAAAGAAAGCAGCTTGAAATGAGTCCCTCGCCCTGCCAGACTGGGCACCACATCAAGAGACCAAAATTTGCTGGCACCAAGCTTCTCCTTCTGAGCCAAGGAGAGTGAGCAGGCCAGCCTAGCACCAAAGGGGGTGGGAGAAAAGCATTTATTCCCCTCGAACATGCAACAATTTCTAAGCAAAAGGATCAGGGATGGAGGAGAGGGGGGTTGCTTAGGACTGCAGCGCAGGATCTTGCCAAGACGAGGCAGCAGGAAAGACCAGGCCAGCCTGGGAAACTGGCGGCATCAACCCAAGATGGGAACCACATTCAACCGCCTGCAAGGTCTGCCCTTGCGAAGCTCCAGGAGAGGGTGCCAGACGGCAGACGAACCTGCTGGAAAAAAGCCCCTTGCAGCAACATGCACTCAGCCACCTTCTCCCGCAACCAGAAAAACAAAGCAGGGAGATTCGCATCTCGGGTTGGCTCAAGTCCAGAGTACAACCACTTCGCTGGGAGGCGTCCCAACTTTTCCAAGATGGAACTGTAAAACACAACAGCCTTCTTAACAGGACATCTCTTGCAAAGGTTGACTCCCTCCAACTTTTCCTTCTTCTTCACCATTTCCCCACTTCACCCAGCAAAAGCAAACTTGGCAAAGCCTAGGAGTATATGTGGTTCCCCTCCTTTTAGAAAAGGGCTGGAGATCACAAGTGTGAACTGGAACATCCCCCTCTCCAAATCTTACCTCAGCCACAGTAAGTCTCATGCTCACTCAGCCTCAGTCTTCCAGTCTGCAGGACTGGGAGGTAAAATAACTATCTGCCTTAGTAGATTATTGTAACAATTGTGGAGTTAATGTATGCAAAGGACTTTGAACACTACCCTAACACAAAACATTTAGCCCTCTTTGTGTGGGCCTATTTAGGAGGGGTTGCCTTCCCTCTTTCAGTGCAAAGTTCTGATTCTAACCTCAGGACTAAGAGCGAAACGTGGCCTTCCAAGCCTTGGGACTCTCCCTAGACAACACCCCTCACTGACCCTGCTCTGTGCCCTCCTTGTGTGTTTATGTGTGGATGGAATGTGTCCTTGAATCAGGGCTGGACCAAGACACTTTGGCACCTGATGCGAACTACAACATGGTGCCTCCCCACAGCCAGTGAAGAAGAGGTGGGTGAAGATCTACATCAGGAACAAGGGTGGAAGGAGACTAGCAAGGCCTCCAATTTGCCAAGAGGCTGCTATGGGGTGTGTGTGAGGGAGATTGCCAAAGAGGAGGCTGACCTGGCCTCAAAGGAGTGCACTACAGCTATTGTTGCCACCATTGTGGCAACAGGCAATGATTCCTTGGGGGCCAGTTCTGCTGCTCCTGTGGAACCTGCCACAAGAGGCAGTCATCTCATCTTGCTTCGTGGGTGGGCTGACCCTGCCTTGAATTCTGATCTTGCTTCTTGCTTGCCTGGATGGATGATAGAGAGGTGGTGTGAGTAGAAACTAGGCTCTTGTACAAAGTAAAATTTGCATTTGTTGTCTTGCCTACTTTTGCCTTGGACCTGCTCACCAGTGGAATGTGATCCTTAGGAGGTTTTCCCCAAAGGTAATGTGGCCCTTGGGCTGAAAAAGGTCCCCACCCCGTGTTTAGTTATCTCAATTTGCTGGGAGGACAGAAAATCAGTGACGAGTCCTGCACGATGGAACCGAACCACATTAGTAAATATTTGGCCTTCAAGCTCTTGCCAAGTTTGCTTTCAGAGGGACTGTGCCCTGTTAAGAACAAAGAACCTGCCCAATTGACTGCCATCAGCTTCTTCGGTTCTCTGTACCAGCATCTGAAACATCTCGCTGCCAGCATTTATTTTTTTCAAAAGCAATGCCGATGCCCCTTGCAGGTGGCCCATGCAACAAGGCAAGGATTGAACTCGTGCGAGGAGGAGTCGCCCTCGTACCTCTGGATCAGAGCCGCAGAATCATTCTCCCGCTTCCGCCTCTTCCTCTCCGCGTAGCCCCTGAATGCCCTGGGAAACCAGTTTTAAGGCATTAAAACCAAACTACAACAGCTTCGAAACTGGGAGACGACATTGAGGGGGGACAGCAACACAGGACAAGGGAGAGCGCAGACTCCCAATCAAGAGGCAAACCTCTTGAGGAAGAGGAAGGAGACGCAAGCCACAAAATGAACTACAAACAAGTTGGGAGAGAGGCTGAAGGAGCAAATAGGGATGTTGAATGTATCATACCCTGTTTTGCACTGGGAGATAGATTAGGAAGAGATGTTGAGTGTATACCATGCACTGGTGTTTTTTTGGGAGGGGCAAAATAGATCAGGAGGAATGTTGAGTGTATGTCACACACTGAGTTTTTTTGGGGAGGGGGAGGAGAATAGATCAGGAGGTGGCATATCGTAAGAGCCTGGAGAAAAAGGACTATGTCCAGAACGGATAAATTGGCAGCAGCCTTACATTCTGCACTCCCCTATCATGGGCTAACTCCCTCTAGTTATGTTCCCCCTACCATGGAACTCACAATATCAGTAAAGGAAGGTTTTGCACTGCCTACTGTGAGAACAGCATTCAGAGAAGGAACGAGCAATAATTTAATGGTTACCTCCTAACCCCTAGAGGATAAAAGAGAAGAAAGCTTCAGAAATGACACTGGAAAATTGGACCTTAACAATGAAATGTCTGAGGCAGAGGCCTTTCTTGGGGAGGGGGGCCCACAAAAATTCAGTTTGCTGAGTATTTTAAGTAAGGCGACTTCTCTCTTGTCATTTGCCATGCCTCAACACCCTGCACGCCCGCTGCCCATTCTTCCCATCTGCATTTCAAATAACCTAGAACAGGGAAGAGGAACCTGTGACCCTCCAGGTGTGGCTTGATGGGAGCTGGGCCAAAGGTTCCCCATCTCCCTAACCAAGAGGTTACAAGGATGCATGGTCAGGGATTCTCTCCACCCCCAGTCTCCTAGAACGGATCACAGGTATAAAAACAAAATCATAAAAAGAACAAAGGAGAAAACAGAGAGGAGGGTTGGATGAATACGCAAGCTGCTAGATGCTTGCTGGCTGGGTTTAAATCTTTGATGATTGAGTCTTCCACTGCTGAGACCCTGGGAACGACATCATATTCAAAGAAAAATAGGTGGAAGGCTGGAAGGCCCTTGTCACCTTTTTGTGCATCCAAATATGGACAAGATACCGGGGAAATGTGGGGATTTTACCCAAAGATGCCAACAAACATGGGTCAAAATGGGGCTACAAATTTGTGGGGTGGTAGCAGCTGTACTTACGAGATGCTGATGGTCCCACGAAAAGCAGAGGGGAGGCAGAGAGAAAGAGTGAGAGAAAATATATATTAGTGAAGAAATACAAGCTGAACTTTTCTGCAATAGCAAGGTGGGGTTGGTTGGTTGGTGGGTGGGTGTATACATATATTCCTATATACATAAAAATGTAATGTAGTGTCTGCAGATAGACGGCAGCTCCATGTGTGTGCATGTGTTTTTAACCTGACACCAAATGATTATAAATAAATAAAACAAAACATTTTCGAAGTGTGACCTTCCAAAGCTGTGGCTCCACCAACACTGAGGCAAAGGCTCAGGTCCCTACCATGCCTTCATAAGTTAGTAAGATGAGGCAGTTTAAAAGTGTGAATTTAGCACAAAGTCATGCTCATGGGACTCTACTAAAGCTGTAGCTGTGGCCATTTCCAAAGAGTGCGAAAATGTACACATATAAACATGTATGTGGAGATGAAGCCACTGAGAGAAAGAAGGGCAATATATTTCATGCAAAAGAAGCTGTGTTGAGCAAGCATGAAGGGAAGGCTTCCAGTGTTCCTGTTTAATTCAGCCCTGCATTCAGAACCATGAGGACTAGAACCTTGCTCTTTCTCTTAAATGAATTGCAGCAGCAGAGCATATACTTTGCATGCAGAAGATTCCCAGGTTCAATCCCCTGGTAAGGCTAGGAGAGAGGCTCTGCTTCCGAAAGCCTAGGGAGCCGCTGTGGGTTATTGTAGACAATACTGAATGTGATGGATCAGTGGCTTGGCTCAGATAAGGCAGCTTGATGTCTCTGTTATAACAATGCTAGGTGAACCCAGAAGAATGGCTGGTTAAGTGAATGAGCATGCAGACATTTTACATGCTCTCCTCCATGCCCAGCCAACCAGTTTTCTAACTTACGCTTGCATAGTTGTTGTAGCTGTTTGAAAAGTGAAGAGGTTCTCTTTGGGAAACCAAGTTCTGATGGGGACATCATCTGCAAGAGAGGAAAGCAGTCACAGCAATGAGCATTCAGTCCTGGGAAAAGAGGGAACACGATTGAAGTTCACTACGCATGGTGTGGACAAAGCATAAAGAGATATGTTTTCCCCTCACCAGAGTTATCATGGAATGAAAGGAAGAGCAGATCATCTGATGAAATTAAGTAGGACAGACAAAAGAAAACACTTCAGACAGCAGGAGAACGAAAAGATGGTGATGGACTTCAGCCTCATTAAGCTTTCAAAGCTGATTAGAGAGCTTCATGGAGAAAGACAGATCTATCAATGGTTATTAGCAATGCTGGCTCTGTAGCTTGAGCCCGGGATACCTGAAAGAACCTGATACTAGCCACAATGGCTTTGTTCTCCTTACACCAAGGGAGCCGGTATTCCTCTGAATACCAGTTCCTTGGGTTCGCAAGTGGGAGAGTGCTATTGGACTCAGCTCCTGTTTGGGGCTATCCATAATGGGCATCTGGCTACTGTGAGAACAGGATGTTAGATGCCCCACTAACCTATTCTAGCAGGCAGTCTTTCCTTATGTTCTTATCCTTTGACTACAGAGCTTCAAAATCCAAAATTAATTAAAACTCTGTAACGGGCACTTTGCTATTTGTTCCACCAGTACCCTTCCTTTACTAAGTTACCCGCCACAGAATTTTCATGACTTGTACATTACTTTATCATTCAATAAACAAAACCAGAGAGTTGTCAGCCATCCAACCATAATGCAGATCACAACATCTAACTGGGCGTGGAGCTAAATCCTAGATGGCAGGGCTGGGGAACCTTTTTCAGATCGAGGGCCACATTTCCTTTCCTAGCAAACCTTCTGGGGGGCACATGCCTGCGGTGGGTGGAGCAAGAGCCAAAAGTAAGTGGAGCAGCAGTGTAAATGATAAGTGGAACCTCCACTTTCAGAAACTGTCTCACCCTCCAATTGCTAGCTGCAAGGAATAAGAAGAGTTTGGATTTGATATCCTGCTTTATCACTACCCTAAGGAGTCTCAAAGTGGCTAACATTCTCCTTTCCCTTCCTCCCCCACAACAAACACTCTGTGAGGTGAGTGGGGCTGAGAGACTTCAGAGAAGTGTGACTAGCCCAAGGTCACCCCACAGCTGCATGTGGAGGAGCGGGGAAGCGAACCCGGTTCACCAGATTACGAGTCCACTGCTCTTAACCACTACACCACACTGGCTACAGGAGCTGGGTGTCACCCCACCCACATTTTTTCCAGGGAAATCAGACTACCCACTGTTGAAGACAAGAGCACAGGCCTTTCAATCAAGCTATATTGGTTTCTTTTATTCCGTTACTAACCTGACACACGGTCAATGCTATACATTCTCTCCAGCTTTTTCCGGCGCCAGCCAGTCTCGCCGGCCTGGTGGTGGTGGTGGTGGTGATGGGGGTGGTGGGGGTGAGGATGCTCTATGTCGAAGGCGTGCTGGGAAGGAGCAGCCAGGTGGGTGCAACCGGGGCACTCCTTGGAGATCTGGCGGCTGCTTGCCCAGCTCCCTTTGCAGTGCCTCCCAATGTTGTGGGAGCTGACCGCATTCTGGAGAGGCTGGCCCTGGGAGCAGTCTTCCTCCTCTTCCTCCTCAGCCTCAGCCCCTTTGATGACCACCAGCTCCATGCTCTCACTCTGGTGCTGGGAGAGCATAGGCCTCTCTCCGGAGATAGTGTAGACCCGTGGTTTGGGCCCCTCGCCTGCCAGCTTCTCGCCACGCTCCTCTGAGAAGCTGCGTTCGAATTTGCCGTCAGAAATGAGGGAAAGGCGGCGCTTGTTCTGGGCTCCCTGGTGCATATCTGGGGAGTCCTCCTGCCCAACGTAGGATTCAGCAAGCAGGTGATCTGGAAGGAAAGGAGCATATGAGAACCTGAGTTAAAGATGCCAGCTTTATTTTTCTCCAGTGTGAAAAGAAATTTGGAGTCCAGGATCTGAAGATGGACAGCTGTTCTGACTTTGAGTTCAGACATTTCCAGCAGGGCATTTCTGATGTTCATAAGATAGTAAAGCCCCATGTCCTGACAATGGAAACATATTCAGCCTTCTGAATCTTCCTTCTGAAATTTCAGATCATATTACCTGCCCACTTTCAAACATATGATCATTATCACCATTATTAAATTTAGTTTGGGAATTTTCCCTCTAGTTTGGGAATTTACATTTTCATAAATGCAGTGCAGAAACTCACGAGGACTAAAACCTTTAATAAATGAAATTAAAGCCAAGATTCTCAGGCAGCTGAATTCTTAATCCAACACCACACCAACCCTTTCTACACTCCTGCATAATGGCAGCACACACACACCAGCACTGTATATCACATTGTATAAATTTTAAAAATGCAGGTTTCTTTTTGCATATCCTTCTATAACCGGACACCACAAAGTTTTGCAGCAAGTCATGCAAAAAACAAAAACCACCTTTTATTTACTGATCATTTTATTGTTTTATCCTTTTTGTAAATTGCTTTGAGGTTTTGTTTTTGTTTACAATCAAGCAGCTTATAAATTGCATGAAATAAATAAATTAAATTAAATATTTTGAACAATACCACACCCACACAAACAACCTTGACAGGGCTCTTTTGGAAAATGTGCCTCACGTAGCCTATAAATAATTTTAAACATGAGTATAACATAAAAATCAACACATCCTCCTACCTGAACCATTCTGGCCTTCCGGATGGTTCTGAGAGAGATAATCTCCAAAAGCCCTCGCCGCTCTTCAAATTGTCAGGTGTGCAGAAGCACAAAATGGTGGAGAGAAAGAGGAAAAAAGGGGGAGAGAGAGAGAGAGAGAGAGAGAGAGAGAGAGAGAGAGAGTTAGCAAAGCAAACTAGCAAAATCCAGCTCCAAAGTGTTTTGTCACCCTCATAAAAATGAGGGAAATCCCCACCCATAACCCACAAAGAGAAGCCACTCACTCTTTGACTCACACACCTCAAAGCTGCCATTATCCTAATAGTGGAGGAATATACCTGTATGTTGGGTGGCAAAAAAGCAACTTAGAAGGCAGACTGTGGAAACCACACAGGCAGAAAGGTTAAGTTATTCTCCTCCCAGTACCTATGTTCCAGTGAGAGACTGCTCTCTCTGTCACAACTCACAGCTGCTTTTAGATAAAAAAGAACAAACAGCAATGTCAGGAAATCAGACTTGCCTGCTTTCATTTGGATCCAAGAATGCCTTTCTCAACCTTGGGTCTCTAGATGTTGTTGGACTACAACATCCCATCATCCCTGACCCACTGGTCCTGCTAGCTAGGGATTGTGGGAGTTGTAGTCCAACATTGGGGGACTCTTGCATTCTGTATTAATGGGGGGGGGGTTAAGTGCAAGATGAGGTTCATTGATGTGATGGGCAAAGCACTTCTGTCAATTGGCTGCGGATCACCCAAAGTGTAAGAGAGAGGGGTGGTGGGAAATGACAGAGAAACTGAGAGACTAGTCCCTAGCTATTCCAAAACTGCAGCCTCTTAGAAAAATGAGTCATCCACTCTGCCGCACAATCACAATTCTGTCATCCAGGACAGTACCCCAAAACCTGTAACAAGAAAATCATAAGGAGGGGAAGGCAACAGAGTGCCCTCTGGAAATTGCTGGGCTATGAATACTATTGGCCCCAGCCAGAATGGTCCATGGTCAGGAATGATGGGAGTTGTAGTCCAGTGATATACAGAGATCAAGCATTCTTATATCACTTTAACATACAGAGAGTCCTGGGAACTGTGGTTTGTTAAGTTGGGCTTGCAACTGTAGAGGTCACCAGTACAGTTTTCAGGATTCTCCATGACTCTTAGCGTGGTACAAAAATGCTATTTATTATATTTACATCCCACCTCAAGGAGCTGAAGTTGGCTACATAGTTCTCCTCCTCCTGATTTTATCCTCACAACAACCCAGTGGCGTAGCGTGGGGGGTGCCAGGGGTGCCGGCCGCACCGGGCGCAACATCTGGGGGGGCGCTCACTGCCTCCGGAGTCGCCGAAGAGCCTCGGGCGCAGGCTGTAGCAGAGCCGCATGTCTCGCAGAACCGACGAGCTGTGCGCGCATCCGGGCTGAAGGCGCCCAGCAGGCAGCGGCTCTCAGCGCTCGCCGCGGAGGACACGCCAGGCAGCCCCTCCTCACAGCCCCGCCTCCGCCGCCGCTGCTGCAGCTGCTGGGCCATGTTGCATTTTCCTCGCCTCTCTGCCCCCCTCCTCCTCTGGGCAAGCGGCGTCGTTTGGGTGGCAGCGCCAGTGGCAACTCGCAGGTTAGCAGTTAGCGGGGGGCGCAAATTATTTGCCTTGCCCCGGGTAAGGGGGCGCAAATTACTTGCGTTGCCCCGGGTGCTGACAACTCACGCTACGCCGCTGCAACAACCCTGTGAGTTAGGTTAGGTGCAGGGTGTGGATGTGGATCAGAGGGATGTCACTTCCAGGCTTCAAACCAAAACAGATAGATCTGGTAAGGGCAATCCAGAGAACCAACTCGATCCTTCCCTGCCACCATCACTGAATGCATCAAGGAGAAGATGCTACCTCTTTGCCACAGCACTGCGCTGAACCATCTATGCTCAAGGGCACCTTTTGTTCTGTCCTTTTCAAGCATGCTTGACTGCAGGAGTGTGCTGCGCCATCTCTCGAAGGACTATGTAGAGGCTCTTTCACAGCCCAGGGGAAGAAAAAGAGAGTCGTTTCCCACTGGAAAATTCCACCAGCTAAAAGCTTGCACCTTTTCCAGTCATAACCCAAAGGACGGTGACAGAGATGGAAATCCAGCTGAGGCAGTTGGAGGGCACATCCAGGGTGTCACTATTTTGCAGGTGGGATTCAATCACATACTGGAAAACCCAAGTGCTGCAAATAAAGCGGATTTAGGGCTCTTGCTGAACTAAGATTTAAAGGAGAAATCTGATTCAGTTTGCATTTGAAGGAGAACTTACTTAAAGTACGCTTTCCAAAACCATAAGCATACTGAAGCAAAACCATGCTTCGGAATTTTGTCCTTCTCTTCATTTTGCACTGTGGGTCTCCAGGCAAGTAATGTGCGCAAAACAATGTGAATGTCAGCACTTAGGATTTCAAAATGCTTCCACAGTCTCTACAGACAACATGTAGATGAATCAGATGGACTGGTCCACCACTGGTGATAAAGAATAGGAAACATGTCTTGCACCAGGTCAGGCCATTCTTTCAGGTAGCCCTGTAGTGTCTCCTCTGACTAGCAGCTGATTTTTCACACTCTTTCCTGCCCACAACATTTTAAACTAGTGATGCATTTTTATCTCGGACCTTCTGCAGTTGCATTAGGAAGCAGCATACAGAAAATTCGTCCACCCAGCTCATTACTGCCTACACTGGCTGGCAGCAGCTCCCCAGGAGTCTTTCCCAGTCACGCTGAGGACTTTTTGTATGTAAAGCATGTGCTCTACCAGGAAGCTATGAAAATGAAGAAAGATTCTAGTCCTCATTGTTCTGAATAATGGGATGGATTAGACAGGACTACAGGAAGCTTCCCTGTACAGAGTCAGACCACTCGTCCAACGCACCTGGGCCTTCCACATGTGAGGCAGATATTCTAACCACTGAGCTATAGATGCTTTTTATGAACACAGGTGGCTGCAGAGGTGTACCTAGGAGTTCGCCAGGCATGCAAAATTCACCTATCAGGCATTGGTACCCTCCCACAACACCTGGAGCATCGTCATCCCCCAGCTGCTTTGCCCTTGGAAGGACTCTGCTGAGACCTGCTGCAAGAGTGGGAACAAAGTGGTCCTTGGAGCAGCTTCCAGGCAGAGACCAGTGCAGGCATCCTGCCCAGCCATGAGGAGGCATCTTCCTGTACAAGCAACCTCGACTGTGTCGCAGATTTGGGGGGGGTAAGGTGGGGAGGACGGCAATACAGCTATTTGCCGAAGGCTCAAGGGCCCCTAGGTGGATGCCTTTTACTGTGTAAGACAACTGACCCATATGCCTTGGTAGCAGCTCCCTAGGGTATCTCTCCTAGTCATGAGCATAGCCAAGGGGATTTTTAAATCAATATTTTTAAAAAAATCAATCATTTTAAATCATCGTTATTTTGAAATAAATGATTTTAATCACTGTTATTTTTTAAATCAGTGATCTAAATCATGCTGATTCTAGAATCAATGTTTTTGAATCATGATTGTTTTGAAATCAGTGGTTTTCATCATGATTACAGAGGTACCTCGGGTTCAGAACTTAATTCGTTCTGGAGGTCCGTTCTTAACCTGAAACTGTTCTTAACCTGAGGTACCACTTTAGCTAATGGGGCCTCCCACTGCCACCACACCGCTGCCGCCCAATTTCTGTTTTCATCCTGAAGCAAAGTTCTTAACCCGAGGTACTATTTCTGGGTTAGCGGAGTCTGTAACCTGAAGCATCTGTAAACTGAAGCGTAGGTAGCCCGAGGTCCCACTATATTTTGAATTTGAGGATTATGATTTTTTGAAATCGATGATTTGAATGATGGTTTTTGAAATTGATGATTTGAATAAATCAATATTTTAAAACCAATGATTAAAATCATAAGATACATAAAAATACATAGCAAACTGAGGTTCTGTCCCCCTAAACAAAAGGCCTACCCCCCTTAACAAAAATCCTGGCTACACCCATGTCCTCAGCCATATCTGGAGATTCCAGGAACTGAACCTGGGACATTTTGCAGCCAAGCGGTTAAGCAGTTGACATTAACTAGAGAATGGTCAATTTCAACTGCCATGGAGATGAAAGGAGGACTGACTGGGTCACTTAACTCCTCCTTCCTATTTGCTTGGTTGCTCTACTTAGCTTTCCGGAGTGTGGTTTTCTTGGCAGGTTTTCTTTTGCAAATAGTGTGAGAACACCCAGTTCTGCTACCCTTGTTTTTCAGAACTGGGCTCCTCAGTTGTTGTTTTTCTTAAACCAAGAAGGTTTGAGGACCTTTGCAACGAAAGTATGGGCTTGCTCCAAAATGTTGCAGCAAAATGGGTTTCGGCCTAAGGTAGCCAGAAGGCAAGCATGGTGAAAGAAAGCTGGTTTGCATTTGCAAACTGTTCTAAGACTGTACTGCTCAAAACAATATGCAAACCAACACTTCTCTGAATTTAGGAATACAGTTCTCCAGCCATATTGGGGTACAAAAAGGCACGTTAGGTGAGAATATGGATAAAAATGGATTCTGTATGCAAAAATAATATACCCCAAAATGCATTGTATTAGTGAAATGCGTGCAAAAAATGGGTATATTAGGCAAAACTGCATATAGAAATGGGTATATGCCTTCCACAACTTATCAACTGATAAATTAAAAATAATAACCTGGAAGGCCATAATCAGATATCACAGAATAATAAAATAGTGAGAATTTTGACTCCTTATTCTTAGTACATTTTTTTGTAAACTATGGAGACAGCATCATTAAAGACATCAGTGACCATTACATATTTGATGGTAAGAGTTTTGCATTTGTTGGTCCAGTTTTGTACAGATCTATAGTGGTACCTTGGTTCCCAAACTTAAACCGTTCCGGAAATCTATTCCAAGACCAAATCGTTCCAAAAGCAAGGCGTGCATTCCCCTTAGAAAGTATTGCAAAATGGATTGATCAAGTCCAGACTTTAAAAAACCCTAAAACAGCAATTTAACATGAATTTTACTATCTAACGAGATCATTGATCCATAAAATGAAAGCAATAATCAGTGAACTGTACTATAAAATAAATAAGACAGTATTGTAGATGATAAAAAATAAAATTATTATTTTTCTTATGTGCACGTTATTTGTTTTTCAGAGCTGGGTTCCATTTCTGCAGTCACACAATCAATCAATCAGTAGCTGAACTGGGTTCCACACAGTCACGAAAACAAAGTCAAAAGCCACAGTCACAAGTCGGTCCCACAAAACGAAGAACAAGTCACAGTCAAAAAACTGAAAAAAGACACACAAACAAAAATGCAAAAAAATAGCAAAAACAAAAGCTCCAAATATCACCTCTGTGTTGTGTGGGTGCTCAGGAATCAGCAGCCGACAGACTCAACAGGGAGCAGTGGAGGACTCAATTTACAAATGGAACACACTCAACAGTAAGCGAAACATGTTCTTATTCCAAGGCAAAGTTCACAAACCAGAACACCTACTTCTGGGTTTGCAGCGTTCTTAATACAAGTTGTTCATAAACTAAGCTGTTCTAAAACCAAGGTACCACCGTGTTAGAATTTTGCTCCAAATAATGTTGCTGGGGAGAGAAAGAGTCCCATGAGAATTAAAAACAAAAATTAATTGCTAGTTGATACTGAAATGTGATGCTAACAATTAGGAAAGTGAGAAACGGAAAGTGAAATTGATGGTTCGTCCACCCTAACTGATGAAACGGCTTTCTGGTCATATGCCTGACCTCTCGAGCTCTCACTCAGATTTGTTTTGACTCCCTTGCTAAACGTGCTTGGTCCCTGCAGGTAGGCACACTGGCCAGCAGCTCCATTAACAGACAAAGTAAAGCAAGAGAGGGAGAAAAACAGAGACAGCCTGAGAACTTGGCGTCCAGCCCAACAAAGTCCTTCACCATCATCAACCAGGCTGTGCTCAGAGACGAGGCTTTTGTCTGGATGACGTTCTTTGGAAATACAACGATTTCAAAACATTAACTGGCAATTTGCAAACCCAGAGCTTTGCAAAAATAAAAATTAAAAAATGCAAATGGTCCTCCTTTGTCCATGTCACAGGGTTGCATCCTGACCTTTCATACATAAGCGATAATGCCTCTCTCTAGCAACATTAAACAACAACTGGCTCAGCCAGGGCTAAGGGATGGAACCTAGCACACACGAACACACATACTGCAAGTGAGAACAGGATGCTGGACTAAATGGGGCACTGGCCTGATCCTGCAGGCTCTTCTTATGTCCTTCTTCTTACTTATTAGGCTTGTTAGTGGTGAGTTCCCCGAAGGTCTACAAGTGACTGACAACACAATAGAAAACCAAGGCTGTGTACATTTAAATCACGTTTAAAGCATATTATCCCTTCCTCAAAAGAAGAATATTGGGAAGTGTAGTTTATGGGCTCTGGGAATTGTAGCCCTGTAACTGTGTCATGCTGTTGGGGACGCGGGTGGCGCTGTGGGCTAAAGCCTCAGCGCCTAGGGCTTGCCGATCGAGAGGTCGGCGGTTCGAATCCCCGCGGCGGCGGGGTGCGCTCCCGCTGCTCGGTCCCAGCGCCTGCCAACCTAGCAGTTCGAAAGCACCCCCGGGGGCAAGTAGATAAATAGGTACCGCTTACCAGCGGGAAGGTAAACGGCGTTCCGTGTGCGTTGTCACGCTGGCCACGTGACCCGGAAGTGTCTTCGGACAGCGCTGGCCCCCGGCCAATAGATGTGAGATGGGCGCACAAACCCCAGAGTCTGTCAAGACTGGCCCGTTCGGGCAGGGGTACCTTTACCTTTAACTGTGTCATGCTAGCCACATGACCTGGAAGCTGTACGCCGGCTCCCTCAGCCAATAAAGCGAGATGAGCACCGCAACCCCAGAGTCGGCCACAACTGGACCTAGTAGTCAGGGGTTCCTTTACCTTTACCTTTACCTTTACTAACTGTGGAATACAGTTCCTGGTATTCTTTTTTTTGGGGGGGGGTTAAATGTACTGTCAATGTGTGCTTGTACAGCCACACACAAACCAAAGCAACCCCCTATAACAGCCACAGAAACCTTTCGCAGCACACTAATGACAAAAGCAACATCTTTTCAGTCTAATCGAAAGCCAGGGGTGGGGAGGTCAACTGGTGCTGAAAAGATGTCAGGGAAGACCCCTGGCAGACTGCACTGGGAAGAGCATTAGGTAAAGGGACCCCTGACCATTAGGTCCAGTCGTGGCTGACTCTGGGGTTGCGGCGCTCATCTCGCTTTATTGGCCAAGGGAGCTGGCATACAGCTTCCGGGTCATGTGGCGAACCAGAGCAGCGCACGGAAATGCCGTTTACCTTCCCGCCAGAGCGGTACCTATTTATCTACTTGCACTTTGACGTGCTTTCGAACTGCTAGGCTGGCAGGAGCTAAGACCAAGCAACGGGAGCTCACCCCATCATGAGGATTCGAACCACTGACCTTCTGATCAGCAGGTCCTAGACTTAAATGTGTGAAGCTGCTTATGCAGACTCAGTTCACTAGAGCCCATCTAGATCAATGCTGACTGCTCTGACTGGAAAAACAATGTAGAAATAAAGGAATTGTTAGTTGCCAGCCAACATGGCCCAAAACACATTAGGAATTTTGCCATAGGAATCAATGAGAATTGTTGACTTGCTATGCGAATGCTCCCTTAACAAACGTTTTCGTGATCATGCATTGTGTTCGGATAGTGAGATCTGTGTCTACTGATTGCATTTTTTAACTGATTTCTGTTCCTAACCATAGATGAACCAGTAGACTTATAGTGATTCCCACTTCCTTTTCTGTTTTTGTTGGAATTCTCTGGCAACCATGATAGCAATCGTGACCACCACTGAAATGTCACCACGCATGTGACAACACTCCCTTCCAGCTTGCAAAAATGCACTAATGTGCTTCCACACCCGCAGCAGCTGTGGTCATGATAATCGGTTATTTTTGCATATTGGATTTTCTGCAGCAAGGAGAAATCTGGATGAAAACATTTTTAGAAGTGCAGGATGGCAACATCACGTACATGTTGCAAAATAAAAACAAAAACTTGTGACGTAGCCAGCAGTGATTCACTCAACTTCTACCTGGAAGTACTGGCACATGCTCTCTGCACAAACCCTTTTTATACAGTGATAGCACACAGGGACTAGAACCCAGGAAACCAGGGACTCTGCTAAATTGGGAAAGAAAAAGCAATTTATATGTGTTGTACAGTATATGCGATATAACACTGTGACACCAGGTGGCGCTGTGGAGTCTCGTTTTTCCCTGTTTAAATTTACCGTATTTTTCGCTCTATAACACGCACCTGACCATAACACGCACATCGTTTTTAGAGGAGGAAAACAAGGGAAAAAATATTCTGAATGAAACAGTGGACGTATCATTTTTGTGCTTCATGCTGTGGCTACAGACATGTGCTCTGATGGTGAATTTGGGGTGACCCAATGCAAAAATCCTGAGAATCCCTGTGGATCCATGCTTTGTAACCACGTTTTTGCACCATTGCAGCCCCAGGCAACAGTGGGTGCGTGATTTTTTTGGGGGGGGAAAGGCTGTAGCCATGGACATGCTATGTGCTCAGATGGTGAATTTTGGCTGACCCAATGCAAAGATCCTGAGGATCCATGTGGATCCATGCTTTGTAACCACGTTTTTGCACCATTGCAGCCCCAGGCAACAATGGGTGTGTGATTTTGGGGGGGCAGGCTGTAGCCATGGACATGCTGTGTGCTCTGATGGTGAATTTGGGGTGACCCAATGCAAAAATCCTGAGAATCCCTGTGGATCCATGCTTTGTAACCACGTTTTTGCACCATTGCAGCCCCAGGCAACAGTGGGTGCGTGATTTTTTTTTGGGGGGGGGGACAGGCTGTAGCCATGGACATGCTATGTGCTCAGATGGTGAATTTTGGCTGACCCAATGCAAAGATCCTGAGGATCCATGTGGATCCATGCTTTGTAACCACGTTTTTGCACCATTGCAGCCCCAGGCAACAATGGGTGTGTGATTTTGGGGGGGCAGGCTGTAGCCATGGACATGCTGTGTGCTCTGATGGTGAATTTGGGGTGACCCAATGCAAAGATCCTGAGGATCCATGTGGATCCATGCTTTGTAACCACATTTTAAGTGGGGAGGGAAGGAAAAACACAGAAGGCTAAGAATGCAGGAGAGGGCTATAACGTGAGGAAAGGAAGGCAAAAGTTTCCCCCCACCCACCCACACAAGCCAGCCACTGTTTAAGGATTTCATCCTTTTAAATGGAAGAAAGCATATTTGAATGCTGTGTGTCTCCAAAAACAAAAAGCAGGAAGTCAAATCAGAATTTTAAGCCGAACCTGTAATCTCTCTTCCCTTCACAAACATTGTTCCTCCGGAGCAGGGAGAGGATAGAGCGACGCTCTGCTTTTCCCCTCTACTTGCCTGGAGGGGAGGGGCTTTCCCTGCTCTTTGTTCCGTTTGAGCAAACACAGCAACGAAACAGAGAGGGCGGGCAGTAAGACCTTGAGGCAGAATGCAGGAAAGCAACAGCTTCCTATCTCACGGAGCTCCCTTCTCCCTGAAGCGCGGTTTGATTTTTGCCTTATTTTTCGGCTCCAGAGACCACACATTCGCTGCATAACACGCACAGACATTTCCCCTTCCTTTTTAGGAGAAAAAATCTGCGTGTTATAGAGCGAAAAATACGGTACAATGCGTAACTGAAACGCTTCTATGATGTGTCTAGACCCAGCCCAGGGTTTCAAATCAATGGATGAACTTGGGACTGTTACTGTCTCTCTCAGCCTAACAGTATTGTCATGAAGATAAAAAGGATGGGGAGAACCACATGCACTGCCTTTCCTTGGGGGGAAAGTGTAATATAAATGCAATTTTTTAAAAAAACAGATAAAAAAATTAAAAGTGCCATCCAGATCATTTTTGATATGTCATCAAAGTTTCTAGGATATGTAGAGAGTGACTGTTGCCCGTGTGACATTTTAACACAAGAACACACAAATCCAGTGCTGGAACCCATTCTGAGAGCAGGATAAATCAAATACAGTAAAACATGAATAAGCTGAAAGTCACATGGCAGGGAGGCTGGGAATTTCCTAACCTACCTCACAGGGTAGTTGTGGGAATTCGGAGGGGGAGAATCATGTACACCACCTTGAACATCTTGGAGGAAAAGGTGGGATATAAATGCAATAAAAATAATAAATAAATAAATAGCCATAAACATTAAGAATAGTCAGAAACTTATTAGAGCTTGGTAGATAGACTGAAGTATTCTAAAGCAGGACTTTGATGACATCTGATTTTAACTGATCTCTTAAAGAGCTTATAAAATTGTGTATCAACCCCAAACTCAGGAATGCAAATGAAATAAAGTCCAGATATATCAATACATAAATAAATGCATTTATTAATTGTCAACCACATTACTAGGATGCATTAATTTAAAAATAAAAATAAGGAAGCAAAACAACTCTGCAGCTACACACTTTTTTTAAAGCAAGAAAGCAGCAGGATATGAGAACACTGCTGTATTGGACAAGGGATGTGCACTCTGTACATGCTCATGCACTTAGCTTCCTTTCAGCTTTTTTATTTATTTTCCATATGCTGTGTACAGGTAAGCCACTCATCTCCAATGCAGGTAAGTAAGGCAATGATGCAACCGTGGTAATCCAACTTCTGTTCACAGAAATTAACAATAGTGACAAAGGTGGCTAATTCAATTAAATTAATTAGCCTGATTAAATTTTGTGCACTTTTCTCCCGCCCCCAGCCCTTTTTGACACCCGTTCGACCTCTTGTGTTCTTTATTCGCCCTCTGCAATTTGTCCCATTGACCTCCGGGGCTGCTGGTGGTGTCAGTACCGACCGCGGTTGCGTCTCTAAAGCAATGTGGGTGGAAATCATGCAGAAGACAGGGCTTCCTTCCCAGCTCTTTATTACGCCAGAGCCGTGACTTGGGCAAAAGTGGCTTCTGCTTTGCGGAGCATCTCTCTATCCAGACTTCCAAAAAGACTACACAGCAGCCCCGTCTCTGCAGCAGAGGGGGGAACACTCCAGCGACGCCCGCCCCTCAGCTCCGAGGTTCCTCACTGCCGCACTTGAAGGAAGCAGCTAAGGCAGTGAAGTTAAGGAAAGAACCATTTGGATGGAGCAGGTGTGCAAAAGGCGACCAAAGAGGCACCCAAAGCGCCGAGATTCCGATGCAACCGATGCAGTTATAACGCAGCAAGCGGGAGGCAGGTTCGTTACTGAGCGCTGGCGCTGCACGCCTGAAAGCACAGCAGCTCAAAGCAAAGACCAGAAGCCACAGAGGGCATGTAATTACGCGGGTGGGGTGGATTTCAGACATGCGGTTAACCTTCTGGAATCCAGAGTTTGCCTGCATGTGGCATTCCCTGTTACAAGCAAGTAAAAACCCCAAACATATAGGAACCTGAAAATGGGTGTGAGAGTCTGATGCTGCCCGTAGACCAGCGAATAAGCCGTGAGAAGGAATTGTTTGCTACTACCGCGGCAAACAAATAGGAAAACGTAAGCTTCTGCATCTGAGAAATCCTCACACAAGGCACTCACTGCCCAGGGAGAGAGTCAGAGCGGAGTTGTTGGGATAGAGGACCAGGATTCAAATCCCCACTTGGTCATGAAAGACGACCTTTGGGCCAGTCGTGGTCTCTCTGACCCTAAGCTAGGTAAAGGTAAAGGGACCCCTGACCATTAGGTCCAGTCGTGGACGGCTCTGGGGTTGCGGCGCTCATCTCACTTTATTGGCCAAGGGAGCTGGCGTACAGCTTCCGGGTCATGTGGCCAGCATGACTAAGCCTCCTCTGGCGAACCAGAGCAGCGCACGGAAACACCGTTTACCTTCCTGCCAGAGTGGTACCTATTTATCTACTTGCACTTTGACGTGCTTTCGAACTGCTAGGTTGGCAGGAGCAGGGACTGAGCAACGGCAGCTCACCCCATCGCGGGGATTCAAATCGTCGACCTTCTGATCTGCAAGTCCTAGGCTCAGTGGTTTAACCCACATCCCAGACCCTAAGCTACTTCACAGTTTTGTTGTGGGGATGGGAGAAGGAGAGGGAGGGCCACAGAAGCCACTCTGGAAGCACCACAAGCAATTTGAAAGCAAGGTGGGATATAAAACACACCCCAGGCTCATCTCAGAAGCAAGTTCATGGAGAGAAAATCCTTCTCAATGGCTCAAGCAAGTGAGCCATGCTGCATGCTAGAAGAGCAAGGAAAGCAAATGCACAGGGTGGGCATTGCGGGGAGGGGGTTACCTGCCAATTCAACCTAACTGGAGGGAAGGGGGAATTCTCCACCATGATCTCTTCCAACTCTTTGGTTGGTGACCTTTACTCCTCCAACTCTGCCACCCTCAAAGCTCTCCCAGGAATACAGGAAGAGCCCTGCTGAATCAGGCCGAAGGCCCAGCATCACCCATCAGCCTGCTCTCACTGTGGCCAGCTGGGTTTCTCCAGAAAGTTCTCGAGCAGGTGATGAGTGCAAGAGCCCTCTCCCCTCCTGCAGTTTCCAGCAGCTGGTATTCAGAAGCGTCACTGCCTCCAAGGGAGAGCACAGCCATCAGGGTTGCTAACAACTGATAGCCTTACTCTTCATGAATTTATCAAATCCCCTTTTAAAGTTAGTGCTCATCCCTGCATCTGGATGGATAGATGAAGGACAGAGGAATCAGAATATAAGAAGAAGAATATAAGAAGGGCCTGCTGGATCCGGCAAGAGGCCCACCTAGCCTTGCATCCTGTACTCACAATGACCAACCCAATGCCCCAAAAGGAAGTCCACAAGCAACACCTGAGGACAACTGCAACTCTCCCCAAACATAATTCCCAGCAACTGGCAGTCAGCAGCATACTGCCTCTGACAGTGAAGGTGGAACATAGCCTTATCCTCCATCTCTTCTCCTGCTTAAACACACCTGTCCTTTCTCCTGCTGCACCCTGAATGCCAAGAACATAGGAGCCTATTTTTCTATAACAGCAGCCTTGCATTTAAGCACTGGCCTGGTAGCCATCCGCTGCCAGAAAGGTACATGCAAGTGAGTGAAGACACTGGCAGAGGAAGGATGAGTCACATCACCCCTTCCTTGGTACCCAATATTCAAATGCATCTCTCCATCCGTTCGTGCTCCAGCTCACAGCAGGCAAGTGGTTAATAAATACATTGCAGGCAACTTATTTTTGTGGGCGTATTTACCATTTGTTTAAACACATTTCAGGGAAGGGAAATACTTTATTGCAATGCTGCAACAATTATAAATTAAACACATTTGTAACAACATACAAATACCACAGTTAAAAACTAAATAAAACTATCACAATTTAAAATAATAAAAATAATTAAGCAGCAGCAGTAATATTAGAACAGACTTTGTCAACCTCTACCCCATCAATCTCCAGCCTGGGAACTGTAGTTCATAACATCTGAAGAGTGCCAGGTGTGCTGCCTGGGGCTGATGGGAATCGTTGCCCAAAGCATCAGGAGGGCGTCAGGTTGACAAGTACTGCATTTTGACATTAAAATCAGTACTCTGCCCAATTACAGCATCTTATACATTCCTTTTCTATTCTTTTGACGTGGAAGTCACCCAAACCTATGCAGGAGCAATTTGAAACCCCAAAGGTATCTGTGGACATACACACACAAAACCCTATTCGACGCAGCCAGAATATATCAGAGCTTTGGACCATCTCTTCTCACCCATCACCCAAATCGGGTGAAATCAAATTACTATGTTAATTAATATGGAATGAAATATGCACTGCACTTAATATAAAGATGACCAAGATTCCACCCACACCGTCTTTGGAAGAGAGCCAGCAAATACCTCCAGAGGGACCCTGGTTCTCAAGGAAGACTTCTAGATGATTCATAAGCCCCGCTGGAAATAGGATCCTCGGAACAGCTGTTTACCCCTACCATCCCAGCTCCCAGGATTCTTTGGGGGAACTGGTGTGCTTTAGGTGTATAGTATCTATGCAGCCTTAGCACTCATTTTTCCCATGCCACACTGATGACATCACTTCTGTGTATGCACGTTTAGAAAGAGTTGGAAGGAAACCCTAAAAGTCATCCAGTTCAACCCCACAAACAAAGTATAATATTTATCATATAATATTTATCTATTTTTTATTTTTTTAATACATACATACTACATACATGGGGACGCGGGTGGCGCTATGGGTTAAACCACTGAGCCTCTTGGGCTTACTGATCAGAAGGTCGGCGATTCGAATCCCCGCGACGGGGTGAGCTCCCGTTGCTCGGTCCTTGCTCCTGCCAACCTAGCAGTCCGAAAGCACGTCAAAGTGCAAGTAGATAAATAGGTACCGCTCTAGCAGGAAGGTGAACAGCATTTCCGTGCGCTGCTCTGGTTCGCCAGAAGCAGCTTAGTCACGCTGGCCACAGGACCTGGAAGCTGTACGCTGGCTCCCATGGCCAGTAAAGCGAGATGAGCACCACAACCCCAGAGTCGGTCACAACTCATGCACTTACACCAATCACCACGAACACTTAACTAGTTGCCACAGTCTTTGGTGGCTCATAGAAAGGAAATTGAACTTTTTAGAAGACACTTTCAAAATTCCAGTAGCTCCAGATTCGAGTGGGAGCTGGGGAGAGAAGAGATAAATCTGTCTTGGAGCAGAAAGCTCCAAACATCAATTTTCTTTGTTGTCCTCAATAAAAATCTGAGAACTTTGAAAAGCTGACCAAAGCAGCAACTCCCAAATATTTCCATCCTCTGCTCTCTCTGCCACCTTACATACCTATTCCTTCAATGAGGGGCAGGAGACATGTCTGAAAATGATCCAAATACTTTCATCCCTCCCTGATTTGATCCATTCAAATCAGAGCCAAGGTTTACTTACACCTATTCACATGCTTCAGATATGCAGTTTGTAAATCTAGGAAGAGACAGACATCGGAAGCTGCCTCATGCTGAGTCAGACCCTTGGTCCATCCAGCTCTGTATTGTCT
Source organism: Podarcis vaucheri (assembly GCF_965113315.1). Classification (NCBI taxonomy): domain Eukaryota; kingdom Metazoa; phylum Chordata; class Lepidosauria; order Squamata; family Lacertidae; genus Podarcis; species Podarcis vaucheri. The sequence continues at coordinate 39,347,375 of NC_138758.1, read as the reverse complement.
ACACTGACTGGCAGCTCCAGGGTTTCTTTCATTCAGGGTGTATTTTTCCAGCCCTACCTGGAGATGCTAGGGATTGAACCTGGGACCTTCTGCATGCAAAGCAGATGCTCTACCAATGAGCTATGGTCTTGCCCCATTGGACTCTCCTCATTTTAGGTCTGCAGGAAATAAATCGGAGAAGTATCTCCACCACCACTATGTTCAGCACAGCACATTGTACCAATTGGGTATTTATTTCATTTGTTGTATTTGTAAGATTTCCTCCCACCATCCTTCACCCATTAAGGTTCCAGGACAGGTCACACAGTTACTGGTATATCGCAGTTCTAAAGACAGATAGAACAGTTGCGAATGTTAAACCGTTCCAGCCAAAACAGAACAGCAGGAAAGCTATACTAACGGGTGGCGTTCAGAGACATCCCCTGTTGAAACGGGTGTTGCAGTTGTTTACAAGGATCCAGGCCAAGAATGAAAGTTGCAGAGAGCTTAATTAACCATCTTGGGAAGAGCTGGGTCAGGTGCTCTGGGACTGAAATTAAGAGCTTCTCGGAAGAAACCCAGAGACTTTGAGCTGTGGTTTTGAGCATCTCAGATACCAGCAGCCTACAGAGATGTATTTATCTCTGGTAGGGATGGGGGGGGTATTAATAAGAGCCTGCTGGATCAGGCCAGCGGCCCATCTGGTCCAGAACCCTGTATATCAGATAAGAAAGATTTGATTCAGTTTGCCTTCAAAGACAAACCTACCTAATTAACACTTTCTGAAACAGCTTGCAAACTGAAACAGACGCCACCCTTCAGAATTCACCCCTTATCCGAATTTTGCAATGCAATTCTCTGGCCAAGTCATGTGTACAAAAACACAGATGCCAGAATAATATGCACATGAAACAGCAAAAAATAGTCAAAATAACATGTACAATACTACATTATATTAGAGGAAATTGCTTTGCAAAAATGCGCATAAGGCAAAATGGGATGCAAACAGGTCTGTCAGGAAAAATCGGCTGCCATGTCTTCACAGTGTGTGTGTGTGTGTGTGTGTGCTTAATTGCAAACTGCTGAGGAAATGGTAGAGAAGTGAAGCTGTGGCCATTCCCAGACAGGAATAACCTGACCACTACAGTCCATGAGTTGGTAACCTTGAGGCTGGATTACTGCAATGGGCTCTATGTGGAGCTGCCCTTGGTCCTGGTTTGGAAGGTCCCAGGGACTACCCAAACCCTTATGTCCCAGCTCCATCGCTGAAGGACTGCTGTTGTCCACTAAGTTGGTGGGGCTTATTTGACATCAACACAAAACAGAGTCTTTAGTAAACCCACAACCCTGAGATTAAGAGTCTCGTGCTCTACCAATTGAGCTATTCCAGCAGCCCAAAAGCTTCACACACACACACCTCTCACAATTTCAGCATCACCAGCCTCTAAGTGAGAAAATTATTGTCCATTTGTCAGCAGGAAAGCTCTGCTGAGATCTATAGATTAGGCAGTGCTTCATAAAGCCAGCAAATCTCCCACAGAGCTCTGGGACATAGAGCTGGCTGAAAGACTTACGGAATCTAATAAGAGCATGCAGGGGAGCCAAATACAAAGATCCACTTGTTAATACATGCACCCCCTGATCACCTATGGGTCTAGACCACATGGATTTGTGACACCTCCCAAGGCACAGGGAAAAAAATCATTTTGGCATGTTTGTTTTACGAAATAGTCTTGTCTTAACTTTATTCCTAATGAATGCTTAATACTGGTAATAACAGCAACTGTGCATTCTCTCCCTGAGTCAAACTAAGCCTCCCACAGTTGTTCTTTAAAATTACCTTATTTTAGTGATTCAGTAAAATGCTTTGCAGTTGTGTCTGCAGCTATGCAATCTGGACCAGTGCTTTTTGGAAACACAGTGCAAAGTGTCAATGCTTAAGCAAACAAGCATTCTAGTCCTCATTGTTCTGAGGGCAGGCTTGCAGCACTTAATCTCAGGACAGTGGCGTAGCGTGGGTTGTCAGCACCCGGGGCAAGGCAAGTAATTTGTGCCCCCTAACCCGTGGATTTGCGCCCCCTAACCCGTGGATTTGCACCCCCTAACCCGTGGATTTGCGCCCCCTAACCCCCAGATGTTGCGCCCGGTGCGGCCGGCCCCCCCTGCACCCCCCACGCTACGCCACTGTCTCAGGAGCAGGGTCGGGTCAAATCCGCACTGAGAAAAAGGAGTCATTCAGAAATGGGAGAATCTGTAATATCTAGCACATTTGCTAATTTGGAACCATTTCTTCTGCTTGTTAAAAGAGAAGAGGGGAAACCTCTGAGATCCACATACACACACACACTATCCCTTTGCCTCAGCTCCTGAGATTTCAAGTAAACACTCCTAAGATATTTGAAAGACTGTTGCCAAAATAACAAAGGCTGGGAACTGGGTCTGAATACAAACAAAGGTTCTATGTAGTTTGAAAATTTTACACCCCTGTACCAAATCCTGTGCTCAAAGTAAAATGAATAAAGTATCCCTGCTCTTGGTGGGTTGGAGTCAGGTTATTCCTGTTCATGACCAGCATCATATCTCACAGCTTAATGTAGAAAGCATAGCCTAGAATTTTGAAGATGGGCAGAAACTCAAGGGTCACCTTGATCAGCACCCTGGAGTCTATCGGAAAAAGGCTCCCACAGGATCCAACCCACCCTCTGGACCAGTGGTTCCCAATCTTCTTTTCCCCCATGGACAACTTGAAAATCCGAAGACCACTTACTACAATTTCTGTCGTGCTTGCTGGTGCTAGATGCTGCATGATTTCTTTTTAAAATTATTGCTCCTTTTCTTTCGTATATTTTGTTTCATTTGTGATCTTCAGTTGAAGGGCAGTGTATAAATTCATTATTATTATTATTGGCAAAATACAATTCACATTCTACAGAATTCAAATTGTATTCTCTTGTCCTACAATCTAAGAAATAAATGAAGCAATACAAATACATTAAGAAATCAACATGAATATTTAACGGGGACACAGTGATTGTAGATCACCAGTGGTCCATGCACCCCTGTTTGCGAACCCTGCTCATGAACAAGAGTTCTGCCCGTTCTTCTGGAAAGTCTGTCTCACGGGCTCTTCCTTCTGTTCCCAAAGAGGTCCTTTCCCCACAATCAGAACCTGCTGCTTATCCTTTCACTGTCACCTCACTCTGTAAAATGACACCAATCAAAATTAACCACACTAAATGTCTCTTGCAAAAGTGTGTGGTTTGGGTTTTTTGTTTAAAGGGAAAATAATTTCAATTTTTCAGTAAGGTTAAATTAACAGTAGGGAGTTTTGGCATCTCCGGGGAACCTGTTTATTGGGCATTTGTCCCACTTTGCACACGGGATGTCTTCCCATCAATCATTTGTTCACTTCACACTTTTCAATGCACTTCCCATTCACTTTCCAAACAACCAAAGTCTGCGATTTCTTTTAAGTGGATTTGTTGCACTAGGGTAGAAGACCGCTTATTTTCATTTTAAAGGCACAAACCTAAACTTCCGGTATACGTGCTGGGATCCCTCCCACAAATACCGGCAGTCTGAAGGCGTCACTACATTTTAAACATCCTCTGTGATGCTTGCAATTCTCCTTGGTTTTGTGTCGCCAGTAGAAAACAAAAGCCGCATATGCTCCTTCATCTGGCGCTAAGGAACAGGAGCACGTTAGGTGCAAAACACAACACAGTGACGAGGCCCCTCCCCAAAGGCTCACTTTTCTTGGTCAGCACGCGGCTACCAGAGAGGGATCGTCCAAGACAAGCAGAGAGCATCTTCCAAGGCTAAGAAGTTAAACAGCTGCGGAGGCAAAGTCACCACTGCGCAGGCAGGCAGCTTGCCGGTCCCGTCCCCCCCCCCGTCCCCCCACAACATAATTGCTGCATTCCCAGAGCTTGGAAGTTCACCAGGGCAGCCGTGGGCTCTTTGAGCCTTTGCCAAAATAAAAAGAAAAAGTGGTCCACGGCTGGGCAGCATGCCAAAACACTTCGCACCTCACGTCATCTGCTATTTCAACCCAGCGCCAGCCGGACTAAAAATACAGAGTTAGCACTTCTGGCTCACTGGCATGGTGGGAGACTAAAGGCGGGGGTTCAGCAGCAGCAGCAGCAGCGCTGTCCTCCTACCCTCCACGCTCAACAGCAGACACTTTTGGCAGGCTGAGAAGATGCAGCACACCAGGGATAGGCTGTCTGCACTGCCGGAAGGAAAAGTGCTAGAGGTATGTGTGTTTCTCTCTGTGTAAAAACTTGGCACATGGTGATGTTTTTACTTCATCTCAGACCACACAATTTGGTGGTGGTGGGGAGTTTTGTTGGAGAGAACAGCTGAAATGTTCCAGACCCCTCTCCCCTAGGTGTAGCAGGGCACAGAACACCAGGCCTGCCGCTTTCTGACAAAATCCGTACAGCGATGGGTAGGAGCATCGAAGGAGCGCATCGTTCCGATCCAGCATACTCCAAAGCCCCGATACGATCCAGCAGTCAGAAAGGAAATACAGAATCCGGGTTTGTGGCAGACCCCTTCCCACTGTGCACCCTCCCCCTCCCCAGCCTCTGACGTCAAGCAGAGGCGGGCGAGCTCCTCCGAGCGCGGAACAAGACACCGACGTGCTCCTCTGGAAACACGCACGTCTCCCTTGCACGCTCGCTCTTCTTTCCCAGCCCTTGCACGATCCCATGCGCGCGCCCCTTCCAACCTGGTCTCTTGGTACTTGCACAGACACGCGCCCGGTGTGTTTCTTTTTGCCCCCTCACCCCAAACCTCCCTTGCCATAAATGTTCATCCATGCACGACGCGGAGACTATATCAAATTCCTCCACGCTCACTCTTTTGCACACTCCTTGCTTTTTGCACCCACGACCCCAACTCCACCCTGTGCAGGATTCAATCTCTCGCTAGAGTAACGAGGGTCGGAGAGAAAGAGATGACCCCCTCGTCCCCCCCCCATCCCTCGACCATCACCATCATTGCGCCCGCAGCTCTCCTTTTTACGCGCCTCCTTTTTACGCACGGCCTCAGAGCGCCCCGCTAGGTTTCTTTCTTTAGGGCTAGCTTGCTCCTTCGCTTTGCATCCCGATCTCGCCCCCTCCTTTCCCCAAATAAGAACCCGAGCTCGGATTCACCTGACTTTGGCCGCCACCGACGCCACGGCCTCGTTGCGGAGCGAGCGGCGTTTGGAGACGGCCGTGCCCATCGTCCTCCTCGAAGCTCATCGCCGCCACCGCCGCGCGGATCCGCCACTGCCGCTGCCACCACCGCCCATGCCGACCCCCACCCCCAACTCTGGGGATAGGCTGCGATCTCGGCTGCTGCTGCTGCCTTGGCGGGCCGAGCGGAGTCCGCCTCCTCCCAGGCAGACCCCTGCGAGTGTCGCTGGAGGAGGAGGAGCCGGAGGAGGAGCCGCCGCCACGACTAGCCGCCCCTCGGCGCGCATCGCGGCTGCTCATTGACTGCGGCTCGGGCGCTACAGGAGAGACCTGACGGGGCGGGGTGCAGGAAGCCCAGGCTCTGTCATGCCTATATTTGGGGAGGCTCTGGAGCAGGGAGGGAAAGCGCCGGCAGTGGGATCGGTGGAGTGTTTCTGAGGTTGTGCAGAGTGCCCTGGCACCACCTTGACAGGAGACGGCCGAGTGATCTTGGAATCCGAGGATCCTGGCTCAACGCGGAAGTTCCGAGCCGGCTGGGTGCGTTGGCGGCAAGGCAGTCGCGGTGCCCCTGAGGAGATGCATGCTTGAATTAAATAAAGCTAGACCGACTCTGGTCCTGTGCAAAGGACAATGCCGTCTCTTAGATAGGCGCCCTCACTGACTACATCCAAGCACTGAACTAGCATCGTAGCTCTGTGGTGGAACATCTGCTTTGCATGCAGAAGGTCCTAGGCTCATCACCCTAGGCTGCACGAAAAGTCTTTATACAGGGAAGAGCACCCCTGTGAACATGCAAAGGGTCATTCTTTCAGTTCTTTCTTCAGCACTGCCAGCAACAGAAACTGGCTTTAACACTATCTGCTCCACTTCATTAAACTGTGGGCTACCACAAATCATACACACGGGGGTGGGATAAAGCCTTGGTTCTTCACCGCTGCGGGAGAAAAAAGTCACAGGATATGGGACTACTTCTTCCGCCTGAAAAATCTCAGCTTTTTTCAAAACCAGGGACAAAGTTCCAGTCCTTAAGGCTGCAAATATATATCTGAAAGCAATATGGCTGAATAAGACTCCTGGCTCCTTCTCCCTTCCCAATTATGCTAGCAAAACCAGTCTAAGTTATGCAATTAAGAGAAAGCATTGACATTCTGCAAAGTCATCCAATTTGTAGGATTTATGGGGGACAAAGAATTCTCTTACCACAGTAACATAGACAACCCCCCCTCAATGGATTGCACATACAAAGACTTGCTTATAATCTTATTGGTTGCATCACCAAGTATGTGGTTTGAATACTCTCAAAACATTATATGAAAATGTGAAGTATGGCTGTTAGTGCAGATTAGCAAGTCTCTTTAACTGTACAGTACTGCATTCTGCTGCTTTTCTATGTGCAGGGAGCGTTTGTATTTGGAGAAGTGGATGTATCCCTCAAGAGAGCCCCCATTCACAGCCTGAAGTGCAGCAGCCCCAGTACAGTTTCATGACCTCCGTAAAAGGATTAAACCACTGGATAGAAATAGAAGGGTGTGAGGGTCAGGTCTCTCCACTGTATTCTCACGCAAAAATAAATTATTCACCCTCTGATCAGCTTCTCATGTGCTACGTTTCCTCACGGAACGAAGCAGCCTGCTCTCTTATTCAAACACACACACTTCTCCTCCAGAGAGTCTTATTTGTCTCAAAGCCATATGCTCACCCATATCCACCACCACACCCCAGTTGCAGGTAATTTGGCACTGTGGAGCACTTGTCCTGATTTGCTCAAAGCTGATGAGGTTAGACACAGTGGAGGGTGGTCCATCTGGGCAAGTGGGGCACTGCCCCACCAACCTCAGAATGTTCTCAGCCAGCTCCCACCCACCTGCCTTCTTACGTTAAACTGGTCCAGGTAGATAGCCCTGGCTGTCTCCTTCTTCTTCCTCCTCAGTCTCAGTGTCACCACTTTATCTGCCTTCCACCCAACTAGTCCCAAGGGGCACAGTCTGGAGGGATAAGGGCTCCCTGTTTCACTCATTGTGGGCTGTTTATCTGTAATCTCCCTGTGCCCACCATGACAGACTCTTCTTCCACGGTAACTTTGACCCCATGAACTTTTGGTTCCTGTCCACTCCTTCCCCAAACTTGCAACTAGATAAGCTGGAACATGTGCAGAGGAGAACAGCCAAGATGCCCAAGGGTCTGGAAACCACACCTTGAGAAGAAAGGTTGGGGGAGTTCGGTATGTTTAGCCTGGGAAAGAGATGTGATAGCCATCTTCGAATATACCTCAAGAGCTGTCCCATGGAAGATGGAGCAAGCTTGTCTTCTCCTGCTCGGGAGAGTAGGACTCAAACCAATGGCTTTAAGTTTCAACAAATAAGATTTCGACTAAACATCAGGAAGAACTTTCTGGCAGTAAGAGTTGTTTAGCAGTGGAATGGACCTTGGAAGTTTTTAAGCAGAGGTTGGATGGCCATCTGTTCTAGATGCTTTACTTGAGATTCCTGCATTACAGGGGGTTGGACTAGAGAACCCTTGATATCCCTTCCAACTCTACAATTCTATGATCACTGTCATAAATAGAAATCAACATATCTCTAAGCAGGCCAATAGGTTGATGAATCAAGGGAGCAGCAGCACATCACCCAATCAATTGTGTGCAGCACACACAGTTGTCCCTTTTGCATGCCACATTTTCACAGTCTTCACATTTTCCCAGCTAAAACATCTTGGGTGCACATCAGAGCTAAACAAAAGATCCCATGGGAAGTGTCCAAGACAGCCAGAGGAGATGTGATTTGGATCCTCCCCTTTGTGCAAAGAGGGAGAGCCCCAAAGAAAACCAAACACACCTGCCTTTGCTTTCATACAGAATGATCAGTGCAGGATATTTTAGTTTCCCAACAAACAAACATAAAACAATTGGTTTCTGAGTTGTTGCACAGAAAAACTAAGAGCTCCATTAATGGATCAAAAAATTATTTTATTTTTAGGTTCTAACAGGAAGGGCATTTGCTAATACTGTATATAGATAGATGCAGAAATAGATAAAATATTTTTAAAGTTAATTCATGTTATTTACTAATCATATTATTTATTTCATACTGCTTGATTGTAAATAAAAAACAAACCGTTAAAGCAGTTTATGAAAAGAGAGACTATCTGTAAAAACATTTTTTTTAAAAGCAGTTTAAAACAGTCAAATAATAATTAAAATCAGTGATAAGCTAAACAAAAATTAAAACATTCTACATATCTGGGTAGGCTTGTCTAAGCAATAACGTTTTATGCAGGCTCCAAAACGAGTAACAGTGAGGCACCTGCCTGATTGTCAATAGGTGCTGCCACCTATCGATTTCTTACAAATGTGGAACAGGTATTATGTGGCGGCACCCGTAGTAGGGCCAATTCTGCAGGTCAAAGCAGTTGAGTGGGCACATGTGGGGAAAGGCAACCTCTCCAGCTAACTAGTCCCAGGTTGTTAAGGGCTTTATATTCTAATAGCAACACCTTGAACTTGGCCCAGTAGCAAATCAGCAACCAGTACAGGCCTCTGAGCTGAGGTGTTACGTGCTGATGGACTCAGTCCTGTCAGCAACCTTGATGCAGTATTGTCCTCATATTACAAATTATATCTGGTTCAGCAATTGCACATAAAATGAAAAAATAAGAATATATTTCTATAAAAATTTCCCAGTCTGATACCACATTTTTAATTAATCTTTTGACGTTCATTCAGACTACACACACACACACACACACACACACACACACACACATATATATAAAGGTAAAGGGACCCCTGACCATTAGTTCCAGTCGTGGCTGACTCTGGGGTTGCGGCGCTCATCTCGCTTTATTGGCGGAGGGGGCTGGCGTACAGCTTCCGGGTCATGTGGCCAGCATGACTAAGCCACTTCTGGCAAACCAGAGCAGCACACAGAAACGCTGTTTGCCTTCCCGCCAGAGCAGTACCTATTTATCTACTTGCACTTTGACATGCTTTCGAACTGCTAGGTTGGCAGGAGCAGGGACCTAGGTTGGCAAGCAACGGGAGCTCACCCCATCACAGGGATTCGAACCGCCAATCTTCTGATCAGCAAGTCCTAGGCTCTTGCCTAGCAAGTCCACAGCACCACCCGTGTCCCTATATATAAACTTTAAATAAATTATTGTTTAAACATGGTGAACCCATAGCTTTTGGGGGGAAAGAACCCCAAATTTTTTTTGGGGGGGAGGGACCTAACCCAAAGCTGGTTTTTTATTTTTATTAGATAATTATAATATAATTATAAATTATTATATAATTTTTATTAAGTTTTACATTTTGACTTCAACACAATCATCATTATCACAGGGGGGGGGAAACATATACAAGTCCCAATCTCTCTCTCCCCCCCCCCCACTCCTCCCCTGACTTCCCTCAACTTCCTCTTCTGGTTCTTTAAATATCAGTTTCTCCTGCTTTTTTTGTTCTGCCTTAATTTTGTATTCTTTTAGCTAAATGTTATTGCATTATTGTCATTTTTATACCATATTTTCCAGAATTACATCTTACGTTTGATTATTTTCCCACTTATTGCCTCTTAGTTTTTATGCTTGTTTTCTGAATTGTAAGTGCTTAGTCAAACCCTGCTAGTGAGTTCACTTCTTTACAGTTTCTGTAGGTAAAGGTAAAGGTACCCCTGCCCGTATGGGCCAGTCTTGACAGACTCTAGGGTTGTGCGCTCATCTCACTCTATAGGCCGGGAGCCAGCGCTGTCCACAGATACTTCCGGGTCACGTGGCCAGCGTGACAAGCTGCATCTGGCGAGCCAGCGCAGCACACGGAATGCCGTTTACCTTCCCACTGGTAAGCGGTCCCTATTTATCTACTTGCACCCGGGGGTGCTTTCAAACTGCTAGGTTGGCAGGCGCTGGGACCGAACGACGGGAGCGCACCCCGCCGCAGGGATTCGAACCGCCAACCATGCAATTGGCAAGTCCTAGGCGCTGAGGTTTTACCCACAGCGCCACCCGCGCTGTCACAGTTTCTGTAAGTACATCATAAATGGTTCCCAGTCTTTTTTTATAGTCTCTGTTGTCCTTGTCTTTAAGTTTTCCAGTGAGCTTTGCCATTTCAGCATATTCCATTAGTTTTACTTGCCATTCTTCTTTTGTTGGTATCTTGTCATCTTTCCATTTTTGGAAAGCCGCTGTTCTAGCATAAATAGTTTTTTCCCACTTTTTTTGACCTGCAATGTGCAATGCCTAGCAATAAAGCTTCTAGTCTTGTAACAAATGCCAAAGCTAGCTTTTTTTAAAAAAATGTATTTTTATTAAAGATTTTCTTGGTTTACAAAAGTATTTGCTCTCTCTCTCTCTCTCTCTCTCTCTCTCTTGCTGTTTCTGTATGGCAAGCCTAGTCTTGGTGACAGAGTACCGGTCAGAATAGAAAATAATAACATAAGGAGAGCCTGCTGGGTGAGGCCAATGGCCCATCTAGCATCCTGTTCTCACAGTGGCCAGCCAGATGCTCCTTACGGGAAACCAGCAAGCAGGACCTGAGCACAAGAGCAGCCTCCTCTCTTGCAGTCTCCAGCAGCTGGCATTCGGAAGCACTGCTGCCCAGGACTGTGGAGGGAGAGCTTCGCCATCATGGCTAGTAGCCATCAACAGCCCTCTTCTCCAAAAACTGGTCTACAGTAATCCTCTTTTAAAGCCATCCACGTTGGTGGTCCATTACCGCCACCAATGCGGTTTCACTATGCACTGTGTGAGATTCAGTGCCAAGGGCCTTCTGGCGGTTCCCTCATTGCGAGAAGTGAGGTTACAGGGAACCAGGCAGAGGGCCTTCTTGGTAGTGGCACCCACCCTGTGGAACGCCCTCCCTTCAGATGTGAAGGAAGTAAGCAGCTATCTTCTCTTTAAGAGACATCAGAAGGCAGCCCTGTTTAGGGAAGTTTTTAATATTTAATGCTGTATTGTTTTTAGCACTTGATTGGAAGCTGCCCAGAGTGGCTGGGGAAACTCAGCCACATGGGCAGGGTATAAATAATTTATTATTATTATTATTACTACTACTACTACTACTACTACTACTACTACTACTATTACTACTACTTCATTTTATCTGTCCTGAATCTTCCAACAACAAATAAATTAGACTGTGCTAAACAGGCTGCTGGTCTGATCTATGGTGGCACAGAGGTCAGTGAACGGTGGTGTGGCTAGCCTGGGCTGGTGGTCGTGGGACTTCCAAGCCCTTGGACTCTCAGCCAGTGTCTGACCTAGCTGACCGCTGGCACCTGGCCTAGCCAGGACCCCACCAACAGAAGAAGGGAGCTGCCTGAGGAAACCTGTGCCAACCTGATAATACGATATGGCATTGCATAGACCTTTTCAGGCTGTCTTCAGCACTGACCAGATCAGGGGTGCCTTGAATAAAGGGGGAGGGGAGGGGAGGTAATTTGAACGGCAATGCTCATCAACTTTGGGGGGGTCCCGGCGAGACCCCTTCGGCCCCTAGGAGTTGGTTCCTATGGACCAGATTCGGCCCAATTAAACTTCAGCAAAGTGGCTGCAAGAGGGACTTTTGTTTCTTTGAATCGCTTATTCGGGACGACGACAAGCACCAGAGCATCCGCATTGCTACCTGCCAGTCACAGCCGAAGTTTTCAGACAAATAGATCCCCGCCCGCTGATCAGGCTTCACGCCCCCTGAGCAGATGTTCCCCCAAGACGACCCCCCCTCTCGTTCCCAGCGAGGCGGCACGATCGATCAATCAAGGGCTGAGACGCGGCTGTGCTCCAAACCCGCTCATTAGCAGACACCCAAATATCATAATTGGGAGGGAATTATGCCAATCAGGGAAATGTGCGTCTGTTTACTCTGCATGTTGTGATTTTCTGGGTTGTTTCGGCGTTGGGGAAAGAGAACAGCGATGATACAGAGAGATGGGTCAAGGGGAGCGAGTGGTCTCACAAGCTCGGGTTGCCGATTTCAAAAATCGGGTGGGTGAATTCACCTTGTGAATTCTGCCACCTGGACATCCCGTTCTCCACTCAAAGCCATTTTGATCTTCTATGCTATGATAATGAAAGGTAAGCTCTAATTGCTGCCATCATTTTCACAAAGGCCCCTGTGCCTTAAACTTTACCATGGCATGTTCGGCAGAAATTCAAAGGGCAAAGGCTTCTATCTGCAAAAGCTTTCCCTAATGAATTTCTGCCCTTTGCACAAGCTTTGAAGTCTCTGTTTTTAAAAACCAAAGGAACCTTGCTCACCCAATTTATCGCACGCGGGAGTCTCTGTTGTTCTCAGCCCACACGAAACAGGACTCCATTATACACCCATTTTGCAGATTGGGGACCAACGTCTGGCAGACAGTAATGTGCCCACACAAGTCCTACGTGATAGAGCTTGAACCTCAAACCAAATGTTGGAGCTCCAGGCTCCGGGCACTGACTTTTTTGCCCATTGAGCTGGTGTCGAAGGCAGAGCACCTCGAACCACATGGTTTTTCTGGTCAGTTGGCAACCCTACTGTTTTATGCCTCTTCTGGACAAGAACGTAAACATCTCTCGCCCTCTAAAATTGGCAGGATGGCCTGGAAGAGTACCAGCCCCTCCTCCTGTCTGGCGTTCCTTATATTTCTTTTCACTTACCCTCTTTTACGGTTTCCAAGCTCCGCTTCGGCTCTCCAGGGGAGAACGGCCAACGGAGCAATTAACTTGATCTCAGTCCTTCAGAGGATGAGAGGGTGGAGGGGAGGAGGAAGAGGAGGAGGAGGGTAAGAGAAACCGTTTGCAAACGGTGGTCGTGACAGACAAGCAAAGTTATGTTTTCGTCAAAATTGTCGCCATATCACAGTGGTTTTATATAAGCCTTGCCATGCACTGAGAGGTTTCGCATAGCTGGAGTTTGTCCCTGAGCTCTGATAATGCTTCTCGCTGCCTGGACAAAGGACAGAGACATGTGCGTGTCTGTAGAAACTAGCCTACTGTACAAAAGGGAAACTTCGCATTCTTTGTTCCACCTGCTTCTGCCTAACAACAGAACAACAACAAATTGATTTGCAATGTAGATGGTATTGCCCCTTTCTTCCCTAATAGAAGCCTCTGCATAGAAAGTGATCAGCTCAGGATTAGCAAATTCCATTTTATTTTCTTAAAAATTTAAAGAGGCGTCCTGCTGTGGTCACAGGGATGGGGAATACCTCAGGCCTAGAAGCCAAATGCAGCCCTTCGGGTCTCTCTGTCTGGTTCTCAGGCCCCTCCCCAGACCACACCTCTCACCAGTCTTGCTTCGCACTTTCGTTTAGTGTTTCCGGCCTGGCTGGGACTTGTCCTTCATTTGCCAGGACAGAGGTCTTTTGTGTGTGTGTGTGTGTGTGTGTGTGTGTGTTTGTTAAAGCAGCCTATTGTACGAAGTAAAATCTGTATTTGTTGCTCTGCCCACTTTTGCCTCTAGTCCCACCCACCCCTGGCATGCGGCCCCCAGAAGGGAATGTGGCCCCTCGGGATGGATAAGGTTCCCCACCCCTGCTTTGGCTGCTCATATTGGGTTCAATCAGCTTGAAAGACAAGGAAAGAGGTCACTGAGCCCTGACATAGCTGGCTTTTCATTGCCAGCAACATTAATAAACCTCCCAATGAAATTAAAAGGATAATGGGCACTGGATGTCAACATTGTTTTGATGGATCTCCTTGAGGATATATTAAGACAAGAGGACATGGGAATCATTTTAAAATGTAATGACTGCAGCAAAATTATTAATTGCAGAGTGCTGGAGGCAACAAAAAGATACCAACAAACTGGAATGTGTGTTTGTTTTTTTAAAAAAAAAACAACCACCAGGAATCTCTCATGTTGACATCTTTGATTATTAGAAATAGTAGAAGAGGAAAGCCAAATATGTTAAAATGAAGAGGTGCCTCCAGATGTTGCTGAACCACAACTCCCATAAGCCCTAGCAAGCATGGCCAATGGCCCACGATGATGGGCATTGTAGTTCAGCAACATCTGGAAGGCCACAGGCTCCCCACACCTGCAGTGAATTTATTAGTTTAGGGGAGGGGTGCCCCCCAGGTGTTGCTGGACTACAGATCTCAACAGTCCCAGCTGGCATGAAGGATGATGAGAACTACAGTCCAGCAACATATAGAGGGCACCACCTTGGTCTACCCCGGCTTTAGACTATATAAGGCAATGGTGGATGGAGGAAGAGATCAGTTTTCTGAAATGTGTTTATGTGCATGTGTATTTAAATTTAAACAGGTTTCTGGTCCTCATGAAGATATGCTTACAGGTGCATCATGTTACATGCTCATAGGCAGCATAGCAAGGTTGTGTGGTGTCTTGCGTGGGATGAAACGCTTCTATGGTGCAGCTTGACGAAACCGGAAGTCTTCAAATGCTGAACAGCAGGGGAACATTGTGTATGTGAGTATGTGTGTGTTTTCACAAAGAATATGGTACTTCAGAGATTATCAGTGTGTAGGCAATGGGGAGATGGAATTCAAATGTGACATTTCTTCCCACCATAAAGAAACAGATGGATGAGTTGGGACACTGGCACAGTCTCTGAATATGGATAGATTTCACTCACGTCCTGATTAAATGCATCAGAGGGCAGAACATAACCTTCCCCTAAGTCAAGCTGGCTGGTGCCACGTAGGGATGGCTGCAGTAGTGACCGGTGCACCTTGAGTCTGGTAGCACAGAAGGAAGGGAGCCTGAAGAGCAGGAGTCAAAGCCAATGACAAGAACATAAGAAGAGCTCTGCTGGATCAGGCCAGTGGTCCATCTAGTGCAGCATCCTGTTCTCACAGGAGCCAGCGAGATGCAACAATGGGAAGCCCACAATGGACATGCAAAGAAGAGCAACTATCTCCTCCTGTGGCTTCCAGCAACTGATCTTCTGAAGTATTACCGCTTCCCAAGAGTCAGAGCATAACCATTATGGCTAGTAGCAACTGACAATCTTATTACCCTCCATGGAGGTGTCCCGATTTGTTTTAAAGCCCTCCAAAGTTGGTGGGCATCACGGCCTCCTGCTGGAACACGTTCCATAGTTTTAACTATACGTTGCATGGAGAAGTAAGGCAGGTGTTTTCTTTTATCTGTTCTGAATCTTCCAACATCCAGCTTCACTGGGTGCTCACAAGTTCCAGTGTTAAGGGAGAGGAACCTAAACTTTTCTCTCTCCACTCTTTCTACACCACACATCATTTTATAAACTTATATCATGTTGCCTCAAAACACTGCAACGTTTTCTCATGGGAGACGGGGAGTCGCTCCATCGCCTTGATCATTTCAGTTACCTTTTTCTGTGTTGAGGGCAGGGTGTTGCAGTCTTGAAAAGGTGACAGACAGATGACTTTGCAGCCTGACACAGCTTCTCATGCTGAAGGCCCCCAACAAAGCAGTGTATGGAAATAGCATTTTACTAATGTGTTTAGCGCACCTAAAGGTGGAGGCAGATTGTGCCATCCGTGTAGCAAACTGGAGAGGGGAAAAGAAAGGTAGAAGCTGGGATATTATTTCCACCACTGCATAATTTGGTTCTCTCCCCACCCTCTGGAGCTTCTTTCTCAGGTGAGGCAGGTTGTCAGCTACAAAGAGAGAGCACCCTTTCCCACTGGGCAGCATGACAACTGCATGCTTTGGGAAAAGAGGAATTTTTATTCTCCAGGATTAATTTGCCTTAAGTTGCTTTTGCAGTTCCTCTTTACATGCCATGGGCATAGCCAGGATTTATTGGGAGCGGGCAGTTTTTATGTTGGGGTGTGTGGAACTCAGTTATCTACAATGCAATTGGTCAGTTAGTTAAGTATTTTTATTTATTTACTTGATATAGGTAGGGGCAACTGCACCCCCTGGCTACGCCCATATTACATGCTTCTATTTGTACCTTTAATAGTAATAGTAATTTATTAATTGTACCCCGCCCATCTGGCTGGGTTTCCCCAGCCATTCTGGGTGGCTTCCAACAAAGATTAAAAATACATAAAAATGTTACACATTAAAAACTTCCCTGACCAGGGCTGCCTTCATTTGTCTTCTAAATGTCAGGTAGTTGTTTATCTCTTTGACATCTGATGGGAGGGCGTTCCACAGGGCTGGTGTCGCTACCGAGAAGGCCCTCTGCCTGGTTCCCCGTAGCTTAGCTTCTTGCAGTGAGGGAACCACCAGAAGGCCCTTGGTGCTGGACCTCAGTGTCCGGACAGAACGATGGGGGTAGAGATGCTCCTTCAGGTATACTGGACCGAGGCCGTTTAGGGCTTTAAAGGTCAGCACCAACACTTTGAATTGTGCTCAGAAACGTACTGGGAGCCAATGTATGTCTTTCAAGACCGGTGTTATATGGTCTCGGCGGCCGCTCCCAGTCACCAGTCTAGCTGCCGCATTCTGGATTAGTTGTAGTTTCCGGGTCACCTTCAAAGGTAGCCCCACATAGAGCGCATTGCAGTAGTCCAAGCGGGAGATAACCAGAGCATGCACCACTCTGGCAAGATAGCCTGCTGGCAGGTAGACTCTTATAACCAGCAGGTAGAGCAGCATTCAGTGTCTCTTGGAAGAGCAGGTGACCACAGTTTCTCCCTCTGATGCTCCAAGAACTCCCCACCCCCACCCCTGCTCCACAGTCTCCAAAAGCAATGAGGGCCAGTGTGATGTGGAAGCATGAATACAGGAATTAAATTGAGAAGATGAGAATTCAAATTTCTGCTTGGCTACAATGCTTGCTGTTTAAGTTTGGGGCTGGTCACCCTTGCTCAGAACTGGCCAACCTCACAGAATAGTGATAGGGATGCGGAGTGAACCGGGGTGGGGTGGGGGAGTGAATAAATGAGGCAAGCTATATCTACCCACAAAGGGGCTGGCTCAGAGTAAGTTGGTGCCTGAGGCAAGAGGGAATAAGTCCTTCTCCTCTTCATTTCCTTTAAGATTGCGGAAGCCCAATGAACAGGAGCTGTGCAAGAGCCCTTAACAGCAACCCCCATAATATATTATACCACCTTAACCCACAGAGACACCCCCTCTCCACCAACATGCCTTGCCAGCCGAGGCTCAGGGCAGAGAGTGAATTTGGCCAACAGCACAAAAGAGGTTCAAGTTGTTGGATTTTTATTTTTTAAAAAAACATCTGAACACACAGAGCGACAAGACAGCCCAACATTGCTAAGATGGAACAAGGTTGTCCAGATGGCCAGAGGCAGGAGTGTCCCCCTCTGTGTGGAAATGCCGCAAGTGTCAAGTGAGCCAAGGACTCCCAGACGGAGCTTCAGAGAAAGGCAGAAGGGCAAGAAAAGTCTTTCTCCCTGCTCTGCTGTGGAGAGCAGGACCAGCTAAGGCGTCTCAATCGGTGGCGTCTTCTTAGCGAGACTGCTTGCCACAACCACTGCTGGGCAACACAGCTCCCAACAGATGGTTTTGTTTTCACACCGTGTCGGAGTCAAGCAAGGAACATCCAGACTCATTCTGCATGCTAACATTCAGGCTTCTTACTAATTGCTGGCAAAACCTTTCACACATGCCCTCCCTCCTATTGCAGATGCTGGTTCAATAACTAAATGGGGGGGGGGTGAACAATAATTTAAGAGTGCTGAAACCCACTTCTCCACCCACCCTTTAAAAATACAGACATGCACACTCGCTTTCTCTCTGCTGTCGCCATCTTGTTCACAGGACAAACAGGCATACAAAATGCACTGTTCACTCCACACGCCCAGCCTGCAGGAATTCAGTGCTGCCCTGGGATCTGTTTGGGCCAAGCTGCTGGTGAAAGGTTTCTGGAGAGCTGCATTTGGGAAATGGTGGAAGGGGAGAGTTTAGCCATGGTCAGGAGCCCTTTCACTCTTGCTACCCATGCTGGGTTTAGGCAAGAAAGAAAGAAAAAAAAAAGGCACCACTTTCATCTCAGAAGAAGGAAGCGTTGTAATGGCAAAGAGAGGAGGCTTTGTAATGAATGGGAAAGGATTTCCTGAGCCACTTGGGAGCCCCCCAAAGCAGCTCAGCTCAGCTCGGTACCACTGCTTCCTTGGCTGTCCTGGCTGATGATGCTGATACGTTTTCTGCGCCGGACTTCTTGGTCCTGCTAGGAGCAAGAAAAGAAGACAAAAGGTTTTCACTCACACTGTTAGGCCCCAGAGGTCACAGACAATGGGTTCCCCTCTGGGCTCTGCCGTCCAGGGCCAAAAGCTCAGATGTAAGGGGGGGGGGGAGGAAGCATGAGCTGCATGCCTCTTGAGCTTCTTGGGAGTGTGCTGTGTGCAATTTGGCATCGTTAAGACTGTAAAAAGCAGAACCCTGCTGGATCACACACCCCCCCACCAAGAGTGAGGAGCTGCTGAACCTGGCTCATTTGACATTCTCACCTGGGAAGTGGTCTCCCTGCCAAAGCCCTGTTGCTTGGTCTTACCCTGCCAGAGCCAAGCAACTTGCCAGAGGAGGAGAAGGGGGAGAGTTTCTTTGCTGAGTGGGGAGAAAGAGAAGCCTCTTTCTCCTAGCACAGCACAGGGGAGCAGAGCACAGAGAGGGGCGGGGAGAGGGAGAGAGAAAGAGAAAGCGCAGGGTGGTGGTACAAAGGTGGCCTACTTTTGCCTCTGCCCATGAGCATCCCAGGTATGTTGCCCCTGACAGAATAAATTTCTCAACGCAAGGCAGCTCCCTGGCCCCAATCTAGGTCAGCATCCTGATTTTTCTAGCTGTTATATCAACCTGTGTTCAGTGGGTGATGCAGGGTAGAATTGTTTGGAGAGAGGGAGAAGGGGAAAAAACTTCTGTCTCTCGCCACGTACTACACATAACACCTACCATCTCTATCATGTTTCTCTGTCAGATATCTTTTCCCAAGTTCAAAAAACTTGCTTCAGCCTCTAGTCACTGGGAAGGTACTTCAAGCAGCCCACAATTGCAGATTTCATTTTTGTAAAAAAATAACACCTCTCATAGGTACACATTAGTTTCTAGTCCTCATAATTGCAAAGGTAAATGCAGCCACATCTGAGCTACCCTACTGTTGCCTCTACTCCTTATAGGTTTAGAGCGGTGTGTGTGTGTGTGTAGTTTTTCACTAGATATAGCTCACACAGTAGCAAGTGTGTCTTCACAGCTCTAAAGGTCACAAAGCAGCATAACAGGAACAGAATTCTACCCTTTCCATCTCTGAATCCCACTCCTAGAACATGTTATAAGATATAAAATAAAGATTACCCCTGAATGTTTACAGAGTATTTTTTCCCTTGCAACTGAGGAGCCAGTGGAAGCCTTCTAGTCAAGTAATGATGTCTAAGACCCCTTTTGGCAAGATAAGCTCCACCTCCCTTTGTATTGGCTCCACTGCATTATGGGAAGACAGTGGCCAAACCAGTAGGGCCCAGGGGAGCTCTTACGGAGTCGGAGTCGTCTTCAGTGTGGTTGCTCAGGAAATTGACATAGTCGTCCTTGTGGCTGCCGAGAACTTCCTCCTCATACTCCGTCTGATAGTCGGACTCATCTGAACAGAAGGCAGGTAAGGGGGAGAGACTCATTCAGCCCAGAGGTGGGGGAAGGCACAGATGGTTTCCCCATGATGTGGGGTGAAGCACCTGCCTCAGGTGAAGGAAGCACAAGAGGCAGCCCTCTGCCTGCCCAACTGCTTCCACTGCCACCAAGAGGAAGGTGTTCCAGTGTGTGCCAAGAGGAAGGTGTTCCAGTGTGTGTCTTCCCCGCCAAATGAATGGCAACACTTTGAGGTGCACCCTGGCTCCCACTGAGCTTGGCAAGGGCTGGTGGTGGAAGTCAGGTGCAGTTTAGTGGGCTGGGAGGTGGCAATTCCTGTTTCATCTCAAGCGGCAAGATGGCTGGGTCACCTGTGGGGGAGGGGACAGCAGGAAAAGCAGGAACCCAAGGGCTACGTGGATGGGCATCGCCCACCTGCCTCAACCCTCCCCCTAAAAACATGAACAGATTTCCTGGGGATCCTTGAGCAACAAACACAACAAAGAAAGGAACTGAAGTTTTGGTTTTTGGTGCAGCCATGATTCCCACCCGCAACTCACCATCCACAATGACAGCCTTGACTGGCTCAATTCGGGAGACAATTTCCGCCAGGTCTGTGAAAGAAGTTGTGGGACAGGTCACTACCTGGAAAAGAAGAGATGGATGCTTAAGAAGAGCCTGGCTTCTGGGTCAGGCCAGTGGCCCGTCTCATCAAGCATCCTGTTCGCACAGTGGCCAACCAGATGCCCCAAAGAGGAAGCTCCCAAAGTGCACCTGAGTGCAGCTGCCCTCTGCCCGCTGACACTTGTTCATGCTGCCACCGCCAAGGGTGTCTTCATCCATTACGTTCTTTATTGTTATTAATTCAATTTATTAGTTGCTTGACACACGTGAAGAGCCTCCAAGCGGCTTTCAGAATTTTAAAAGCAGAAAGCATGACATAAGATTGCAAGGAAAGAGCACTGCATTACAATGAAATAACAAAAAAAAAATCCCAAAGAAAGCCTGAAGCTGATAAAGCAGCAGCAAAAACAACAGCATCAACAGGCAGCAAAGTATTATGATGTGTCAAGTGCTTGTGAGACAAGAGGTTTCACCTGGAGCCAAAAAGGTGTTTGTGATAGCGCCACACTGACCTCCCTGGAGAGAGTGTTCTACAGGCAGGGGAGCCACAACTGAAAAGGCCCTTCCCCTTGTTGCACCCCAGTGTGAGAGCCAGTGATGGTGCAGCTGGACTAGGACTTGGGAGACCAGGGTTCCCACTCTGTCATGAAGCTCACCGACTATGACCTTGAGGCAGTCACCGCCTCTCAGCTGCACCCACCTCACAGGGTTGTTGTGGGGATTAAATGAAGAGAGCGGAGAACGCTGGATGACACCTTGAGTGCCTTGGAGAATAAGGTTTGATATAAAGGCAAGAAATGAAAATAAGATGATAAACCCTCTGAACCTCCCTCAGAGGAGGCACCTGGGGGAAGGCCTCTTATGAATATATTCCCCGCCCCCCAGCAATTATAATAGCATGCTCAACCTCATGCTGGAAAATGAAGCCTAACAGGGAGGGCTGGGGCAGTGCAGGGACTAGGAGACTGAAAGTGATACGTGAAAAATGTCATCTGCTACGAGCTCACTAGGATGCTTCGGGTGCATGGCACAAGGGATAGGAGTTGCGAGCTGAAACATCTGGAGGGCACCAGGTTGGGTGAAGGCTGTACTCCTGACCCAGCTGCTCCTCTGCCCCTATCTAGGAGACTGGAAGAGGGAGCGCTTGAGCCAAGCCACACAGAGCCATGGCAATGCCAGAGGGCCAGGGTCAGATGCCCTGCAGCGGAGGAAGGGAACATCTGGTTGTAGGAGCATTAATTAAAGGCTGCCAGCCCAAGAGTCACTAAATCTTAAAAATAGTTACAGAGGCCACTCCGCTGGCTGGCTGAGAGCTATTGAACTGAGCCACGAGGCAGTGAGATCAATCCCCTGCCACAAAGGGCAGGTCCTTTAATGAGATATGTTATCTCCGTATTACAGCGGACATTCAAAATGTGGTGACTCAACGCTCCAATCCAGGGCACATTGTTCACTGTCAGAGGGATGCCGGAGAATGCTGACAGTCAACGGCATTCGCTTGCACATATAAAAAAATTGAAAACAAGCATGAAGGGTGCGGGGGAGGAGAATATATTTTACATATCTAGGTTTGAGTTGCCACTAAATTTATATTGGATTGTCAATATTCATGCACTGCATACAGGGCTGTGTTATTCAGCAATTCTGAAGAAGTCACGACATTTTTACTTCTTTGATGTAGAAGACATGGGAGATTGAAAGCAGATTCTCATCTTCCTGAGAACCCAGCGCAGCAGGTTCTAACATCTCCTTTATAAAAAAGGAGCAACTTTCTAGATCTCATGGCTGTGAAGATAAGCCATTTCAGAAGCCAAAGGGTAGCTCAAAGAGATCCCTAGCAACTAGGGCTCTAAGGCTTTGCCCCTCCCTCCCTTAACTATTCAGGATAAATGATGCAAGGTAAGATAAATTTTACAAAGTTGCTCAATGTGAACAATGTGTTATAAAATTAAGCATTTCTTGGCATAAAAATCTGATTGGGCATGGAACTTATTTTTAGCATTAATTATGCCATGCCCTACAACACACAGCCAGTGGAACCAGCTGCCACTGGATCAGCTCCGGTGCAAGGCAGCCCCCATTTCCCTGCTGGTGTGTCTAGCTAGTTGTATATTGGGTGACTTTCCAGGTCTCCATTTCATTTCCATGGTACTCTGTCTGGGGCCTGCTCTTAACAGTCAAAGGGGTGGCAGGAGGCTGAGCCTGCAGGAGACCCCTGGCAACCGGATGAGTCACAACCGGCAAAGAGGGAAGCACACAGGAGATGCTGCAATCACTTAAATAATTATGTTCCCTAAACCCAGAAGCAGTTATGGAGAGACGGGGTGGAAGAGTGGAGAATCCACAAGACATTCAAGCCTCTTTGAGATATGGTGCAAATATGCACCATACATTGAAAGCACATTGCTTTTCCCAAAGAATCCTGCAAACTGTAGGTTAAGGGTGTTGGGAACTGTAGTTCTCTGGGGAGTAAACTACAGCTCATGATTCTTCGGGGGGAAGCCATGTGCTTTCAATGGGTTAGGCTACTTTAACCCACAGAGAAAATTAGATCACTTGGGGCATCAGCCTCTTTCCCTGTCTACTTTATCCTACCATGACTGAAAGAGATTGAATGAAAGCTCTCTCTTCACAGCACCTCCTGTGCACCATGTTCAATTAACGGAGGTGCGTAAAGCCAGATGCTCTCAACAGCAGCCTCTCAAGCGTGCAGCTCCCTATGGAGATTCAGAGCCCTGAGTTCTGCAGGGAAGACCTGTAGCTAAATCAAGAGAAGGGTGAGGTGTTTATCTTTTGTATTTTAAAAACTCAGTTTTAAAATGAGATCTCCACCCCACCCCACCCATCATTCTAAACACAATCTATTGCTACTTGCTGTAAGCCTCCAGAGATAGTGCAGAATACACAAAGAAGAATTTATTTGTTTGTTTACTCTGAATCTCTGCCTGCTTTTCAAAACAAGACCATGTCAGAAGGTAGCTTGCAATTAGATGTCTGTGATAATATTTATTTATTTACATACATACTTACTCCTTTTATATCCCACCTTTTTTCTCCAAGGAGTTCTCCCCTTCCTCATTTAATTCCCACAACAACCCTGGGAGGTGGCTTAGGCTGGGAGGCAATGACAGTCCCAAGGTCACACAGTGACCTTTATGGACGAGTGGGGATTTGAACCCGGGTCTCCCAGGTCCTAGCCTCACACTCTAACACTACTGCACCACACTGGCTTTGTAAGTCGGGGATGTGTTAGTGCGTTGGTTCAACACAGGCTCTTAAGGCAATCAGTGACATGGTCCAGCAGGTGAAACTGGTCTGTTAAAGTGAATGGGGCATTGCCCCACCAACCACAATCAGCCCTCACCTGCCTGCCTTCTTACTTACAGCCAATCAGTGGCTGGCTCCACCTACTGTTGGTCTCCCTGCCTTCTCAAGGGATGCCAGTCGCCATTGCAATCCAGGATCTTCTCTCCAGAGGACCCAAGAGGCATATTTAAAAACAAACAAACCCTCTGCCATAAAACCACTATGAGCTTTGTGAAGCAATCATGTTAGGAGAGCAATAATTTGAAAAAGGACGCTAGGAAGAGCCACTGGGATACTCACTCCTGGAAGCTTGGATTTGCAGAGTTCCTGTCTGTCCTTCAGCATCTTGTCCAGGACACCACTCCTGCACCAGACATTAAATACTGTTCTCCCGTGTTGATAGCCCACCTCCTGGAAGGAAGGAAGGAAGGAAGGAAGGAAGGAAGGAAGGAAGGAAGGAAGGAAACCATCAGCCACTGTAGCTAAGCTGGTTTCCTGTGGCAGCCCCAGAAGACAGAAATGGAGTCCATTTGCCTCATGGCTCTTCTGAAATGTGTTGCTGAACTATGTTAAGAAGAAAAAGGTCTCTGTTGCAAAGACTCTTGCTCACAAGCCTGTTGCTATAAGCCCCTTTTGCATGGGACTGGGACATGTGGGGTGGCTCCAATGCTTGCTGATGGCTCTTTGATGAATTCAAAATAGCTCTATTTTTTATAACTGGTTGCTGGCAAGTTTCTCACTGGAATGTTTTTCAGCTATTAAGACTGGTTTTATTGGATTAATCTATTTAAAGAATTTTAATCCTGATCCTTGGGGTTACTTTAAAGATAAAATAAAAAGCGGGGGCATTCCCTCTCATCAGGCTAATAAACTAAAAAGGCATGACATACGGGGGGGGGGAATCTTGTGACAAGTAAGTAATTTGAGGCCCCCCAGCCAAGAAGGCACCCCTCTCCCCCACTGCCTTAGCTTCCTCTGACCCCAACGCACACAGATTTCATCAAACTTCCCGAAGTCCAAGGTGCCATAGCGATCGATGGGTGGCCGGATGTATTCGCAGTATTCGCTGCTCTTGACCATCTCCAGCTGCCGGACACAGCACACGTAGGCAAGCCGGGTCTGGATCTCGGCCATGTTCAGCACCTGCCAAAATCGTCAAGTATCATTAAGCTCCCACAAAAGAATGGGCAGCACCACCCATCTTGGCTGACCAAAATTCTAACTTCTATAACCTCCCACCCCCCAAACCCTGGGAATTTGTTTAGTGAGTGTGCTATAAATCAGGCATAGAGAACATCAGCCCTCCAGATGTTGCCTAACAACAACCAGTCATTCCTGGCTATACCTGCTGTGGATGATGGGTGTTGCAGTTTATCTACACAGGAATTGTCATGGTAGAGCCTTAATCCCTTTAATGAAAGTAATTCTCAGAGGACTGCAACTCTAGGCATGGAGCCATGACATTTAAAGCAGGTTTGAAACTGGCTTGTGTGGGTGGGTAGTGAAGACATGGCTACTCTGTCAGATATTTAGTGCCATGGCACAACATACACAGGCTACAACCATGTCTGTCTGGCCTCATCATGGCACGGTGTGGAGGAAAGCAGCATGTATGGCCTTATTTTCCATCTGTGCAATCAAAGCTTTGAAGGGTCATTGTGAACTCTAATGCAGCCTTGCAAATATATTATCACAAATGGTCACTAGCTCAGAAAGAAATTATAACAACCAGCCCAAATCTGTGTTGGGAAAATTAAAAGGCATAGTTCTCTTTCAGGCTGTTAAAAACCTTTCCAGGTATAACACTAAAAAAGCCCCCACCAAACCACCAAACCTTTACCTGATCCCCTGGAATCAACCACAAGTTGCCACAGATGATTGGGCTAGCAGCTATTTAGGGGCAATTCTATCCTAGGCATACCTTCACTTTCTCCACCAAGGGGTTCCACCGCTTCCACAGCAGCCACCAGCCAGAGAGTGCATCGCCATAATTGGTGAGGTTTGTCTCATCCCTGCTCCCCACATCAATGGCAATGACCACCTTTGCCCCCATAGACCTAGCAACATCCGCTGTCAAGGTGACAAAAACAAAGAATCATCCCCTGCTCTCTACCATACCCTGCCCCCTTCCTAGAACACCTTCTACTCTGCTTTCTGGGCAGCCTACTGCTTGGCATGAGTTCATTATTTCTGGCAGGGTCTTTGCCACACATCATCCATGCTGGACATTTGTGGGCGCTGCTCCAAGGAGGGCAATTTTACCTTCCAAAATGCTCTCAGAAGATTCTTTCCCTCTCAGCAGAATTAGGGTAATTTATAGGTCTTCTTTGTTCCAGTAATTCACTTCTAAACCCAAACATGAAAAAGCATTTCTCCTCCTGACGGGAGAAAGAAAAGGCCCTTTGCAGAGAACAGTGACTCAGTATCCCTCAGGGAGGCGAGGGTGAGAAGACAAGAGGAACAGCGAAGTGAAAGAGGCCCACAAAATTGTGACAGGTATGTCATTTTCGATTCCACTTGGTGGAGAAGATGCTCAGCAGGGTTTAAAGGCTACCAGGGTATGTTGTACCTGGAACATCACTGTGAGCGGTCAGGAGACATTTGGATAAGCCTACTTGTACCCTCCCTTTCCCTGCTCCATTTTTCAGAGTGGGGTGGGAATTGAGTTTTATATAAAAAGGAGGAAACACTTTAAAAAGTATTAATTTTAGATGCTTCCATACTGGCATGTTTCAAGAGCACTCAGCATTGCTATTTATTCCTCTTAACCACAACAAAGTTGAGGGCTGGTGTGATGAAAGTGTCAGACTGGTAATGCAGAGACCTGGGTTCAAATAATCACTTGGACACATGAAGCTCATAGCATGAACCATTGGGACAATCACTCTGCCTAATCCACCCCACAAGGTTTGTTGTGACGATAAAACAGGGAAAGAGAGGGAGCCCATAGGGAGAGATTGGGAACTTCAGTAGCCCTCCATATGTTACTGGACTACAACTCCCATCAACCCCTGACCATTGGCTGTACTAGTGGGCATTGGAGGGAGTTGCAGACCAACAATGACTGGTGTGTTGGTGATGGCTGGGTTAGAGTGTTGGAATAGGAACAAGGGGACCCTGCATTTGAATCCCCACTCAATCATAAAGTTCACTAAATGATCTAGAGCCAATCTCTCACATAAACACACAGTTTTTCCTTTGGCTAACCTTCTTTCATAGGGTTTTGAATACATCAACAATAGCCGACTTTAGGCTGAGCCTTATAAAGGAGCAGCAGTTCGGTCCCAGCTGCAAACCCTGCCTTCGTTGAAAGGTGCCTTTTGATGGTAAAGGGGGCCTATCCTCCTCCAGTAAGATGGCATGGGGAAGACTCTGAACACAAAAAGAGCCCTCCTGGATCAAGCCAATGGCCCATTCAGTCCAGCATCCTGTTCTCACAGTGGCCAAGCTGGTGCCCATGGGAAACTCTGGTTGTACTGAGGCTTCTGTGATGGGAGTCCTCTGAGTCAGAGAACTGGGCAAGGAAGCATCCCTGGGCTGGAGGGGAACAGGTACCACACTCAACTTGTGTGTGTGTGTGTTTTGTGTGCAGCTGCGCTCCTTACTCAGAGTCTTCAATCTTATTCAGGAACCTGCTCTCATTTCCCTGGCTGCAAACTTGTTTCTGAAAAGACTGGGTGGGTGAAAGTTAAAGGGGACACCTATCACAAATATTTGGGGTGTTGGGGATCAGCAGGGACACAAAGCCCACACATTGAACCAGGCAGCTTTAAAAAAGGAAGCAATTAGAGCCTCTGTACAGTTTGATCTTCTCTTCCCACCATATGTAAGTCTCAAAATTTGAATTTATGTCTCCACGAGTTGCAACCCCCCCCCCCAATAAATTCAGGGGTTGGGGCTAGAAGTAGGATCCGGCTGCAAATAAGCAGAAAATAGGTTGCAGTTACATCAGTACCTGGGAGGTTGTTGATGTAGCCTCCGTCCATCAGGAGATGCCCGTCTTTTGGATCGCAGAGGGGGGGCAAGTAGCCGGAAAGTGACATGCTGGCCCGGATGTACCGCCACAGGCAGCCTGCCAGGGGGGAAGTCAGAGAAAGGATCCATCTTCTCTGAAGGAAAAGCAGCAGCAGCCAAACTGCTCCTCTCTAACCCAACCAGCCCCACTTCTTGAGTGCAACAGCAGCTTTCCCCACTTGTGATTCCTGGCAACTGACATTCAGAGACGCACTGCCTCTGATAGTGGGGAGAGAACATAGCCAACATAGCCTGAGACCCAGCCCTCGAATGCATCTGTGGGAACTTCAAACCTATGTTGTAAGTACAGTGGGAAAGTGGTCCAAAGGCTTCAGCTGCTTTAAATGAGACAAGCACTGTGAGCCCTTCACAGATATACTTACCATCTGTGTGGACTCTCATTGCTGAGGCAGTGATATCTGTTGTGATGATGAAGTAAGGAATCCAAAGATCCTACAGCACAGAAAACAACTTGTTTTAAAACGCCAATTCCCAAACTGTGTGTGTGAGCGCACCCTGAGAAATAAATTAGTATTAAAAAATATTTAAAAACCCAAAGCGGCAGATAGACCCAACCAAACAGGAATCTGTTGGTTAGACCTCTGCATGAGTCGCAGGAAGCAGGGCAGGCCAATCAGCTTTTGCCAAAGTCAAATTGCTTCTACATATTTTTGGGACTGGGTACAACTGACTAAACACTTCCAGTGGGGAGATCCAGCAAATAAACTCATTTCATCATTCCCCCCAAGCATCAACATCATTAATGAAAGTGACAAGCATGACATGGTCTCTTCAGAATGCCTGTGTATGCCTTCCAATCTGGAGGCACACCTAGGTTAGAGAGTCATGCAGAAAAATAGCATGCCCTTTGAGTGTTGGTAGTTGCTTCTTCTACACTTGTAAACTATTTCCAAGTATAAAAAGCACACCTCCAGTTTTAATTCTATTGGGGAAATGTGTGTCTACCAAAAAACAGTGTGGAGCGTTCTTGCCGAGGGCTCCAGCAGCCAATTATGATCTCCTCTAGGATACTCTATTCAGTGGCGTAGCGTGGGGGGTGCAAGGGGGGCAGGCCGCACCGGGCGCAACATCTGGGGGGGGCGCTCGCTGCCTCCGGAGTCGCCGAAGAGCCTCGGGCGCAGGCTGTAGCAGAGCCGCATGTCTCGCGGCGCCTGGCTGAAGGCGCCCGGCAGGCAGCGGCTCTCAGCGCTCGCAGCGGAGGACGCGCCAGGCAGCCCCTCCTCACAGCCCCGCCTCCTCCGCTGCTGCTGCAGCTGCTGGGCCGTTGCATTTTCCTCGCCTCTCTGCTCCCCTCCTCCTCCGGGCAAGCGGCGTCGTTTGGGCAGCAGCGCCAGCGGCAACTCGCAGGTTAGGGAGTAGGGGGGGCGCAAATTACGTGCCTTGCCCCGGGTTAGGGGGCGCAAATTACTTGCGTTGCCCCGGGTGCTGACAACTCACGCTACGCCGCTGACACTATTTCATCCCCCGTGTTTTCCACCACCCTTCTGTCAGTCAGCATTCTGTAGCCGCTGAGCACACTTAGGCCTCATTGGGTTGTTGTTTTTTTGTCCCCAACCCACCCACCAGATTTTGTTGTATCTGTGAATCTTGAGCCCTTGCTGAGCCTTCCCCTCTTGCACATGGGTGGAGCAGTTCCGGCTATGTTCACTTTGGTACTCACACATAAACAATAGAAATAGAAATAGAGGGAGGATTATTAAAGCAATCCTCTTGACATTTCCTGGCATTTCTGAATGGGAGAAGCAACATTTATCTTTGCAAGAGATAAACAACTGAGAACTGGAAGCCACAGGAAAGCATCCTTGACAAGAGGAGATGGACTTAAAATGTGATCCTGAAATAAACTTGGATGGAGAAGCATTGGGAATGCGCATGCTGACTGCTCAAAATCTCCTTAAGCAAGAGCCAATTGGGGCAGGGGGAGGGGGAGGACATATATAAAGGAACATCAGTACAGAGCTGGATTAGTGCGCGCACAGAGGCACAATCTGGGTTGGAACAACTTAAATCCATCCCTGCATGATGAACTTTAGCCCCCTTCCAAGACCACACACCAATATATTATAAGGATTCTTCCTTACAGCTATAGAGAGGATCAAGAAATTCAAAGCTGGGCTGATTAAGCACTGGCAGTGGCTACATAATCTGTAGCAGCAAAAAAAAAAAAAGTCGGAAATGGAGGATACTATCTGTGGGCATGTTTCAAACACCAGAGATGCTTCTGCAGGGCACATCTGTAACAACAACCGTAAGGCAGAAGTGGTGTGTCTCCTCCCCATCCCTGCACACACATCTGAGTTGCATGTGCTTACACTGATAACCACACAAAGTGTAGTTTACTTACTACCCAGCTTGCTGCAAAGGCAACAACTCCAACATAAAGTGGGTTAAACCCATAAGTTTAACAAGGGCTCAAGTTTCATTTCTTCCCCCCACCCCCCACCCCCATGGAAACAATGACTGGTCTGTAACACACTGATGAGTGTTGCTTGTTTGGTAGGGAAAGCTTCTAAAGGCAGGGGTGAAACAGGGCTTTCTTGGGTAAAAAGTAAAAGAGGGAATGGATGATGATGGTGGTGATGATGATGACAAGTGTGGCATATTGGCTAGAGTGCTGGACCAGGGCCTGGGAAACCAGGGTCCAAATTCCCACTCAGCCATGAAGTACACTGAGTGACCTTGGCCCAGTCACTCCCTCTCAGTCTAACCCACTCCTCAGGGTTGTTCTGGGGATTAAATGAGGAGGGGAAGAAACACGTGTGCCATCTTGAGCTCTTTGGAGAAGATGGGATATAAATGCAATAACAAACAAACAAATAAATGATAAAATATTGGGGGGGGGGGGAGTAGCTCAGAGAGGGGATCAGCTGAAAGATGTGTTGGTATCATATTGTGGTGTTGAAAGAGGCTAAAGCAGCCACTTGGTTCTGTGGTTCTAAAACAAACTTGTCCAACATCAGGTCCATAGATGCTGTTGGGTCTACAACTTCCATCACAGGCGGGATTGTTATTGCCACAGTGGTGGGCTTTTTCACTAGTGTCATCTGTGTAGAATCAAAGGTGAAAATGTTCCAGAAGCCCTGCAAACACCATATTGGTAGTCAGGATAATCCTGAAAATAACTGGTAGTTGTTGCAAGGATTAGCTCACATTACTTGCTTTGATAAACACTAATTGGCTTGCTTTGATGCCATGCTTATCTGTGGGCTTTGGAAGCTTGGTTCGTGGCCTAGGGAGGGGAGCTAGCTGTGAGACTTGGATGCTTGCCACCTTTGCCTTCATCAGCAGGTGGACTGATGGAAGATTCTGGCTAAACTGACATATTCTGTCTTTTGTATAAGTAACGCTTAACATATTAGCACTTTGCAGACAAGTCAAGATGGCATTTCACTGCTGCAGTGACCGACCTGCGTATGAAACAGCAGTGGGGCTTTACAGGCTGCTTTGTAAGTTTCCACCCTTCTTTAATAAAGCACCAGAACTGGCTATTTTGGCATCCTTCTTTGGTATCCCTGCATCACACCACCCACACAGGCGGGTTCAGAACAGAACCCAACTCCCAAGACTGGTTGGAAAGTGAGTTGGATTAATCAGTCAGTCTATTCGTTCATCTAGCTCAGTTTCATTTACCCTGACTAGCAGCAGCTCTCTGAGGTTTCAGAGAGGGGGTCTCTTTCAGTCCTACCTGGAGATGCCATCGGGGATTAAACCTGGAATGCAAAGCTGATGCACTACCTGCTGGATGCAAAGCTGATGCACTACCACCGAGCGTTGGCTCCTTCCCTTGTACAATAGCTTACTGGGAGATGCCAGCCCAACCTCGTAAGCCTGTTGTAGTCTTCTGTTCGCACTCTGGTTGGCCACCACCAGAGTGTCACGCTTTGCCATGCTTGCAGCACACATCACTTACTTCGATCTGCTTGTCTTTGAAGATGTTACAGACGCCATTATTGAAGGAGGCTCCGGAGAACATGGAGGTGATTGGATATGTCAAGTCCAGGATTGTCCGGAACATTGAATTCATATTCTAAAGAGAAGTCAAGGCTACCTTTTATATTGAGAAAGAACACCAAAAACCCAGCTGAGATAAAATCCCCTCCACCTAAACTAATGAGGTGCAAAGAGTTTGAAACTTTCTACCCTAACAGAATCACGAGGCACTGATGAGTCTACAGAGGATTCTGGGACATATTTCAGAGCATCCATGCTGTTAGAGGGGCAGCCTATGACATCTGAATACCCCCGTGTGTGAACCTAGTGCACCCAGAATGCACTCAACCACCATCATCCCTTGCATGCCTGGCAAGCTGATACAATCTGGATAAATTTGCTCTCTGTTACAGATATTTTTCATCGGAGACACTGTGAAAGTTTCCCCAAAGAACCCAGCTTCTCTGGCAGACTGTTTTAGAACTCCAGGTCTTAAGCAATATTAAAAGCAATCTATGAAACAAAACAAATGTAGTAGTCAAGGGAGAGAAAGGAACATAGGAAGCTCTATTATACTGAGTTACCCTAACGGTCCATCTAGCTCACTACTGTCTGCACTGACTGGCAGCGGTTTTCCAGGATTTCAGGCATGCATCTCTGTTTACCCTATATCTGGCGATGCCAACAGGGATTGAACCTGGGACTTTCTGCATGCAAGACAGATGCTCTACCACTGAGCTATGGCCCTTCCCTCAGATATATGAGAAAGAGGA
Source organism: Podarcis vaucheri (assembly GCF_965113315.1). Taxonomy (NCBI): domain Eukaryota; kingdom Metazoa; phylum Chordata; class Lepidosauria; order Squamata; family Lacertidae; genus Podarcis; species Podarcis vaucheri. The sequence continues at coordinate 39,315,099 of NC_138758.1, read as the reverse complement.
AAGGGGCTTGCTAAGTGGTTCATCTCAGGTTTGTTACAAGAAGGATAGTATGAGCAGTTGAGAGGTGAAATTGAAGCATCTACAGCCACACACCCCTTTGGGGAACACTATCTCCTCACATCAGATATATTAAGGGAAGGGTTATAGTTTGTTTACTTTTTATTATTTGTATTCTGCTCTTCATCTATAGATCTCAAGGTGGTTCATAGCAAAAAAAATACAATAGGGAAACACAAAATACATAATAAAAACAAGAGCAAACCAATAATCCCTCTCTCCACTCCCAAACACATTTAATATAGAGTTCCTAGGTAGAGAGCATATGTGATGCATGCAGTTAAGAGGATGGGAGAGACCCCACTCTGGAGAGCCACTGGACATAAGAACATAAGAGCCCTGGTGGATCAGGCCAATAACCCATCTAGTTCAGCATCCTGTTCTCACAGTGGCCAACCATAGATGTCTAGATCAGGGGTAGGCAAACTAAGGCACGGGGACCGGATTTGGCCCAGTCGCCTTCTAAATCCGGCCCACGGATGGTCCGGGAATCAGCGTGTTTTTACATGAGTAGAATGTATCCTTTTATTTAAAATGCATCTCTGAGTTATTTGTGGGGCCTGCCTGGTGTTTTCACATGAGTAGAATGTCTGATTTTATTTAAAATGCATCTCTGGGTTATTTGTGGGTCATAGAAATTTGTTCATCCCCCCCAAAAAAATATAGTCGCCCCCCCCACAAGGTCTGAGGGACAGTGGTCCAGCCCCTGCTGAAAAAGGTTGCTGACCCCTGGTCTAGATGCTTTAATGGGAAGCCCACAAGCAGCACCTGAGCACAACCGCAATTTTCCCCACTTATGATTCTCAACAACGTAACGCTTCTGATGGGAGGCCAGACATGCCATCATGCTAGTAGCCATTGATAGCCTTTTCCTCCATGAATTTGTCCAATCCTCTTTTAAAGCAAGTTCTATAGTTTAACTATATGTTGCATGAAGAAATAGGAAATTTATTTTATCTGTCCTGAATCTTCCAACAAATGATGGCTTGCAGGGTAGATCCTGGCCTTGTTCCCCAGGATCATGGAATCTGGCTCCCAGCTAGCATGGCAGATTTAGGAGCGGATGAAGGGGGTGCGGTGGGGGTGGTCCGCCCTGGGTGTCACCACTGAGGGGGGTGAAAAATGCTGGGCCTGCAGCATGCCCGAGCCATGCCTCTCTCCTGGGAGTGACACGGTGGCTTGGGCGCCCGCAGGCTCTACGCTGCCCCAAACGGTCCACCCGCTGCCTCCCCCTCAGCTGTAGGGCATCTGACAGGGAGGAGGCAGGCAGACTCCTCAGAGGCCCCATGGAGCATCCTGCCCCAGCTTGCCCCACCCTGTGGTCAACTGGCCCCACCCCTGGGCACAGGGCACACGCGCCACCCCAGGCACCCAACCGGCTTGCTCCGCCGCTGCATAGGAAGCTGCCTTATAGCGAGTCAGACCATTGGGTACATCTAGATCAGTATTTTCAGACCACCAGTAGCAGTTCTCCAGGGTTTCATGGCAGGGGACATTTGCAGCCCTACCTGGAAAAGCTGAGGCATTCCTGCATGCAAAGCAGATGCTCAGTCTCTGAATTACAAAACCCTTCCCCATACAGTCAGTTTCACTTGTAAGGGAAAAAACCCTCTGTGCATTTCACATACGTGTGTTTTTGTGTGTGTGTGTGTGTGTGTGTGTGTGTGTGTGTGTGCGCGCGCGCGCATTGCTGCTTCAAGTTAGAAAGGAAAAAATCTTATTACTGATGCAACTCTTGAGGGGCATCTTTTGGGAAGAATGCTCCTCCTAAGCACTTATGTTTCATACCATGCTGACAGGGGATGCCAGCTTTACTATATAATGCTGGGTCATTCACAAGGGGGTGGACTGGATCTTTTCTGGCCCTCTAACTAGTAGCTGGGAAAACACAGCACCCCCTCAAGAAAACTGGAGTTGTCACTCCCTGGAGTGAACCCACTGAGGCAGAAAAGGAGGGCCCTCTTTCCTCTGGACCAGCTGAGTTTTAAGTCCAGTTCTGCAACTGGAACAAATCCACATGTACAGAGCTTCTGTCCCCTGGGGGCTTAGTGAGTGCTTCAGCTCAGCTTATCCAACCATTTTTTTTTTTGTTCCTGAGCCCTGAGCACTCAAGGCTTGACAAATGAAACCCAGATGACAGACGTTGCCTGGAAAAGCGTCAGAAATGGCCCTTCCATTTGTTATTCAGTAATCCCGTCAACCTGGTTTGTGCTGCTCTTTCACAAGTGGGCAGGGGGGGCAGGGAGGAAGGACTTCTAAAAATATCTAAAAGCCTTTTCGACCTGCAGTCATTTCTCATGGCAGTTTTAGCAATGGGGCAACAGGTGGCAGCTATTTAGCAAAGACAAGAGAGTGGGGACCTGAGTGCCAGGCTGTTCTCTGGCTGGCAGCCCCTGTTCTGCAGCCAAACCTCCACAGCAGACTTAGGAGTGCTAAGTGCCAAAAAATGAGAATCCAGCACCCAAAATAAAGTCAGGAACTGGCTCCCTTTGGGCCCTGCTCCTGTCACGTAGTTTGCATCCCCTGCTCAGGTGGGTACAGAAAAGCTTCTGCAATGCATGACATGCTGGTCAGTTTCCAGTTTTGCGAAGAGGGAGAGTTGCTGTTGTTCATTCAGCCACTGGGCCAAAGTATGCCTAGCAAGCAAGTCAATAAGCAGAAGAACAATGCCCCTCTATAGGTCTCTTGGGACCGATTCTCTTGTATGAGATACATTGGGTTATTTCTTTTAAAATTTAAATTAAGTTAAATTAAATTAAAGGCAGAAACAAAGAAACCTGCTGGGGTGCCTCAGTCCTCTCTCTAAGGCAGAGACAAAATGAATGGACACATTTCATCAATATTTTTCACTCTCCTCATTGTGTGGTCAACTGTTTTGGTGTGATGGAAAGGTTTACCCATTCAGCATAAGGGTTAGAAAGCACTGTTGTCACTGCGATTTGGCTTTGCAATGGTGCTGCAAACCTGTTGGCTGATGTCACTGTGCCAGCTCTGTGGTTTTTGATATGCTGAATAAAGTAGCCAGCAAGAACCATCTTTTATAAAACAAAACAAAACCACAGCTGCTAGGAAGGGTGAAACACTGCCAAAAAGATAAGGATTTTTGGGAGGCGGGTGTCTTTTGTACAACTTACCACTTACCGGAAAAAAACTCTTTTTGCACTGGAAAAAGTTTTCCTAATGAAAACTAAATCTAGCGACAACTACACCAGGAATGGCCAACCTGGGACTACCCTAGCCTCTCTCGCTTTGTACACCTGAAAGTTATTGCTGGGGGAGGGGGAAGAGTTGCTCACTGGAGCTCCTTTATATCAGATGCAGAAAAGTTCTAAAGCAAAGCAGAAGTAGGAAGGGCTTGGGTGCCCCCTCCCCTTCCTTGCCACACCAATATTAGAAGATGGGAAATGGTGAGAAGCAAA